>NW_027397067.1:47293787-47387528 GCF_003265705.2 Callorhinus ursinus | reverse complement strand
AAAGAAAGAAAGAAAGAAAGAAAGAAAGAAAGAAAGAAAGAAAGGAACGAAGGAAGACCAGCCTCACTGAAGTCATAGAAGAGTCTCAGGATCTGGAAGTATTTTTACCTTTTTTTCCCTTTCTCTTCTTCTCTTTTTCTTGTAAAAAGTACCACGTTTACAGGTGACTATAAAGCAAATATGAACTGTTTAAGGAATAATAATAATAAAGCAAACATCTATATACTTACCATCTAAATTAATAAACAGAAACTTACCCAGGATTGCTTACATGATTATGGGGCCCAGTGTAAAATGAAACTGAGGGACCTCTTACTCAAGAAGTAGGAATAGAGGCTCCTGGGTGGCTCAGTCAGTTAAGCATCTGCCTTCAGCTCAGGTCATGATCCCGGGCTCCTGGGATCGAGTCCCGCATCGGGCTCCCTGCTCAGTGGGGAGTCTGCTTCTCCCTCTCCCTCTGCTACTTCCCCAGCTTGTGCTCTCTCACCCGATTTGTCAAATAAATAAATAAAATCTTAAAAACAGCAGGAATAAAGTGTATTAAATATACTAAAATATAAAGCTTTTTCTTTTGTCCATATTTCTCCTTTGCTCATGTGTACACTCCATTATCCCATCAGACTTCACTTATAAAACACACATTCAGAGATAACAGCATCAAGAGTTTCAAACCACCACAGCAGAGCATTAAACCAAATAGTCTCTCAGTTATGTATTTAAATTAGAGGAGCTGGTGGTTTTTATTTTATCTAGCATTTCTATGTGTTTATAGTAGGTGGGACATGCATGTTAGTTCAATCCATTATATTGTCAGAGCCAGACTTCTAGTTTGATGCTCTTTCTGCTGAAATCCAACAGTCTGCCACATAAGACTAACTGGGTTTTCATAATAAACAAAACTTAGTCACCCAATCATTAAGACTCATTAGAATCTTGTCATGCTCCAGGTCCTAGGAGGATCCAACAAACAAAATCAAGACTAGATTCCCTGGGGTTTTTAAGACTTTGGAGAAAGGCCATTAAAGAGTCAAATTTTGGAACTGCACACCTCTCTGTGCTTTTTCATTCATTGTTTATTAATTCGCAAAGGTAAACAATCCAAGCCAGTACCATGGATTTTGTGAAGAATAATAAGCCAGAGATTATTGAAACCCTACATAAAAGGTTGTGAATTAATGGGCTTTCTGTCTCCCCTTCAGATTCTGTAAGATGTTACCTTGAGCTCAGTAAGGTCCAAGCAGGGGTCTCTCTCTCCTTCTGAGGTTCTTCTCTCCAAAGAGTCAGGGATCTAGACACCATGCGTGGGCTGTGACTAAGTGTGCATAAGAGCTGATAGAAATACCCCTCTCCACGAAGCAGTGTATCTATCAGGTAGAGAGTAAGATGTGTTCTCCCCTAGCTGTGTTGTCCTGAATGGCTCCATTTAGAAGGTACAACCCTAAAAATATATGGGTGTGGACTTTGCCCTTGGGAGGAGGGTAATCATTGACATTTACCAAACTTGTACGTGCCAGGCATTTTACAAGCACTATAGCATTTAATATGTGCCAAAACCCATGAGATGGATATGATGTTTGTCTCCATTTTATAGAAGGAACTGAAGCACCAAGAAGGTAAACAATCTGCCCAGTTAGTAAGGGAGAGGGACTGGATACGAGTGCCCACCGTACTGGCTCTTTATCAGCCTTGACTCCAGAGACTTGAAGGCTTGGTTTAAACGTCCATCTTTAGTTTTCGCATTTCCTGAATTCTTTCCCCTAACCCTATGGCTGTGTGCACTCCTTCTATTATGGCGGCCATCACATTCCTTTGTGGTTTGTTGAGGTAATTTCCTCTCCCGATAGATCTGAGTTCCTTGAAAACAGATACAGAATCATATTCCTCCTTGTCTCCTGAGCACTGAGAACGGGACCAGACACCCATTAAGGGAGAGCTGTTCTAATCAGGGCAGTTGTGATTGTGCGTGACGGAAACTCAGTGTAAGCTCGTTTAAGCAAAAGGGGTAATTTAGAGTTTATGTAACAAGGAAAGCTATGGCTAAATAGATTGCCTTTCCACTCTCATTTTTGCTTCTCTGTACTTATAAGCTCGTCTCTTCTTCCTCTAAAGGCAGAGGGACTCATTCCACACAGAGGAACCATGGCTGCTGTATGCGCTCTCTCATATCTTCCCAACCTGTCAATGGAGATAGCAGAGCCCCTACCATCACCACCACCAAAGACATTGAATCCTAAAAAGTCTCCTTGGCGTAGTGAAGGTGTCTCCTTAGCATAACCTGGGTCCCATCCCTAGTCCTAATGTGAGTAGAGTGGGACATTATGATTGGCAGCCATGGATAGAACTGCACAGTTGAAGTAGGGGAGGAGGATCAATTTCCCCAAAAGAGGTGAGGAGAGAAATATGAATTTACCAGAAGCTAACATGAGTGTTAAGACAAAAAAACTATTTATTTCTCGCATAGGGCTCCAGTTCGGTTTTGTTGGACTGAAATGGCATTGGAACCGTGCAAATCCCACCAGAACTTAACCCCATATTCTCTTCTGTCTTCAGAGACACCTTGGTCTTACCTGACACTTACTCTCAGGAGGCCAGTGGGAAATAACTAGGTGTGATTTCATGTGTCCTTGGAAACAGTGCGCCAAAAACAATAAGAAGAAATGTTTTAAGAAATGGGAGAAACATCATAAGAAGATGTTTGGGGGGCCATTTTTCAGGTTTCCCTCACGAGCAGGCTAGGTCCTCTTTAATCCTGTTGCTGAGATTTTCCTTGAATAAATGATTCTTTTAAATCTGCCACTTGAAGGGTTAGCCTTGTAGTGCTTAATAAATCGATACGCAATTTAATAAGCCATTGCAAACAAGGAAAAAAACTGCCTCAACATTTATGATTGAACAGGTAAGTAAAGTCAGCTTAATTCCTGATAATTATATCCTGGGTCCAGGGTGCCAGGAACATATGGGAAAAGCCAAGACAAAAAATTGCATCTGGGGTACAAAGAGCAAACCTTCTTTTCCAGGAGGGGAACACTCATATCCTGGTAATCCCCAGCTCGTGGAGTTGCTCCATTTGGAGGAACACAATAAATAAATAAATAAATAAATAAACAAACAAACAAACAAATAAATGAGGTATTGACAAAGGCAGAGCAAAAGTAGTAAATGCTCTTTCAAAACTCCCAAACCACAGTTTGCACCTTGGAAACCTGCATGCCTTGGCACTTATGACATCCAGTTTTCAAGTTGCTTCTAAGTCACCTGAGCAATTTAACAATCATTTAAAATTGTCACGTGATTCTTCACCTTGCCAAGTGCAACCCCTCCTCAGCGCTCTCTATGGGGACCCTGCGTGCATCCTGAAATACAGGCAGCCAGACCGTCATGCCCTACTCGAGCAGAATAGAGAAAAGCAACTTCCAAGTATATCCTCATCTGCAAAGCATGTGTCGTGATACCTTCTCTATGTCAAGTGCCCTGTACAATGCTTGGCATATGGTAAGCCCTCCATAAATAGCAATTATTGTTCTCACAGAGTGATCCAGGAATCCAAAGGGTAGCAAAAAAAGATTTTGGATTTCAAAAATATAAAAAGAATCTAGATGAGGAAGTCAAAAGATCAGTCCAGAAATAGAAGAGAGGAAAAAAAGACTTTTTGATGAGCTTGGGTCAGGGCCAGGGACAACGCCAGGAGTGCAGGAATCTTTAACAGATATATTAATATACCATTCCCTAAGTTGCATGTCGTCTGATTAGGAAACGACCTAAATATATGAGGAAAAAACCCCAAATTATAAAATAACTTAATAGCACTTAAGAGCAGAAGAAATAGCCCCAAGCTGCATGTGATTAATTACCAGATAAGCCATCAGAAACCAAAAGTGGGGAGCTTCAAGGCACTGACAGTCTCCAGAGCTGGGTCCCATTTTTGGCGGTTGGTCTATTGTGGCCATTTTGAATTAGAGCCATGTCTCATGTGACCCTCGGACCGAGAGCACCACTGGCCCCATATCAGAATAAGACCTTTTGCTGCTCTATTCAGCTCCAAAAATGTTAAGTACTTACTCTATGCCAAGACCCGGGGTGGGTACTAAGGATGAATAAGACTTGGTCCTGTCCTTAAGGAGCTCATGGTCTAGCCAAGAAAACAAACAAACCCCATCATCTCATTACAACATGGTAGGTGCAGTGGAAAATCAGCCTCCACAATGTTACAAATATTCCCAAAATATTCTCCTTCCTATTGATCTCAAACAACACTGAGAGGTGACTAAAGGAACCATTCTCCTGGTTATTAAGATCTTCATGTTCTATATAAAGGGTACTTTCCTAATTTCAAAGTACCCTCACATAATTCACTTCAGTTACTTATTTATCTGGGTTTACTGCATGTGGGACTTCATACTGGGGACTGGGTATATATGGGGAAATGCAACTTGGTTCCAGAACTTTAAAAACATAAAATAGGGTTAGAAAAACAGACCATTTAAATAAACACACATAAGGTACAAATGTCAAATGGTAAATGAGTTATAGTTAATAAGTGAAAAATGTATTATTGGAAATGACATAATGGGGTGGGAAATTGCTTGGCAAGGAGACCAGGAAGCTGAAATGCGGTCTCAGGCACTACCCTTTCACATATCTACCTCCACAGAGACTGACAGAGACACACTCGGTAAACGAAGCAAGACAACAGATACTTTACTACTGAGTGGAGTCTGTGACCTCAAGCTCCAGCACTTTGCTCCTGTGAAGTGACTGGGCTCGTGGAGAGTTCCTTACCAGTTTAGCTTCTCAGTGCAGCCTAGAATAAAGAAAAGAGGGTCCGATCTTGACTCAACCACAGGTCTTCCCACAGACCAAAGGGAAGCACAACATGAAAATCAGGAACAAAATGGCGTGCTCACTCTCCCATTGTTGCTTAACAGAGTTCTAGAAGCACACTCCAATGTAGTTAGAAAAAGAAACACGACATACAAATATTGGAAAGTAATGTGACCACAATTTACTGATGATGGGGTTATATTTTTAGAGGGGCCAAGATGCTCACTCCAAAATTTGGGAACTAAAGAGAGTATCAAAAGGTAGTTATTTCATTAAAGTATACAAATTAATAGTTTGACTATGAATAAAAAATAACCAGCTGGGAAATATAATAGAAAGAATATCTTGTTTTACCATCGCAAGTAAAAAAATAAAATATTAAGAAATAAATTGTAGAAGAAATGCGGAAAACCTATACACAGAAAAATTTTAAATAACTGATCTGTAAGAGAAGATTTCTTATTCTTAGGACAGAAAACAATAATATAAAATCAAACCTCTCTAAAGTAGTCCATAAATGGTGTCATTTCAATAAAATAGTATCTTGGAAGAGAAGGAATATTATAAAATGATACTGGAATTCAAAAAAATGAATACAAACAAAATTTTGGGGGGTGGAGGTGAAGAGAATAAGTGGCCCTAGCAGATATTAAAGCCTAAGAGTCAATAAAGTCCCATTTTCTTCTGGAGAGGAAATGGACAACTAATTCAATGGAACGGAAGGGAATTCACAAAGAAAGTCAAACACATACACTTAGTTATCTTCTGAAGGCAGCATTCCAAACCAGTTGGACAAGTTAGATTATTCAATAAAATATGAGAAAACTGACTGTTTGAAAAGAATATAAAGCTCAATCCCTGCCTTATTCACTTACCAAAATAAATCCCAAATAGAGCAGAGATTTCAACATTAAAAAAAAATATAAAAGTAAAAATATATATATATAATCTCAGAATGGTGTAGCAAAACACAAGACCTAGGGCCATAAGGCAAGTATTGATAAACTGTACAACAAAATAGTTAAACTATGTACATTAAACATAATCAAATGACAAATGACAAGTGGGGAGGAAACTATATGCCCTATATTTCTTGAATGTATAAGCTTCTTTAATTTACAAAGAGTTTTAAAATTTTCTTACAAAACCCAAAATAACCTAGTAGAAAAATAAACTAAAAATAAGAGCAGGTAGATGCAAATGGCTCTTCTAAATTTTTCAAATGTAAAACCAAACAATAAGAAGAAAATGTTATACCCATCCAATTTGCAAAAATCAACACATTTGGCAATGTTCATTGTTGATGAACATTGTTGAGAATCAGGTTGTCCAACATGGGGTTGTTGAAGGCATAAAAGGGCACCACCTCTTTGGAGAAAAGTTTGATCAAAATTTCAAAAGCATGTGTCTTTTGATCTGGCAATACTATTGGCAAGAAACTTAACCCAAAATATATTTCCAAAAGTTCGGCAAAGTATATTCTTAGTAATTCTTGCATTGTTTACAATAGCAAAATCTGTCAACAACTTAAGATGTTTCTCAACGGGAGACTTCTTACATAAATTATGATACATTTATATGATGAGATACTGTGCAGCCATTGTTTAAAAATGATGCAGGTCCATGCAAGATCTGTGTAAATATAGTAAGAATAACCCAAATAAAATTTTAGGTTTTAAAAAGTGAGGTGTAGACCCATGTGCATCATGTAATCCTTTTTATATTATAAACTACTATTATCCCCATCTTACAGATGAAGAGACAGAGGCACCAGAAATTTCTCAGTTTATGCCAAATCACACAGGAACCATGTGGTGGAGACAGGGTTTAAAACCAGGCACGTCAGGGTTCAGACTAGTTAGTGGTGGTAAGAATGGTGTGATCGTACAATGAAATTGTACACAACAATGAAAATGAACAAACCACAACTAATATACCATAACAGACTTGTCTTCCAAACATGACATTCAGCAAAAGAAGCCAGACCCAAGGGCCCCATGGCTGCGCTTTCCATTTAGATAAAGATCAAAACCAGGCAAAACAAATCTATGGTTAAATGGGGAAAGTGGTTACTTTGGGAGGGGAGAGCACGGGCGGGAGCTGGGAGAAAGCATAAAGAGGACTTAGTTTCATTTCTTCACTAGACTGGTGGCTAAAGAGCGCTCGCTTTGTGAGAATTTTGTGTCGTATACTTAAAATGTGTGCATTTTCCCGTATAGGTGTGCACTTTACATTAGAGAGTTTAAATAATAAAAAGATAGGTCGCTCCACCCATTCGTTGATCTCTTCATTAATTCATTCAGGAAGCCTTGGCTGAGGGTTGGCTACAATACAAGGTAACTGTTAGTGGGTTGCTGTGTAAGTTTCTTATGGAAGAAATAAAGGTTCCTGTTTCTCTTTTGACCCCATGAAGCTGTGCAGAGTGCTAAATAAAAGGCAAGTATTCTGGAACGACTTATTCACGACATTTGGCTTAGTCTCTCCTCCATCGTAACTCGCTAGTGAACGTAGCCAAACCACGTTGCCTCTCTGGACGTGGGATCATCTCCGAAGTAGATGATCTGAAGTAAACCATCTTTTCTTCAGCTTTGAAATTCTAATCAATTCAATCAGTTTTAACTGAACATGTTTTGTCTGTACCACTTACCGTGCTCAGAATCGGGGCCACAAAAACAAGCCATCAAACAGAAACATGGCCCGGCCCTCCAGAAGCTCACAGCCTGGCTGATAGCAAGGGGCCATGAGGATACAGAGACAGGGCTTCCGTGAAACGTTTGCCCGGATGCTAAGAGCACATGTGAGGAGCAGCTAACCGAGACTCCCAAAGGCAGGCGGCCCAAAGCTGGCGGGACACCTGGTCCCACGTAGGCAAGGCACGAAGCGCTGCTGTGAGGGAGAGAGTGTTAGTCGGGCTGAGCCAGCAAGGTTTCGCCGAGGCCTGGAAGTGGGAGGAAGCTTCTACTAGACAGAGAAGCAAAGGAAAGACAATCCAAGATAAGGACCATGTAGAGTCTTTATCATACTTATTTTTCGGGTTGTGGGAAATCTAATCATTTGTGCAGTTGAATGGTGGGGGCAGTGTATGGAAGGGAGTAGGAGTCCAGAGTGTGGGAGGGCCAGGGCAAGAAAGGCTTTGATTGCCATGATACAAAACCACAAGTCAATATTTACCCACCAGGAAAGAGCTCCATCTCCCCCTCCTCTGGTTACAACTTCCGGGAGTTAGCTGCTGGCGGAGCAAGGCCAGGTGAAAGCAGGCTCCAAGTGGACAGTGTAGGAGCACCTGGCTGCCAGTGGCCTGATAATCTTGCTCGGAAAAGTAGGAATTCTAAAGTCTCTTCCGAACCCCAGGGGGTACAGGCCCCCTGGGAATGCGGGAAACTATCAATGCAGATGTGAAGTTAGCTGCCGAAGGGAAAGCACAATCAGCAAAACTAGGGACCTGGGTAGAAGTCCCCATTGGAGACCTTGGTTTGGTGGAGTTAGGAAGAGCTGAAGGGTTGCTTTGCATTTGGTTGGGCTCAGCAGATGTGGCCATTTACATCTAGGTAAATTTCCACATCTAGAGGTAAAGATCGGCAGGTCTTCAAATTACTGAATGTTAGTAAAATTGAAACCTGGAGTCTATTCAGCACGATCAGTGAAATCAACGAATAGGCTTCAAGATGTGTATCAGAGAACCAAGATCTGCAGTTATTTTAAGGTGGGGAATACTCTTAGAAATGGAACTGAGAAGAAATCTCAGAGAAACCTAGACAAGCCTGGGTGCTCCCGAGCACTCTGCGGGGCAGTTCCGCTGGGAAGGCTTGCCCTGCTCCCCTCTGAGCAAAGGGGCTCTGGTTGCCAGGCTCACTGCCCTGGCCCATTCTGCTCTTTGGAGATGCTCTTGGTTGTCACTGGTGAGGAGGCACTGCTGGTCTTGAAGGGGGCAGGGCTGAGAGACATCCTACAATGTTAGGGACAGTCCTGTCAGAGGAAAGTCGTCCCACCTCCCACATAACTTTTGAATGTTCGCTTTAGCATTTATAAATCACAACTTGGAGCGGCACAGAAATATTTAAATTATGAGGCAAGTGATGAGAAAGGAAATGTAGATCATTGCTAAAATATTGAAAATCCATAGGAAAATAGATGCCAATGTCCAAATGTCCAATTTGGATATAACCTTTTCAGAATACTGTGGGGATTAACGGTGCTAGTCTTTACCTTGAAGCATTGATGTGTGTGTGTGTGTGTGTGTGTGTGTGTGTGTGTGTGTGTGTGTGTGTGTGTGATGGACTTTCAGTAGGTGGAGGCAGTTTAATACACAGAGCCTGGGGAGGCTGCAGCTGGATGCTCGGAGTGTGATGTCAGCATTCAAGGAAGAACACCAAGGGTACAGCTGGGTTCCTCGGTTGAAGATAAGAGCATTGAGGGGTGCTGGGGCTCTTCTGGTGGACCTCACGGGGGCCTGCTTTGGGGAGACTGTGTGGCATGAGGGTGGGGACCACAGTGTCTCCTATGGGCACATCTTGAGATGCTGAAGATCTTTCCAATCAGTTGTTGGCATGCGTGACCATGGCCTGGAAAGGTGGAGGGCCTTGGGACTAAGAAGAAAGAAAGGTGGGGAGGGGCAAGAGGGGTCGGTCCCTCAAATGGATTAGTATAAGAGCCCAGGCAAACCCAAACTAGAGACTCCAAAGCCCTCTTCCACTGCTCTCCCTCCACCTTCAGTGGTCATCAAGGCATGGAGGGTGGACTGGGTTGAATGGGTAGCTCCCAGAAGATAGGGAACCTGCAAATGTGACCTTGGTTGGGAAAAGGGTTTTGCAGATGTCATTAAGTTAAGGATCTGGAGACGAAATCATCCTGGATTATACCCTGATGGGCCCTGTATCCAATGACCTGTGTCCTTATAAGAGACAGAAGAAGAGAAGACACAGAAAGGCAGAAGTTGGAGTGATGCAGCCACAAGCTAAGGAATGTCTGGAGCCCCCAGAAGCTGGAGTAGGCCAGGGGAGATTCCCCTCTAGAAACCTCGAGGGAACACGGCCCTGCTGACACCTTGATTTCAGACTTCTGACCTCCAAAACTGTGAGGGAATAAATTTCTGTTGACCTAAGCCACCCAGTATATGGCACTTGGTAACCACAGCCACCGAAACAAATATGGAGTATGTTGGGGAACCAGGCACACCTGGAGGTCTATGCCGTAATCCAGTGCGGGAACCCTGAGCTCTCACCAAAGCCACCCGGAGCTAAAATACTTTCCTGGGGGAAACAAGAAGAGCTGGTATGGGGGATGAGAATTTCACACAAAGAAGGGGACAGGGTCTAGCCTGTCAGGGACTCCCTGGGTTGGGAGGACTCATCCTGAGGTCAGTGCTGTCCATGAGACCGGGCTCAATTCCTGCAACACTGGCTTTGCTGAGGCTCTGCTCAAAGCTGAAAGAGACGGTCATGATACTATCGGGCCTCAGTGGCACCCCTGCTCGGGGGATGGGATGGCAGTGTCCAGGCAGAAGATGGAAGCAACACTGAGACTGGCCAAGGATGCAGGGGCAGGGTAGCTGCATGGCTAGGGATCCCGAACTACAGATGTGGGGTGGGACCCCTGGCCACGCTTGCAGCAAGCACAGAGAACAGTGTCCAGAACCCCTAGGTCCAGCTGTGGGACCCAGCCCGACACCTGTCCAGGAATGGGGCAATGCACGGTGTGGCTGTGGTCCTGGGGATCCCAACAGTGGTAGAGGTCAGGACCACACATGGCTTACCTGGAATAAAAAAATGATAGCTGGGGTGGATGTATGTCCACCCTGGGCTAAGCACTTTGCGCGTTCACCAAAACCCTCTCATCCCCCATTTTAGAGATGAGGAAACCAAGGCTTAAGAAGCTTGAGCAGCCTGCTAGTGCTCCTTTAGCACATCTCGGCTCGGATCTGTGCCCAGGTCGGTCTGCCTCCTGAGCGCTAGGGCTCACATTGCCTCCCGCTGGGTGAGGAGTTCATTTGCCCGGCTGCTGAAACCACTCTTCGCAGCAAACCGTTTTTTCTCTTTCCCCACTTGGATAGAAATCTCTTCCTCTCTATCTCATTACTCACTACTTGCCTTAGGAAATGGAGCATTGCAAATAGAACTATGGCTCAGATGGATGGCTTGGGGCCTTTGTACCTGGGCTGAGCCCTGTGACAGTGACATCCCTGGGGGCTATCTGTCCCAGCCCTGCAGTCCGAGGTCTTTAGTCTCATTTTTGTTCTTTTCGTCTTTCTGTTCCCAGGCCTACTACCCCGATTCCTGACCTTGAGTCTGTCTTTGCACCTGCCCCCCAAAATTGTTCCCTCCTCCAATTCTGCTACATACCAGAAAAAGAAATAGCTTGATTAGAATTATGTCGAAACGAAGAGTAAACAGCTCCTAGTAAGGAACTCAGTGTCTCTCTCAGGCACAAATTACATGATTTGTCTCTATGCACCCATTCCACAACCATTTCTTGGTGTAAATTCTCCCCCCCCACCCCCACCCCACCTTGCTTCACTTTTAGAATGGGATCTTAACAACTGAAATTTTTGAATTGGGGGATCTCTAAAGAAATGAGATGTTACTCTAATTTCCATCGTCGCTCAAAGAACCTATGTTTCCATTAGGTGACTCTGAGCCCTGTGACTGGCACCCACTTTCAGGAGTCAAGAGGTCCCCAGTGGCTCCCCCCGGGAGAGTTTTAAGAATGCTGGTCCCATTCCTCACTGAGGTCTGAGGGCGAGCAACCTACGGTCCACGCACCGCTGCAGAGAAGCTGCCTGAAATATCTGTGCTGCCTTCTTCATGTGA
This sequence comes from Callorhinus ursinus, assembly GCF_003265705.2. Lineage (NCBI taxonomy): Eukaryota > Metazoa > Chordata > Mammalia > Carnivora > Otariidae > Callorhinus > Callorhinus ursinus. Next base: position 47,375,901 of record NW_027397067.1, on the reverse strand, counting down.
AGAAATAGGATGCAAGAGATCAAACCAGAACCCACTATTTTATTGCAAAATACAGTTGTTGACATGAAAACAAAGTCACTGTTTTACCTCCTCTGGTAACATTAAATGTCCCTTGTGACACAATATTGCCACCTGCTGACCAAAGCGAAACAGTGCAATCGTGCATATAAAGAGTCGGTGCAGAATGTGTCTCAGCTACCACCTTTCCAACGAATCCGGATTACAAGGATCTGCGATCTGCGTCCCAACCCCAAATCACGAGGGCATTTCCCATCTCCACCCTGGCAAGCATCGACTTCAGATCATGTTTCCTTTCTTGACTTCTTCAGAAATATGCTTCCTTTTAAAAATCAGAAACCGCCAGTTTATTTATTTTTAAATTTACTTTAGCCTTTACAGTTAATAAATAAGAACGGTAGGAAGAAAATAATAATGGATTCTATATCTGGTGGTAAAGGGAACTAGAGGAAGCTCGGGATGTGCTGAAGAGAGACCTGGTCTCACAGTTCCCCTCGCCCATGTATGAGCTGTGTAAACCTGAGCCTCAGTTTCTTCATCTGTAAAATGGAACTGAGAATACCTACCACAGTGTACAATTCTGAAGGATAAACAGTGCATAACATGGTTCATGGCACCAGTACTTTAGTACATGTTGATTTAGCCTTCTTTTAGTCAAGAAACAAGCATTCTGTTAACTATGCACCTATCCACCATATTTCCTCTAGAACTAGCTTAAGAGCAATATGATTTTTTTTAAGATTTTATTTATTTATTTGAGACAGAGAGAATGAGAGAGAGAGAGAGAGCACATGAGAAGGGGGAGGGTCAGAGGGAGAAGCAGACTCCCTGCTGAGCAGGGAGCCCGATGCGGGACTCGATCCAGGGACTCCAGGATCATGACCTGAGCCGAAGGCAGTTGCTTAACCAACTGAGCCACCCAGGTGCCCCAGCAATATGACTTTTAAAAAAATTTTTACTTAAATTCAGTTTAATTAACGTATAGTGTATTACTAGTTTCAGAGGTAGAATTTAGAGATTCATCAGTTACCTATAACACCCAGTTGCTCATTACATCACGTGCCCTCCTTAATGCCCATCCCCCAGTTGCCCCATCCCCCACCCACCTCCCTTCCAGCAACCCTGTTTGTTCCCTATAGTTAAGAGTCTCTTATGGTTTGCCTCCTTCTCTGTTTTTATCTTATTTGATTTTTCCTTCTCTTCCCCTGTGTTCATCTGTTTTGTTTCTTAAATTCCTCATGTCAGTGAGATCATATGATACTTGTCTTTCTCTGATTGACTTATTTCATTCAGCATAATCCCCTCTAGTTTCATCCACGTCATTGCAAATGGCAAGATTTCATACTTTTTGATGGCTGAGTAATATTCCAGTGTGTGTGTGTGTGTGTGTGTGTGTGTGTGTGTGTGTGTGTACACCACATCTTCTTTATCCATTCATCTGTCGATGGACATCTCGGCTCTTTCCATAGTTTGGCTATTGTAGACCTTGCTGCTGTAAACACTGGTGCATGTGCCCCTTCGAATCACTCTGTTTGTATCCTTTGGATAAATACCTAGTAGAGCAATTGCTGGGTCATAGGGAAGAGAAATATGATTTTAAAGCATAAATCCCATATGACACTCTAAAAGTAAAAGGAGAACTCAGATGGTAGAATAGATTTTTGGTCCTTTTTTAAAAATTTCATGGTTCTTGGACCATGATTTTTATGAATAACTTACCGAAAAAAATGAAATTTAGTGAAGTAAGGTTGTGCTCTTAAAAACATACATTTTATTTTTAAAGTGACCCCAAGACTTTGATCTGAGGAAGCAGAGAGCTAAACAGGTCTGAGTTCATGATCTCCATGCGCTGTGAAAGCAAGCCAGCCTCAAAGCAGGGACTAGTATGTGGGTCTTCAAAAGAAAAATGTTCCATTCAGAGAGCAGAGATAACTTCCTAGTTATCTACAGCTGTTATCCTGACATGAAGTTCCTCATCCTAAAAGTATTGCAATTATTTATTTTATTTAATTAATTTATTTTTATTTTTAAAAATTCTTTATTTAAATTCAATGTAGTTAACATACACCGTATTATTAATTTCAGGGGTAGAATTTAGTGATTTGTCAGTTGCATATGACACCCCAGTGCTCATTACATCAAGTGCCCTCCTTAATGCCCATCACCCAGTTAGCCCTTCCCTCCACCCATCTCCTACAAGTATTTATTTTAACTTAATAGATCAATATAGTCCCTATTAATAGTGTACCAGTTAAGAAGGTAGATTCTGGAGTCAGACTGATAGACTCAAATTCCAGTCTTGAGCAAGCTACTTGAATTCCCTCTACCTGCCTTGTAAGGTTATTACTAAGGCTGAATGAATCAGTGCATGCAATTGCAGGCAGCTGGAACAGTGCTGGGCAAAGAGTGAGTGCTCAGAAATGTTGTTTATATATTTTGTAACAGGGAGATGCCACTCTGAGATTACTTGGATGAAACAAGTTCCCAAATGAGAATGAGCTTATACATGTAAAGCATTTACCCTAGTGCCTAGCCTATACAAAGTGCTCAATATATGTCAGCTATTGTCATATTAATAATAATATTATAATAATCAATAAATTGAAATAAAGAATCACTTCTCAGGCTTGTGCTAGATGCACAAAGGTCTGGAGGAGAGAAATGAAAATACACTACTGGAAGGTTTGTGTGTTATATATGAATTGGTATGTTATCACTGGAAGGTAGACTGATAAAATATCTACTCTAACTCCTAACACAACCACTAATAAAAGAAAACAAAGAATTATGGTTAATAAGCCAAAAAAGGACATATGGAATCATTAAAAATATTTAAGTAATCCAAAAGAAGGCAGTAAGAGAGGAAAAAGAGAAGAATGGTAAAACTAGACAACAAACGGTAACATGGTAGATTTAAACAAACAATATCAATAATCGTGTTACATGTAAGTTGTCTAAATAAGTGCAGAGACTGTCAGATTGCATTCGAAGGGAAGACCCGACTATATAGTGTTTTTCATAAATATACTTGAAAGACACAAATGGGTTAAAAGTAAAAGGATGGGGAAAGCCAGACAATGCTAACCCTAATCAAAAGAAGGTTGGAGTAGCTATATTAATATTAGACAGAGTATGTTTCAGAGCAAAGAATATTACCAGGAATTTTAAAAAGGCAATTTCTTAATGACAAAGGGTTCACCTCATCAAGAGGACCTAAAAACCCTAATATTTATGTACCTAATGACAGAGATCCAAAATACACAAAGCAAAACCTGATTGAACTTCCAGGAGTAATAAATCCACAATTACGGTAAATACCGCCCCCCCAATAACTGATAGGACAAGTAGTCAGCAAACCAGTGATGATATAGAAAGTTTGAACAATACTAGCAACATACTTGCCCTGACAGAGAACCCCCAACAACAGTAGGACACACATTCTTTTCAAGGGCATATAGAACACTTACAAGACTAGACCATATTCTGGGCAACAAAATAAGACTCAATAAGTATTAAAGGGATTCAAGTTATACAAATTATGTTTTCTGACAATGATGAAATTAAATTAGAAATCAGTAATAAAAAGATCTCTGAAATCCCAGGGATGTGGAAATGAAATAATACACTTTGATTAACTCGTGAGTCAAGGAAGAAATCAAAAGGCAAAATAGAACTTAATGAAAATGAAAACACAAAATTTGTGGGATTCTGCTAAAGAAATACTTAAAAGGAATCTCATAGCACCAAATACTTTTATTAGGAAAGAAGAAAGGACTTCAGCTTTCATTTTAAGAAGCCAGAAAAAGAAAAGTAAGTGAAATCCAAAGTATGGAGAAGGGGGAAATAATAATAAAGATGAGAATAAAAATCAATGAAAGGAAAAAAAAAACCCAGAAAAATAATAGAGAAAAACTGATGAAGTCAAAAATTTTGAGATCAATAAAATTGATAAATCTCTAGCCAAACTGATCAGAAAGAAAAGAGGAAAAAAACACAAATTACCTATATCAGGAATGAGAGAGGCAACATTGCTACAGATCCTGCAGCTATTTACAAAATAATAATGGGATGATATGAACAACTTTATGTCAATAAACTTGACAATTTACATGAAATGGACAAATTCCCTGAAAAATACAAACTAACGGGGCTCACTCAGGAAGACACAGAGAACCTGAATAGCCCTAAAGAAATTAAATTTGTAGTTAAAAACCTTCCCACAAAGAAACTTCCTGCCCCACATGCTTCATCAGTGAATTCTATCAAACACGTAAGGAAGAAATAATACCAAATCAACACCAAATCTTCCAGGAATTCCAAGACTTCCCAACTCATTTTATGAAGTCAATATCACCCTGACTCCAAAATCAGACAAAGACTTTATAAGAAAACTACAGACCAAAATCTTTTTTTTATTTAAGGTTTTATTTATTTATTTGACAGAGAGAGAGGGCACAAAGAGGGGGAATGGCAAGCAGAGGGAGAAGCAGGCTCCCCATGGAGCAGGGAACCAGACTTAGGACTCGATCCCAGGACCCTGGGATCATGACGGGAGTCCAAGGCAGACGCTTAACTGACTGAGCCACCCAGATGCCCCTACAGACCAAAATCTATCATAAATACAGCTGTAAAAGTTCTAAATAAAATTTTATCAATTCAAATCCAACAATGCATAAATCATGACCAAATGGGGTTTATCCCATATGTGCAAGATGGGTTTAATATTCAAACATCAATTAATGTAATTCACTTTATTAAGAACTTAACAAAGAAAAGCCATAGAACCATCTCAATAGACCCCCAAAAGAATCATTTAACAAAAAGCCAGTATTCATTTCTGAAGTCTGGGTCCCATGTTAAGGCTGCAAAGTTTCCTTCCTCTCTGCTCTTGAGAACTAGCCCCAGCCCCAGCCCCACCCACCACCACTGTCACTCTTCTTCTCGCCTCTCAGAGTCCCAACCCCCTCTCACTATCTGCCCCAGGTGCTCAAGAGGGCTAAGAAAACTCTGTTACTGTGAAGAAGGAAAGAGGAAAGATTGGGGAACAACTAGCCATCTGCCAGCCACACCATGTTCTCTTTAGTATGCTTTTGTCTGCTGGTGAAGACATACCATTTCTTAAGTCAATTCTGCATCCCCAGAATCTAGCCCAGTGCCTGGCACTTAGTAGGTGCTCAGTGAATGCTTACCAAATGAAATGAGTCCCAGAGCACAAACTTTCCAGTGTAAACTCAGAAAGGATAAAATCAAATGTGTTTTATGCAAGGAGTGCATTGAGGATACTCATTACCTGCATTCTAATCTCAAAGTCCAAATGACTTCTCATTCCTTCAAGGATGGAAATCTTTACATTAAAACAAGAGACAAGAGGTGGAAAACAAAAAGACTAATAGGCCCAAAGAGGAGCTTAGTATCACCTTCCTGAGTTCTGATTTCACCCTCCTCCTTTACTCAAGAAGATGACCATAAACCCCTAAAGCCTTAGAAGGAAGCTTGTCTTTCCCTTACTACCAGAGTAACAGACGTGATTGCCTGCCTGTCCTGGGAAAGGGTGGCACCGATCGAGGAATGGAGAGGTGAGATGGAGATGAGGTTAATTTCGGACTTACGGCGCTCTGGAACATGCTATCAAAGAAAACCCTGCTGGCAGAATAACAAAGCAGGGTTTGGAAAAGCTTCCTCTAGACTCCGCCCAGCTTCCTCGCCTGGGCTCTGGCTTTGTTCTCGCCTTTGCTCCTCACCGAGCTCACAGTCCAGTGAGAAGAGTGAACAATTACAGTCCAGCGTTATGGGCAACATCCTTGTGGCCAAGACATCCAGGGCACAGCAGAGGTGGTGGGTGGAGTGGCTAGGTGGCCCCACAGAGCTGGTCAAGCTTCCGAAGAGATTGGAGGGCGAATGAGAATTAGCCAGCCACAGGGTGAAGTGGGGGGCGGGGAGGAAGGGGGGAGAGATGGCTCTAGACTTAAAACAGGGGGTAGAGCAGGAGGCAAGAGAGCGCATGGCAAACACACCCAAGGAACTCCTGGTGGTTCGGTGAGGCCCGTAAGGAAGACGCCATGTGAGGCAGGAGCTAGGCGCACCGTGCCAAGGAGTTTGGGTCTCATCTGTTGGTGATAGAGAGGCACAGACAAGTTTTAGGAGAAAGAGTGACATCATTGGTTTCTGTCATGGAAATATTCTGGCAGTCCTATGGGCGACAGGAGAGGGAGGACTGGGGGCAGGAAGACTAGTGCCATCGTCGCAGACAGATAAACGAAGGAGAAGCCTGGGCAGCAGCAGGGAAGAATGGAGTCAGGAGGGCAGACCTGGGAGCTGAGGGGGAATCTGACAGGCTCTGGGCAACGACGAGCTCTAAGGGAGCGGGAGAGGAAAAGTGGGCAACAGGAGTTTTCAAATTTTTGACACAAGCCATTTGAAGCTTGACGGTGCCATTGCACTCGAGAGGAGCACGGTTGGGTTGCACAGAGACATCAGAAGTGGCGAGTCTGATTTTGTCACATTCAGTTTAAAATATCTGAGGGATGTCCAGGTGCAGGTGTCCAGTGGGCAGTTGGCTCCGCTGTCTAGCTTGGGAGAGATCCAGGCTGGCGAGAGACGTCTGGAGTCTGGTATCTGTCCAAGGTTCCCAGGAAGCAGGCCCGGAGATGAGAATTCATGGGCAAGTGGTTAGATCATGGAAGTTCTCCCAGAAAAGACCAGTAAGGGAGTGGGAAGTGGGACAGGGAAAGGTATGAAGCCAAGTGTATTGGTCTCCCAGGGCTGCCATTACGAAGTACTGCAATCTGGGTGGCTTGTATAACGGAGATGTAGTCTGACAGATCTGGAGGCTAGAAGTCCAAGGTCTTAGCTGGGTTTGTTCCTTCTGGGGGCTGTGAGGAAGAATCCACGCCTCTCTCCCAGCTTCTGGTGGTTTGCTGGAAATCTTTGGTCTTTCTTGGCTTGTAGATGCTTCGCCCCCATCTCTGCCTTCACATTCACATGATATTCTGCACGTGTGTATGTCTTTGTGTCCGAATTTCCCCTTTTTATAAGGATGCAAGTCATATTGGATTAGGGCCCACCCGACTCCAGTATAACCTCATCTTAATTAATCTGTAACTACCATATTTCCAAATAAGGTCACATTCCATTCTAAGAGACTGGCGGTCAGGACTTCAATATGTGAGCTGAGCGGTAGGGGTGAAGGCAAATTCAACCTGTGACACCAAGCAAGGGTGAGATCTCAGACAGAAGGCTCTGCGAAGCTCAGCTTCAGCCTCACGCCTCAGGGGAACCATGCGGGTGGGGAAGGCCTCAGAGCTGGCCCAGCCTGAGCTGGGTGTTCGTGCTCCTCCACAGGCAGTCAGTGGCTAATGGCCTTGAGACTGTGGAGAAGGAGATGGGAGCTCCTGAGCGCTTGCAGTGCTGTGTCTCTGTGCAGTTAAACACATCAAAATAATATTTTTTAGGGGACCCAAGAGGATCAAGAAGCACGACACTGTTTACGACAATGGTCATCTGGAGCAAAGGTCATCAGTTTGCCGAGGGAATGGCTGAAAGCCCAAGACCCACATTCCAGAAGCAGGAAGAACAAGAGGGACAAGGAGTAGGGGAAGTGGGGTGAAGGAGCCGAGACTTTGGGTGATGAAAACAAGGGCTCTATTCTTACAGTGATTTCGGATCACAGCCCAAAAGTCAAGACAACTGGCCAAGTAGATATGGTTGTGGACAAAGGGACATGTTATTTTATTTTATTTTTTAAAGGTTTTATTTATTCATTTGAGACACAGAGATAGAGATGAGAGAGAGAGAGAGAGAGAGAGAGAGAGAGAGAGAGAGAGCGAGCATGAGCAGGGGGAGAGGCAGAGGCAGAGGGAGAAGCAGACTCCCTGCTGAGCCAGGAGCCCGATGTGGGCCTCGATCCCAGGACCCTGGGATCATGACCCAATCCGAAGGCAGATGCCCAACCATCTGAGCCACTCAGGTGACCCACAAAGGGACATTTTAGAAATCAGGACTGAAAAATCTGAAAATATCTGTGGTTGTCACATCTGGATTTTGCAGGTACAGGGCACCTGCTAATGGAGCCTAAGAACCAAAATAAAGAACACGAAGGCTCCTATTCCAATCTGCTGATGTCATTTCGTCATGGTCAACAATGTAAGAAGGCACATTTTCTGAGGTTTGGAGTCCAGCTACTGGGAGTTTGAATAATAAGCAGCAGTGACTACTCTGGTGGTGACTGAAATTTGAGTCATATTTAAAATAACAATAAAAGAAAATGAAAAAGACCTGATTTGAAAAACATGATCTAAGATAAGAAATCTATTTGATGTGTGAACACACTCATCATATCTTCAGGTCTGACCAACACATTTCTTTTTTTTTTTTTTAAAAATTTTATTTATTTATTTATTTGAGAGAGAGAGAGAGAGCATGAGAGGGGGGGAGGGTCAGAGGGAGAAGCAGACTCCCCGCTGAGCAGGGAGCCCGATGCGGGACTCGATCCCGGGACTCCGGGATCATGACCTGAGCTGAAGGCAGTCGCTTAACCAACTGAGCCACCCAGGCGCTCTGACCAACACATTTCTAATCAGACTACAATATATAACAAAATGTTTTCTCTGTACTTTTTAAGAAAACTCTTCAAAGAAAAGAACCATCCAGGAGACCAAAGTTGCAAGAACAAACGTTATTTTTATATATTAAAAAAAAGAGGGGCACCTGGGTGGCTCAGTCGTTAAGCGTCTGCCTTCGGCTCAGGTCATGATCCCAGGGTCCTGGGATCGAGCCCCGCATCGGGCTCCCTGCTCAGCGGGAAGCCTGCTTCTCCCTCTCCCACTCCTCCTGCTTGTGTTCCCTCTCTCGCTGTCTCCCTCTGTCAAATGAATAAAAGATCTTAAAAAAAAAAAAAGATATGTGCTTCTCAGAATGATTTGCTAAATAAGTCATCATCTGAGGGGCACCATCCTCACCCTAATCATGAGTCTGAGCCTGGGAAGGGTCCCAAGGAACACCAGGGAGCTGCTGCCTCAAGAAGGGGTGTTGGATGCTGGATTGGCAGAAACAATGGATGTCCATATGCAGGATTTGTGAGTGCTGGCTCATTGTAACCAAGTAGAAACCTCCCCTTAGAGACAGATTGAAAGGGCGTATGGGTCTAGCAGAGAAGCTCAACGGATATCTCTAATAGTAGAACAGTTTATAAGGGGCTACCTTCACGGCTCTTATACCTAATAAGAAATACAAAACACCCCGAAATATTGCTGGCAGTTACTATTTAAGGATTTACTTGTTAAGTTGCTAAGGAAGTTACAGAAACAGATGGACGATACTACTTAGGAGATGAAATCTTAAGAGTTCCTGGGGGTTATGGGGCTCCATTTCCATCCCTCCCTCACTCCATCTGGACTTTGATGTGGGCTGTGGCAAAAATACCACCACTTCCCTGCGGAACTGTAGAGTTTAAAATATGGCCATTTCATGAGCTACACTGATGATATACCTCAGTTAGTGTCTCAGATGTCATGCTTCTCTAAGGACCTTGCCTTGCAAAATCTGTTCATGGTGGCCGGCAAGTAAACCTTTATTAAATGAATAGAAGAAAGTATAAATTAGTAAACAAGCACTTGACATCTTTGAGCATCTGTATAAACCAAACTCTGGGTTAGACCCTTACATGTGTAATTTAATTTAATCTTCATAATAATCCTGAATTGATGATCAGAGAGGTGTCTTCAAGAAACTATGGCTCTAGTTTGGGAGATAAAGCATAAGAGAAAAAAATAAATGATAAAACAACAGAGTACAACAACACAAAATATTCATTTGCTCATTCCATAAACAATATATTGTGTTACGTGTCTGTTATGTGCCATGAACTGTCCTGGGTGCTGGACAAAGAATGGTGAAGAGCTTGTGTTCTACCGCAGGAGAGAGCTGATAGAGGCAAACATAGAAAGTACATGGGGACAAGTTAGATGGTTAAAAAGTGCTCTGGAGAACCCAAGACCACCTAGAGTATGATGCTAAATGAAGGACAGTGGTCCTGTGAAACTAGAAATGAATAAGATGAGTCCTATAATTGCCCCAGTGTAATGCCTTGAGAGAGTTTGCAGGCCACTGTGGGGGAATCCCAGGTGGAATCCAATGGCTTTCATAAATGAGGAGACAAAGCTGATACCAAACCACAAACATTACAAGGTATAGACAAATCTCTCATGAACACAGATGCAAAAGTACTTAACAAATCAAATCTAGCAATATACAGAAGAAAGAGAATACATCATAACTAAGTAGAGTTTGTTCCAAGAAGGAAAATTCAGTTTAAAACAATAAAAACATCAATGCAATTCACCACATTAACTGACTAAAAATGAAAATCCATGGGATCCTACCAATAGATGAGCTAAAATCATTTGGCAAAATTCAACACCAATTCATGATTTTTAAAAACTTAAAAAAAAATTAGAAATAGAAGAAAATTTCCTCAATCTAATAATGAGTGTCTATGAAAAAACCCAACAAATTATACTTAATGGTGAAAGATTGTATGCCCAAGATTGGAAACAAATCAAGGATTTTTTTAATCACTGCTATTCAACCTTCTATTGGTGGTGCTAGTCAGTTCAATAAGGCAAGAAAAGAAATGACATACAGATTGGAAATGAAGTAAAACTGTCTTATTCACAGAAGACATAATTTTTGATGCAGAAAATCCTAAGGAATCTAGAAAAAAGTTAATAGCTAAAAAGTGAATTTAGCAAGATCACAGCATAATACAACAATGTAGAAAAATTATTTGTATTCCTAAATACAATCATAAACTGAAATTATAAAGATGCCATATGTAATAACATTAAAATGTTATATTTTGTTGTAAACTTCATAAAACATGCACAAGTCATGTACACTGAAAATCACGAAACCTTACTGAGAGAAATTAAAGAATACATATACCATGTTCATGGGTCAGAAGATTCAGTATTGTTAAGATGTCAATTCTCCTCAAATTGATATAAAAGTTCAACACAATTTCAATCAAAATCCTAGCAGGGATTTTATAGAAATTGACAAGCTGCTTCTAGAATATACATGGAAATGCAAAGAAGTTAGCATATGCAAAGCAATTTTAAAAAAGAAGAACGTTTGAGTTATACTACCTGATTTCAAGATGTGTTATAACTCTACAGCAATGAAGAGAAAGTGGTATTGATGAAGATAGGTACATAGATCCTAGAACAGACTAGAGAATTCAGAAATAGTCTTACACATACATGGCCATTATTTCGTTTTTGGCCAAGAAGCCAAGGCATTTCCATGGGGAAAGAATCATCTTTTTCACAAAACGGGGCTGAAATCGTTTGTTATCCAAATGTTAAAAAAAAAAATCCATTGTTATCCAAATGTTAAAAAAAAAATCTTGACCTTTATCACACATTATACATAAAAATTAACCCTGAATGGATCATAAGACCTAAGGGTAAGAGAAAAAAAAGTCCTAAAACTTTTAGAAGAGAACACAGGAAAAATTTTAGTGATTTGAGCGGGGGAAGGATTTCTTACCTAGGACACAGGAACCATGAACTACAAAAAAGAACATTAATAAACTGGACTTGATCAAAATTAACAACTTTGGTTCTTCAAAACACATTGTTTAAAAATGAAAAGACAAGCCACAGAATGGGAGAAAATATTTGCAAATCACAAATTTAAAATTTTAAAATTCACAACTTAAAAAAATTTAAAGACATAATATCAAATGTTGGTGAAGATGTGGAGCAATTAGCCCTCTCATACCTTGCTGGGAAGAATGTAAAATGGTATCACCATTTTGGAAAACAGATTGGCCCTTTTTTATGAAGTTCAACCTATACCTGCCATATGCCCAGCACTTTTACTCCCAGGTGTTTACCCAAGAGAAACGAAAACATATGTCTGCCCAAAAACTTATATACACATGTTCATAATGGCTTTACTCATAATAGACAAAAACTGGAATTACATGTCCATCAACTGGTGGATAGACAAATATGTTGCAGAATATTCATAAATCAGCAATAAAAAGGAATGAACTATTAAAATAAAATAGTTCATTTTATTTTAAAATAAAATAGTTCACTTTATTTTTGTTTTAGTCTGGTCATGTGGGGCAGGCGGATGGGGAAAAGGAACCACGAAACCTATAACTGGTCATGACAATTAATTATAAACACCACTGTACTCTGACCAGCTAGGAAGGAAATCTGGATAATAGCAACAACATGGATGAATTTCAAAAGAGTTATGCAAAGTGGGGGAAAAAAGAGTAGACATAAAGATTATAATACTGTACAGTTCCATGTCTAAGAAACGCTAGAAACAGCAAAATCGTGATAATAGAAAACAGATCATTAGTTTCCAGGGGCTGGGGTGGGAGGAGGGGATTGACTGCTGAGGGGTAGGAGGAAACTTTTTTAAAATTAATTAATTAATTACTTCTTAAAGTAATCTCTACCCCCAACGTGGGGCTCGAACTCATGACCCTGAGATTAAGAGTCACATGCTCTTCTGATGAGCCAGCCAGGTGCCCCCAGAGGAAACTTTTTAAGGTGAGTATGTTCAATATCTTTATTATGGTGGTGGTTGCACCATGAGACATATGAAACAAAACTCATCAAATTGAACACTTAAAATTGATAAGTTTTTCTTGTGTGTAAATTATATTTAAATAAAACTGACCTTGTCCCAAAATGAAGCATGTGTCATTCCCCAGTCTACAGATAAAGAAGAGTCTTATAGAAGGTAGGGAACATGCCCAAGTCACAGAACTAGCAGCCAGTGGGTCCAGGATTCAAACCCAGGCGTCAGGTGTCCACTTGAGTCCATAGCTCATCTTTCTTGTTCTATATATTCCTTCCTTGCTCTTCATTCTTTAAATAATTATTGAAGGCTCATATTAAAAGAACCTAAATCAATAAGTGAAATTCAAAAAATAAAATAAATTTTTAAAAAAGGACCTAACAACTAGCAGAGTAAGACCGGTGTCAGGAAGGTCCTTTCCCCGAGAACGGAGGGTGGTCCTCCCCGTCTGATTCTTACTTCTAAGCCCTCCCCTGCCCTGGCTCGGTGTGGAGGCTGTGGACCCGCGCGGGGACTCTGGCCATCTCCAAGGTCCTTATTCTGGGATCCTGTGGGCACTGCCCGGCCCACACTGCCTCACCCTCCACCTTCTTCTCAAATCCAGGTCTCTGCTACCTGGACCCCAGCCTCGAATTCACCCCATACCATCTTCAGCGCTGACACTCGGCGGTGACCCGCTCCACGCGATTGTGCGCTGGTTCATCCGGTTCTTTCACTCCTCGCGGGCCTTGCACCTGTGGGCCCGGGAGGCCCTCGCTCCCCGCTCAGGATCATGGAACGCTGCTGACTGAGTCGGTGGGTTCCCCCACTCCCACCAAAGTCCCCGAGACAGCATCTTGTACATGCCTGGAGCTCCAAGACGGGCTGGAATCTTCCGAGCTCCATTTAGTTCAGGTGAGCAAATCTGTATCAGGTGCCTGCCCGCTCCGCCTCGAGCCTCGGAGGGTTTGCAGGGCCGGGATTAGGACAGCGAACAAGTGCACGCTCCGGGGTGGCGGGGGCGTGACGCAGGGTAGTGTGGGAGCCAGGCGGTCTTCACAGCGGTGGGGGCTCCCCGGGCTGGGTTTGAGTGATGGAGGGGTGATGTGAAAGTCCTGGGAACATCCATGCAAAGGCATTGAAGTGTGCACAAGCACACAGTTCTAGTGGAGGCCAGTACTGCTGAGGACGGAGGCAAAGGGAGGAGCGGAGGGCCAGGAGGTAGCAGGAGCCAGGCGAGGGGTGGGGGCGGGGGGGAGCGCTGTTCCTGATGGGAGACTCAGAGCCCCAGGCCGGATGGGAGCCAGGCGCGCGGTTACCAAAAAGGGGCTGACTCTGACCCAAGTACAGGATGCAAACTGATGAAGAGAGCATTTATGGGCTTCGACTCTGTGTGAGGCGCTTGTAATCACTTGACATCTATTAGGTCACTTAGTTCTCACAATCCTATCAGGTAGAAAGTACCATTATTATGCCCATTTTACAGATGAAGAAACGGAGGCCGGGAGAGGGTAAGTAATATGCCCACGATATGTTTTTAAGTTATGAACCCAGGAAGTCTGACTCAAGAACTCAACTTTAACCACTCTGCTACTCTTGTCCCAGAAATATGGGAAGGATTTCAACTCTGTTTTTGTATTTTTAAGATTTTATTTATTTATTTATTTTAAGAGAGCCAGAGTGGCGAGTGGAGCGGAGGGAGAGGGACAAGCAGACTCTGCATTAAGCACAGAGCCCCATGTGGGGCTCAATCCCACGACCCTGAGATCACGACCTGAGCTGAAATCAAGAGTCAGACACTCAACCCACTGAGCCACCCAGGCACCCCTGGATTTCAGTATTTTAAATGCCTTCACATAGCACTAGGCCTCTGAGAGGGACCAATTACAGTGTAGGTAAAAATCTAAAATAACAGAGATAAATTGGTCTCAGAATACCAAGGAAGGGTATTACCACCAGAAAAATAGCAAGAGGTTTACAGACCTCTTAGCTTCTAGAAGAGAGGGTTATTATCTCTTTCAGATTATAACCTACAAACATAATAAAGTAGAAATCGATCGATGACACTTCAAGGCAATGCTGCTCAGGTATGCCTTCTGAGCTGGGTTTCAAGCATGTCTGCTGGGATGCAGCATCTTCCTGTGCCACAGCTGCCCTTTCTCCTGAAGAGGACCCCCCATGCCTGCACCCAGATGTCCAGGACACAGAGGGGACCCTCCTGAGACCCAACACCCAGGCTCAAAACATATGTGAGTCAAACCATTCCTTTTGACCTTTGGCATCTTGAAGGTCATAATTAACATTCGGTTGCTCATGAACAAAGTCCAAATTCCTTAGCTTGGCCTTCGAGGCCACCCACAACTACCTTTCCTAGTTCACCTGTCCCCCCTTCGCCCCACACATCTCTTCTCCAGCCCACATGACCCACTATCCTTTAGACCTGACTTGTGTATTCCTAGGGCTGGGTCTACATTCCCACCATCGCCTTGGCCTGGTGGCACCTGCTTCACCTCCCATCAAACAAAATCCGACCCATCTTTCCACCCGCAGTCAAGGACAACCTGGTCATGCCCATGAGAAGCAAACTTTCCTGGGGTGATTAGTGTTTATCTGCATCATCCCTCACTCCCAGGGGGGCAGAACTGGGTCATGCACAGGCTTGCATACCCCCCAGGGACCAGGACTGGCCCTGACGTAGACTAGGGACTCATCAAATATTTGCTGAATGACTGCAGAATTTACTGATTTTTTCAGTGCCTTCAATGCCTGAGAATCTCAGATTCCAGAAATCTCAAATGAATATCTGTCATATATTGAAAAGACTCACAGAAAAGGTATTTCACTGCTTCGTTCCATGGCTTGGTCTAGAATATCACTCACCGCTGGGACATTTTTCCTGATGTTTAATTGAGCTTCTCCAGCCACACGGTAAGCTGATTTTTTTTTTTTTGGTTGTCATTGTTATCACCTTTGTACTGAACAGCTGCTGCCCATATTTGGCATAACAATTTTTGGTAGACCTTAGAATCCTGTTACAACAGGATTTGTGACCACACAGGGTAGCGTGATGTCCCTGAACAGAACCTCATGAAGTGGAAACCCCCACCGTATGACTAGCTCACACATATTTTAGTCCTATTTTTATCTAATCAAGGTTTGCTCTTCATTTGAAGTTTCTCTTAAATCAACTTTCTCCTTCTTAGTTAAATAATCTCAGCCCTCCCAGGAATTATTTCTGGCCTTATCCCGTGTTTTCAAGTTGAAATAGAGAACAATATTCTTGTAAAGGTCTAAGAGAAGCTTCTAAGTATATTAAGTCCTGTGTGTATCTGGGCGTGGTGTGTGCGTGGTGTGGGGGGTGTGTGTGTGTGCGTGTGTGTGCATGTCTGAGAGAGATCGAGAGATTATGGAGCTTTCATTCTGAAGATCAGGTTACAATATAAAAATAAAAAAACTAGTCTGAAGTTTACTGAACATACGGTAAGCATTTGGAAACCCACTTAAGAACTTGGAATAGCTCTTCTAACAGCTGGGTCCTCTGTCATTTTAGCTCCAGGAAATTGATCAAAGACCATCAATTAGCCCTTTATGTGGTCACCTCAGGCTGGCCTCAGAACAACAGATGTTGAAGGGGGCGAGAGAGCAGTATGTCCCACAGAGTAGAGGCTTGACATTTTTCACTTTTGAGAGTTATTTGAAGATTCTTGGGTTTGACTTTCCTGGCACAGACCCAGAGCTTCTTCACTGGATCAATCCGAAAAGAGCGGTGGATTTTGGTTTTGCATTTGTGCATTAGGTAAAATCTTAATACACACACACACACACACACACACACACACACACTCATCCATGATGCTGCTCACTCATACTGGTGAATGCACTGAGGATGAAGCTTGCCTTCTCTGATCTTTTTCCAAGAAGAGCGGCTTTCAGGCAACCCTCCAGGATGTGAGGAAAACAAACCCAGTTTTGTCTTGTCCAGAAGATGGCGCTGTGCACCACACTCTGCTGGACCACCTAACGGTGATTTTGAGGGATTCTACCACCTCCCAACAGGAGGGTTGTCCCTCCAAAGCCTGGAGGTGGGGCCATGCTCCACTCTGATCCACTCTCCTCTCTTCTGCAATCTTACAGACATTATTCATCCACAACAAGCCATGAATGGATCATAAAGTGTATAAAAACTGCTTCCTACTAATGCATTCATTCAGCAACATTTAGTGAGTGACACCTGTATGCTAGGAGCACTTCATAGAGCTGGGGGTACGGTGGTGAGCAAAACAGATGATTAAATGACGTCCATTCCCATACAGAACTTTCTAATTAGGCAGTAAGACGATAAAAACATACACATAACTCTATCACGTCATCTCGGTCATCAGTAGGTACTGAGAAAATAAGCAGGCTCCTTCAGTGGGCTGGTCTAGAAAGCCTTTCTGGGGGGTGACAGGTGCGCAGAGGCCTGAATGATTCTAAAAAAAAGAAAAAATGATTGGCACCTTAGAATCACCTGCAGAGATTTTACAATCCCGGTGCCCAGGCCCACACTTGAGGCCTATTGATTTAATTGGCCAGGGGCAGGTCTAGGCACCGGGGGTTTTAATCTCCCAGGTGATCCAAACGTGCAGCCAAGGTTGAGAACCATTAACTCCAAATATCTCAGCAGGAAATCATGCCCCTGGGTAGGGAATTTTCCTGTAGCTGAATGAAAAGTGTTCCATGATATTCAGAACTCCAGAAAGGTGTCAGCGACACTTTTTGCTGCTGCCTGACTGACATCTTGGCCGGCTGCATCCTGGAGGCCCTGGGTTGGCACTGTCCCAGGTGGCTACCTGAAGTCCGGTCAAGGGAGGCAGCAGAGCTCACTCAGAAAGCCAGAAAACACTCCCGCAGTCCTCTGGGCGGGTGAACCATCTTACTTCTCAGAAAAGCAGGGGAAATCTTGTCATTTCCCTCTCCTACCCCAATGTGAGTTCACTTGAGTGCCCTATATGGGAGCAGGGAGGACTGTCCTACCATCTCTCCATCTTAGGGTAGGGAGCACCCTTTCTACTCTCCAGGTGACCACCCTAAGCTGCTTCTCCCACACCTGCACCTCTCCGACCTTGTACGTGAACTCCCCGCCTCTCCCACTTCTGCTCTGGAAGTCATCAAGAATCTTGGGGTAAATACAGAGAACAAACTGGTGGTGGCCAGAGGGAAAGGGGGTGGGGGATGGGCACACCCGAAGGGGCATGGGAGACACAGGCTTCCAGGTATGGAATGAATAAGGCACGGGAATAAAAGGTGCAGCGTAGGGAACATGGTCGATGATATTGTAAGAGCGTTGTAGGGTGACCGACGGTAGCTACGCTTGTGGCGGGCACAGCATAACTTACAAACTTGTTGAATTGCTATGTTATACACCTGAAACTAATGTAACACTTGGTGTCAACCATACTCAAAAAAAGAAATGGGAAAGAAAAGAGAATCTTTAAGGGAAAGGGCCTCTTAGAACTAGATTCTGGAACTGTTGAGTGGGCCCAGGTGGGCTCTTGGGGCCTGATGGATTCCAGCCCTCAGCTGCTGACCCTGATTCTGTCTTATTTGGGACACATGGGTCCTATCTCCACTGGTGTCGGACAGTGAGCTGCCCTGGTGAGCATTTCCTTATTTCTCTTTCAGACAAGCTGGAGATTGTCTTTCCCTCATCTAAAATGCTGGCCAAGGGCGGCTGGCCAGGGGCGGCTGGCCATATCCACCTTCCTGAGATGCACACTCCAGGGCAGATCTTTGCTCTCAGACACAGAAGTGCTCAAGGAGGCCAGCCAGGGGACCTAGGCTGAGAACAGACACACTAAGACAAGAGAACCCTATGTAATGAGATCTCCGTGGTATTTGTCCTGGGACCCAAGGCCACAGTTCTCTTTCTCTTTATTTTTAATCATAGAAAATTCAAAACCAACACGGAAGTAGAAAGAATAGTAAGGTGAAACCCCATGGACCCCATCATCCAGCTTCAACAGGTTGCCACCCTATGTCATCTGTCATCATAACTCCAGAAGCCAGGGATAGAGAAGTTACAGCAGGTTTCAGATATGTCACTGGACCCATAAATATGTCCGATGCACATCTTTAACTGATAGGTTTTTTAACACCCCCACCATGCTTTTATCACCTAATACCACAGTACTTCATATTCACATCTCCCTGTTTTCTTGAAGGTCAGTTCTCTTAAACGGAGATCCAACTGTTACTTGATACAGGCAGATACCATATTCATTTTCCATTTACCCACTTCAATTCCCCAACCCTTCTTGTTGGGTGGGGAGCAGGAAGTTAGGTAGGAACATTTCCCTTTGACATTGACCTGAGAGGTTTAGTGGAAGGCACCTGGGACTTGGCTCAGACTTGAATCCCCTCTGCTCCTCATGACAGGGTGGGTTCTGTATGAGTCTTCCCTTCCCTGTCTCTCTGCGGTGAAGACAAGCTTACTTGTTATGAGCCTCCAAATTCACAGAGAGTGGTCTGTTAAGTACTTGTCAAAAGCAAATAAGCATTATTACATAAATCCCCAACAGTATTTCCCTGTTTAAAAAAAAAAAAAAAGGTATTAGTTAAGCTCTATTCTCTGGTGTGAAAAGTCAACTGAACCACTCAGATAATCCTTAAGAAATGCATTCAATGTTTAATGGCCTAGTTCTTAAAAGAGACACCCTTCCCTACTCAGTGAAACCACTCTTTTGAGTTTAGAAGTTTCCACAAAAACAAAATTCACTGTTCTTCCTTCCCTCGCTCATTAGAAGATAGTCTTTAGCTCTTAGTTAGTTTTAATTCCTTTCCTTGGAAGCTGTTACCTTAGAAAGGGAGAACACAAATCGAAGAGTGTGTTAACAGGGACTTAGTTAAAGGCAGGATGTTAAATGGCAGAAAGAGATTTTGCTAGACTTTATTATTTGTGAGGCTGACCTCTTTGTTGATATAAACCCCATGAGATGTTGTTGTAATTCCTTAGCTTTAGAGAAGCGTATTAGTCTCCTTCTGCTACTGTAACAAATTTCTGCAAACTTCGTGGCTTAAAACAACACAAATTTATCATCTTACAGTTCTAGAGATCAGAAATCTAAAATGAGTTTTACGGCATTAAAATCAAGATGTTGGCAGGGCTGGCTCTTTCTGGAACCTCCAGCAGAAAATTTGCTCCTTGCCTCTTCCAGCTTCTAAAGGCCGCCCACGTTCCTTGGTTCGTGGCCCCTTCCTCACATCACTCAGACCACTGGCTTCTGTCATCACATCTCTGGCTACCCACTCTGATCTCCTGCCTCCCTACTATAAGGACCCTTGTGATTATATTTGGTACGCCCAGATAATCAGGATAATCTCTCCATCTCAAAAATCTTTCATTTAAACATACCTGGAAAGTCTCTTTTGTCATATATGGTAACATTTACAGGTTCAGGGGATTAAGATTTGGGTGTTCTTTAAGGGAGGGAAAGAGCTGTTGGAAATCCAGGCCTCAAAAATCACCCCGGAACCGTACCCTCTTTTAGTCTTCCTGGGGGTGGCCAGCCGATCGTCATATACACTGTACTCTGGGAAATCCAAAGCTGGTCATTTGTTGAAGGGTAGAAATCTGTGGGCCCTGAAACACATACCATATATTTTCTCTCCTGTGAATCAAAATTCCTCAAAACTGTGAGCATCCATTCGTAAACAGCTATTCAGATATCATCATCAAATAGTATCAATTTTGGATTTCTGTTGTTAATACGGGATTGTCCAAACGTGAGGTAAACTCGTCCTCCCTCTCAAATCTGGGCAGGCTCTGGGACTGCTTTGACCGTGTCCAGGCCTTAGGAGTCAGACAATGCTCACTTCGTGTCTCCCAGAACACTGGTTCTAAGGGCCTAATCTTCCTCATAAAAAGTCCAACTACCTTGCTGGGGAGACCACGTGGAGGGGTCTGGAGGGTACTGGGAGAAGAAGAAAGGCATAGCTGAGCACAGCCTTCTAGCTGTCCCTGTAGGGCACCAGGTGTGTGAGCAGTCTTGGACCCTCCAGAGCAGCTCGCTCCAGCTGAATACCATTGAATGACTCAGTCTACACTGCAGGCAGCAGAAGAATCACCCTGTCAAGTCCTCTCTGAATTCCCCATCCACAAAACCGTGAGATATAAGAAAGTGGTTGTAGCGCTAAACCTCTTAGTTTTAGGGTAGTCTGTCGTGCAACAATTAGGTAACTAGACAGAATTTAGTGACCACCACATGCACAGTGTGCTAGTCACCGTCTAGAGGGTCTTAGAGATGTAGGGGCCATCCAACCACAAATCCCAATCCATAGTATCATCAGAGAGTCTTGATTTGGACTTCCCTGTCTACACAGTGAGAAACTGATGGATTGACTCATTTCTGCAGTGGGGATCATAGCAATGAGGAGTCACGGAGTTGTTTGGGGATGACAGATGGAATAAGGAGAGTTTTGTAATCTGAGAAAGCCCACCCCGATGTCGTAGTTAGTAGTGGTAGTTATAGTGACAGTGTTACGGGAGAAATTCAATGGAGAATAGTCATTCTCTGCTTGCTTCATATTGTCTCCAAGGGTGGGTGTTGATAACAGGTTTAGAGCAATTTGATTTTGCATCATAACTCATTTTCAGTGCTGAAGAGGAAGAAAAGGACAAGGGAAAAGGAAAACAAATTATTTTATCTCCTCCCAGAGAGTTGGGGATCTAGTATGTTACTTGCTAGCACATTATGTAATTGTAGATGATGTAATTTGTGGACACATGTATTCTTTCTCTTCCCGTCCCGGGCTGACCCTTCCCTCTCTTGCCTTCTCTGATCCACATGCAATTATACGTGTCCCCTCCCACTACAATAGAGTGAAAATGTATTCTGGACTGAGCCTGCGACTATTTATTTAAAACCAATTGCCCTTCAGAAAGTTTGATCCAGCCTCATACAAAGAATGATTAAAGAGTTGGAGTGGAGACGGTTTGCCTCCCTAGGGAAGGCAGTTCACGCAACCAAGGCATGAACTTGAGCCCAGACAACAGCTATAGCACATGCAATGTGCAGTCTCTGTTGAGCTGTCTTTGAAGACATTTCGAGTTTAGTCTGTCCAGACTGAGGTCTGCAAAAGATTAGAAGCTGGAATTCAAGGCCTGTCAGGAACGCACCTGCACAGCCTCTGGGGCCAGAGGCCTTTGGTCACAAGATAGGGAGCCTCTTCTCTGGCAACTAAGACAGAACACGCAAATGCATCTATTTCTCTCTTGTGGAGTAAGACTCCTGGGCTGAATGTCCATTTTGAATTTTAAAAAATGGTTTAGAATTCTCCATATGTTCTTAGACATTAGAAAGGCTTTGCCCATTGTTGACTAGCCTACCCTGATGGAAAACGAACAAAACGTGTGGCTTTGAAAACAATGCCAATCAGACTGTCATTGCTCTGCTCCGCGGTGGGCCCACCCCGCTGAAGGGGGTTGGGAAAGATCCACGCAGCCTTTCTGTGCTTGAAGTCTTCATCTTTTTGCTATGGGAGCTGCTCTAAACACGGGAACACGACTCTTCCAAGGTCTGGGCGCCATCTTCCAAAGCCAGGACAACTAATTCGAAAGAAACTGGCTGCCCCCTAGGCCAGATATTGAAGTCAGAGACCTCAGGGCATCCCATGGCCTGGAGAGAAGGGGAAATTGTCAATACTGTGTTCCCTGGTGGTGAAGCTGTATTTGTTTACGCTGAGAACGGGATGAAAGTCATCCTTTCTCCAAAGAAGGTGCAATTTCCCAACGATTACACCCCTGACCTGGCCCAGCCACAGCACACAGAAAGCAGCAATGAAGTGTCCCCAGAGGAAGACACAGGTCTCACTGAACCAGCAGGTGAGGGCAGGAGGTGGTGGGGAGGAGACTCACCCTGGGGGTCCAACAGAAGCATGGGACACAGGACAGCACAGAGGTCAAAAGGAGGGAATTTGGGACAGACACACTTGGCTTTGCCGTGTGTGTGCCTTTGGCAAGTCCTCTGACCTCTCTAAATTAGTTTCCTCATTGGGAAAATGGGGGTATTGTCTATTTCACGGGGTTGTTTGAGGATCTCGCATGAGAATGCCTGTTGCGGGTCACATTCACAGCACAGAAAGAGGGGAGTGCGGCGGGGCGGTGGCGGGGTGGGGGTGGGGGGCGCTGCCGCAACATAAGAAACCAGGGAGGCTGAAGTCATCACTATGAGTCATTTCCAGCTTGCGGGGCGAGGAAGGCGGTTCTGTGCAAGGCTTAGGGCCTCGATCAGGATTGCTCCAGGATCCAAGGAGTGGGTGGTGAGGGTGGTCCTGAGTCTCTACAGCATCACTCACCTCTTCAGCTGGGCAACAAGGCAGGCAGGGCTTAATGAATGCTGTATCAACCCAACAAATCCAATTCCAGGTTACACTACTTTCCCAATCTTCACGTCCCCATCTGGCAAGATTTCACCCATTAAGGCCCATCAAATTTTATGAAAGTTGGGCTTTAAATGAATATTTAGAAAGGGATTAAGTGGCAGGGTCTCTAATTCCCATTTCTTTTTTGCAGCTGTTACACCAAAATAAACTTGCTTTTTTACTTTGAGCCAAAAATTTCTCTTGATAGACAGATGATGTGCAAATGGTGACCTTTTTGGATTTGCGGAATTCTTTGAATACATTATTTACTAGCTCACAGGTGCTGCATATGGTTGTAAGATGGATGTCAAGAAGGCCAAAGAAGAAAATGCTAAAGGAAATTCTGTTCATGAGGGTGGTGATAAGGGCTTCATAGGATTTCTAAATGTGTCGTGAAAACTATATTCCAGCATCTGACTGAAATGGCCCTGGATATTAAGGTAAACAAGTAAACAACTTGACTTCACTTTTACTGTTTTTATGAAGTCTAGCATAGGGGCAAAAAAAAAAAGGCAAATACTAATAAATAGTATCTTTGCAATTAGGCCTTTTCCAAATGTTTTGCGTCTGCTCCTCATGAGATGATCGTGCAACCTTGGGACGGAGCAGAAGTTACGTACAGGGGGCCAACATTGATGCCTGTGGAAACAAAGTCACAGAGTTGCCCATCCAGGGCCCTGGCAGATGTCACGAGCTGATCGTGACAGAGGAGGGTTGGAGCCCAGGTCTCCTGTCGGTCTATCTCTTACTGATGAAAGTTTTAAAAGTAAGTATTCTTTTCTTTTATGATAAAAGTAATACACACTCATAAAAAATTAGGGAATTATAGAACCCAAATCACTCAATTCTACCCCTCAAACACAATTATTGTTAACATCTTTGATCCAGAAAATAAAGTACCTCCCTAAGCTCGTACTGTAGTGGATACCTGCTCTTAGCAATCTTGCATTAATTGAACTGTCACACAGATCCTCGCTTGGCGTTTGGAGAGACAGGTGGCCGCCCACACAGTTATGAGGGGAGTGGTACCAAAAGAGAGCCATGTGTGCCCACTGCCTTCTTCTGGGGACATCATTAAGTCACATCTTAGGCTAAGTAATCATGTCTCCAAAAGGCAGATCCCTCCTGGTTGCAATTAGGTCTCACGGGATGAGTAACCCATTAGTACCCATTAACGGAGATGGGTTTCTCCGATTAACTTGCTCAGAACAAGGCTCTGATGGAAAGGGATACAGGATGGGTAACTGTTAAAGCTAGCGTTAGGAGTCTTTTCAAAGCTATAACTTGGGTGGGCAGTCTCTCTGGTAGATGTGGGAAGGATGGCCAAGGCTCCTTCTGCTGCTGTTGTCATCTCAAATGAAGGGGCAGACCGTGTTTTCCAAAGATGGAGATATCTACCTCATCCCATATGTCCTTCTCACAATGTGACTGACACCCACCCATGGGGAAATTAGGGTCTGCTTTCCTTCACCTTGAGTCTCCACACGAGCCTGTGACTGCACTGACCACTGGAGAATGGCAGGAGTGATGCTACATGGCTTATGAGGCCAGCTCCTAAGGAGGGTAGAGCTTCCCCTTGGTGCTTATGTTTCTATCTCTTCTTCCCTTCCTCACCATCTTCTCCATGTTCACTTTTAGAAGCCGGCCACCACACAGTGAGGAAGCCCAAACTGGTTCAAGAAGAGAGACCACATGGAGAGAAACGGAGGCCCTCAGCCAACAGCCAGCATCCACCACCAGACGGGTGAGTGAATGAGCCTTCAGAGGATCCCAGCTCTCCGCCTTCAAGGCCTCCAGCCAAGGCCCAGGCTCCGTGCAGTGAACACAAGCAAGGCATACCCCTTCTGCCTGACTGAATTCCTGACCCACGGAACCCATAAGATGGCTGTGTTATGCCACCAAGTCAAGGGGGGGCAATTGTTACATAGCCACGGTGCTGGAACATACACACCCAATGATGCCTAAATGAAGAAAGACATCTATCCAAGATAATCAGATGTTCGCCTTGTAGAAATGTGTCAGTAGCCCCTGACTCTCATGCTATAAGCCCTGCAATCAAAGAGCCAAGACAAATGCCCTGTCCAAGTTCACCTTCCTCAGACTTGACTCATTCTCCGCTTCACCCCCTCCCCGGGTTGGAGTGCTCTAGCCAGGGCTATCTGGGGACCATATAGTTACTAGAGAGTCCACCCTTTCTCTCTCTTTTTCCAGTGTCTCCTCAGCGGGCAGAAGGAAGATTTGTAGGACGAAGACACATAGGCTTGAGGGTCAGTCCATCAGAGTGTAAGGCATATAGTGTTTAGACACATTCTCCCAAGAGCATGTGGTGACTGTCAAGTCTCATATTTTTAACCCAGCAAAAAGTAGGGCAGGTTCAAGATTTTTAAAAATCCAGATCATGCAGAGAGTGAGAAGTAAACATTTTCTAATCCCTTCTTGCCAGGCCAGCAATGAGCACAATTAGCTTTGGGTAGGACGGTGTTGGCAAGAGCCCTGGAACCATACCCCCTTGCTTCGAAGCCCAGCTTTGCTAGGGGATGAGCTATGTGACCGTGGCCCCAGGTCCCCTATGCATGCAATGGGGATAACTGACCTCCTAAGTCGTGAGGTGTTGTGAGAGTTACATGAGTTCATATATGTAAAGCACTTACAACAGTGTCTGACACACAGAGTCTTACTCAGGATTAGCCATTACTATAATTTCTCCTCCTGCTAGTATTATCATCATTCTTAATAGTGTTTGCTGTAGCCTCAATGGGTTCAGGAAATGGAAGGTGTCACGAGGAACCTAGAATTAGGGAGAAGGACTCCTAGACCAGAGGGTGGCATATGTGGGCACAGTGGCCACTGTGGAATGTCATGGCCACCCTCCACCACCTCCACACTGTAGCCCCTTCGAGGATGGCTAAGCCCTTGACGCCTCTCTCAGGCGTTTCTACTCACATTTTCTAGCTTATGGTAGAGTAAGAGGCTAAAATGTTGCTAGAATGGAAGCCCAAACTGGTCCAGTCCTGATAGTTTGGGAATCCTGACAGGTTGTGAGAAGAAAGAGTATTCACCTGACACTTCTGAGCAAGCACTCCCTGCAGCTTTCATTTCTGGAGCTCTGTCAAGTCCCTAAACACACATCTAGTTCTTCCTGCTCTGAGTCACACGGTCATTGGAGGTGAGGGTTGCACAGGTAGGGACTCGGTAAAATGTTATTGAATGAATGTGCCCAAGGCCTGTTCCCAAGCACCTGGCAGGTGAGAGAGCGCAGAGTCTTCAATTTGGTCTTCTCGATGCAAGAGGCCTCAGGGGCCAGTCAGCCTGGGCCCACCCCACTGACTGATAAGTAATCTGATCTCCTGAGTGGAGCATGGTTTGTGACCCAGAAATTTTCTTTTTGTGTCAGTTTGGATGCTTTTGGTAGCAAACAACAGAATCACCTGATTGAAAGTAGCTTCAATAAGAAGAAAAGTTGATTATCTCACCTAACCAGAAGCAGAGGGAGGGAGGCCCAGGGCTGTTAGCTTTGGGACTGACAATGGCATCAAGACTCAGATTTTTCACAGAGGACAACTTTTCCAGAGTGCATCCCCCCCGCCCCCTTGATTTGATCTTACATCTCATTGGACAGAGCTAGGTCACATGACCATGCCTAACCCAGTTGTTGGCAAGAGGAGTGGAATTACCCTGATTGTCTTAGACTAGTCTACATTCATCTGAAGACCAGTCCAAATGGGCAGGCGTGGAAAGCAGGGAAGAAAGGTATGTTGCAGTTAAGTATGGGCGGCTTCCCTTTCTCATTCCAAAAAGCTCTCTTCAGTGGCACATGCAATTTAACAAGACAATATTCAATATTATCAAGTGATGAGGCTGGAGAAAACAAAAACAAGCATACATAAGATGAAGACTGAAATACCATCGAGTAAAACAATGCACACCACATCGTCTCGGCTTGCTGAGGGTAGGCCATGAATGTGGGTTTCATAGTCAAGGCCAGAAGAGGTAAATGGTGGCTCATGGGCCAAATGTGGCCCATTGATACGTTCTGTTTGGGCCTCGTCAGTACTGTTTGTATAGTTTTCAACTGGTTGGTTGCCAACCTTAGAAAATTGAGACATTTCACACTGGCTTCCCTTTAAAAAAAAATCAGAAGATACAGCAGTCCTGGGCTGCCTTCCTGGCTGGCAGCATCAGCTGGGGCTGACCAAGCTGTCCCCTGTGATGTGTGCTCAGTGCGCAGGTGGCCCGTCCAGCCCAAGCTCCTCGCGTCACCTGCACTGCCCTCTGGGCCTTCAAGTGGGCGACCCCAGAGGTAGTTTTACAGGGTCCCTAGGACAGAAGCCAGCCAGTTCCTCAGGAGAACATGGGTGTCCCAGTACTAAGCCTGGACCTCAGACCATTACCACTGGGATGGAATGAACTTCCCAGCCTCATCTCACTGCAGACCCCTGGAAGACTCACACAGGATGGTTTCTTATTAAGGCCTTCTACACAAACCAGGGGGCAAAGATGGAAGGGGTGGACACACGACAGACTGAGAGGCATGAACGTCTTCCACCACTTAGGGCTAACTTTTCAAGAGAAAGTTCCCGAAGGTGCTTTCCATTTGAAGAGGGCTGGATTTAGGGCAGAAGAAGAATCTGTGTCAACAGTTGTGAGATTAAAGGGAACAGGAACAGGTTTAGAATGAAGACTGGATGTGGAGAATGATGTTCACTGTGGAACAGTTTGACAATCTGCCTCTGTTTTGAACTTCTGATGTTTCCCTCCACAGTGAAAGAGGTCTTAGATTTAAAGAGATGTTTTCTGCCTTCTGATCCAGCCTGTTATGGCTGCCGTATGTCTTCTGTTCCAGAAATGTCCACTGACTCCAGTGAGGGATTTAGAAATCCAGGCAAGAATTCTGCAGTCACTTCACTGTTGACGTGAAACTCTTTCTCCAGGAACAGGTAAAGAGGTCCCCAAGCAGATGTGCACACAGATGGGGCTTATCTGATTTCCTGTCCGTCTGCAGGAATGGAACCGCCCACACACTGCAGGCTCTCTGGAAAGGTTAGATAATGAACTTCCAGTGACTCAGGAAGCCAAGAATGTGAATGATGTGACATGCAGCCTGGATCTGGCCCATATATGGTCATTGTGCCACCGACCACAGCAAGCCTGGAAATGAGAGACCATCTTGCTTTTTTAAAAAGGGAGAGTTTTGCAACACATTTGTGTTTGTGAAATAATATCCATTAAGTTTGTTGGAGAGAGAGACAGAGAGATAGAGACAGACAAACAGAGAGAAATGTTAGACCCACCCAGCAAACTTGCTTTTGACTGACTGCAGCATGCTCACCAGCACACACTGCATTTGCGTTGGCCCAGCAATCTGCACTACCTGGTCTCCATCAGAATGGCAAAGACCTGCAGTGGAACGAGGGCAGGAAACCAATTTACGAAGATGTTAGCTAAAGCAATTGGAAATCCATTATCACATTTTATGCTTCATTGAGCTTTTTCACTGCAGAGAAGAAAGCACAGGAGCTACCCCCATGGAGTGACAAGTGGGGACAACTGCTATCCACCTGGAGCTTGAGGGGAGGGAGGCCAGGACCTAAACTGCTGCTGGGAGCTAGTGGTTCAAGGACAGGAAAGAGAAGAGCTGAGGCAGACATGGCCACACTCATTATAACAAGATTTTTGCCAGAATCGGGCTCCCTGAGGAAGAGGAAAAGCCCACATTGTGTGGAGAGAGCAGACTGCCAAAGAGCTGGGGCTCTAGAGGAAGACAGCTTGGCTTTGCAACTTGGCTTTGCCCTGTGTGATCTTGTACCCATTTAGCTACCCTTTGCCTCAGTTTCTATATCTGTGAAATGGGTATGATACTAGTCCTTTAGAGGAATAACAAAGGGTTGCTATGAAGACAAAATGAGATTATATAGGTAAATCTGGACCCAATGCTGGGCACAAAGTGCTCAGATAATGTTGGTTTTTTCCTAGCCCAGGCATCACAAAAATATGACTGAAATTTCCATGTAAAATACAAAATTTATCCCTGATTACAGTCAGCAAAAACAAGAAGTCAAATGAGGGAATATCCCTGACATATCTTAAAGTATAAAACACTACTCAAATTTCAGAGTTCTTTAACGTGATTTCAAAGAGGCCTGGTATTTTTCAGCAGAGGGGAAAAAATCAAGTCAGAAAGTATTCACTACATTCCCACCATGTGCTTATCACTACGGGGGGAAAAAAGGTAGAATAACAATTACATAGGAAGTACCTTTTGCACATTAAGTACTGCCTACAAATTATCTTTATTCCACGCAGTCCTTCAAGCTAGATGTTATCCCCACTTTAAAAACGAGGAAGTAGAGACACAGAGAGGTTAGGCAACTTGGCTAAGGTCACACAATCTGGGGTTGGACCTTGGGTCTGTCTGATGACATTGATGAAGTTGATGATAATTATCGAGTGCCTTCTAAGTGCCAGGCAATGTGCTGACCTCTCCCTCCATTGCTTCATCTTCTCTTCATACCACTGTGGTGGGGCAGGTATTAGGTATAATTCTTGTGCCCATTTTACAGATGGGGTAAAACTAAGTAATGAAGTCTCACAATCCCATAGAGGAAGAGTCAGGTGTCCACTCCAGGTCCTGGTGACCCAGAGCCCAAGCACTTAACCTGTCACTGTACTGTATCTTTTGTCTCAACAACAGCATGAGACACAACTGGTCACCACACAAAACTCTGCGTAACTACAAGGGCCCTCAGTTCGTGTGAAGAGCCTGACTTTGAGAAAAGATTTTGGTTTTTTTTTTTCTCAGCACTACAAATGGTTATTAGCAAATATTCTCTCCTAGGAAGATGTGTTCAATGTTCCCGCAAAGGAGATTACTCTCAACCTCTCATGGCGACCTAATAAACTCAAGGTCGTGGGAAACATCGTCTCGAAGAACATGCGGCTAAAAGAACAAGAGGTACTAAAGTAGCTTGGATGTAGCTGTAACAACTTTACCAAGAGAATACTTGAGTGATTTTATTTGAACTAACTGCAAGACCTAAGAGCATCCTGAGTGGTGCCAGCCTTATAATTAGTGCAGGTAAGTCTATGATCTGCGAGTCCAGCTAGTGGGATTCTTCACGGACGGCATCAGTGAATCATGATCCTTCAACTACACAACTTTCTTCCAGAGACCCAGGCGAAAGGGAATTGTCAGGAACCAGGGTTTTCACCCCACTCCTTCCCCACCCTCTTCTCCTTATCAACCCCCAACCTTTGTTTTTTAACAAATCAAAACACTTTTTTAATCTTCTGTAGAGAAAGATATGATTGTTCCCTAACACGTGTTATCTGATATGATAGTCACAAACCATGTGTGACTATTTAAGTATAAATAAGTTAAAACTGTGTAAAATTTAAAATTCAGCCGGTCAGTCACACCAGCCTACATTTCACATGCTTCAAAGCCACCCGTGGCTAGTGACTCTTGATATGGGCAGCACTGATCTAGAACAGTCCCATAATCGCAGGAAGTTCTACTGAATAGCCCCGATCAACAAGCTCCAATCTGAGGCCTAGGGCTCCTTCTATGGTGGTTGTTTTAGTTGGGGTTTTCCCAGAAGCAGACTGGGGACAAGGATTCAACTGTGAGTAGTTTATTCGAGAAGTACAGGGAGTACCATCAGGGGGAGTGACGCAGAGAAGGGCAAGCAGCTAATCACCTGCTTAAATGTGCGGAGAAACTGAGAGATGGTGTAAAATAACACGTCTCCGAATTATCCCTTCCAAAGCGAGGGGGTTGGGGTATTTGTACACCCCTCCTGCGAACTGCTTCTAAGGCTCTGAGTTTTCCTGCACTTCTGGCCTACCTGCGAGGGCTAGGGGTGCTGCACGACACTGGCTGTTGTGCAGTTGTTTAAGGGTCACGTTCTTCCCAGAATTTCGCCTAGAACATTATGCCCGTGACACTTTCCTCATGTTTGCCCTGCAAGTTTCACATCCTGGGCAATTCCTCAGCCCCAGGAAAACTGGGACAGTTGATGTCTTAGTCCATTCAGGCTGCGCTAGCAAACTAACAGCCTGGATGGCTTACAAACAACAGCAATTTCTCACAGTTTTGGAAGCCGAAAGCCCAAGACAAGGGTACCAGCACGGTCAGGTGAGGGCCCTCTTGCAGGTTGTTTGCTTCTCGTTGTAGCCTCCCATGGCACAAAGGGGCGAGGGAGCTCTCTTGTGGGGTCTCTTTGGTAACAACACTTGTTCCGTTCACGGGGGGTTCTACTCTCCTGGCCTAAGCACCTCCCAAAGGCCCTGTCTCCGAATAGCATCACATTGCAGATTGGGATTTCTACATATGAAGTTGGGGATAACACAAACATTCAGACCCTAGTACTTGGTCACACTCAATATAGCAGACATTGTTGAATGGTGGCAGGGGGTTAAGAAAGAGGAAGGGATCAAGAATGAATGACCCTTTTCAGACCTGGGTAACCGCGGGGGCTGCCAACACCTGCAAAAAAGAGCATAAGAGAAGCTGGTTTTGAAGAGAAGCTGGTGCCATCAGTTTGGGACAGATAGCATTGGAGGTGTCTTTGGGACATAAAAGTAAAGGACACTGAGAGTGGCGAAGGTCACCCTGGGAAAGCAGTAAGTAGCTTGATATCCTGTGATCAGGAATCCCTCCTGGTGAGTAATTTGTTCTCCTTTTATCAAAACCACGTATTTCTCTAGAATTCTGATTTAAACATTTGTGACCATTGCCTGAAATGGTTATGAAGGCAACTCCGGTACTCAGAAATCAGTATCCCACGAATGTCTAGAATTTGCTCATCAGTGCAGCAATTTGTCACCTAGTAGGAGACAGAGATCTGAGCACAAGGAAGGTTTGATGGCAACTCTCAGTCAAGTTGAAAATACAAGTGTCCCTCTGTGGGGGAGCCAGCCCCAGGTGGTGGAGGCGTTGTACCCATGGTCAGAGAGTGGGATGCAAGCCGACACCTGAGAGGTGGAAGGAAGGCTCTAGAAGCAGGGAGGACTTGGAGAAAAAGAATGACAAGTATTTGGCACCAAGCTTGGCAGGCACATCACAGGCCTCAACACTCAAGTCCCTCTTCATTGATTCACCCAAGATAGATTCTGGTGGCTCTGATTAACCCCCCATTTACTTTGATGCATTTGCTCCATAGTAACTGCTTATGTTTTAGAACGACTCTGACCGTCTTTGTTTGGTTTTCTGGGCACACTGACACCAGCCAGGGTGATGCTCGCCCTCAACATTGTTAATACAGTGGATCACGTTCTACTTGACACTCTATTCTAAACACTTTACACTCACTGAGTCGCTTGATCCCCACAGTAACCTGGCAGATAAAGACTTTCATTACTACCTTCATTTTTATAAAAGAGGAGATTGAAGCCCAGAGAGATTAGGCAACTTGCCAGAGTCATTTAGCTGGGAAGTGGCAGAGCTGGCATGTGACCGACATGATGTCACTGAATAGGGAGCTGGACAGGGGTGTCCAAGCGAGTGCTGACTCTGGCACCCACACAGCCCTCTCCCTCCCAGCCTGCAGATCCCGGAGAACAGCCTCTGCCCTCACCCAGCACGCCTCTACTTCCCATGCCTCTAGCTGATGCCCACGTTCCCCTGCCTTTCCCACCTCTTTCCAAGAAATTCCTGGGCTCCTCCTTCATCCCTTCATCCCATATTTTAAATGAATGATTGAACAGATCAGTGCCTTTACTCCTCTCCTTCGGAAAGCATAGGCCTTTTTAGGTATCTATGTACTGTGCAACATCCTAACTTGGAGTGGGAGCCTAGGACCTGAGTTTGACACAGAGCATTGTCTTTTTCTGTGGACTTCTGGTTGTTTCCCTTCCTTGGGTCTCCCTGGCTTCCCACATCTAGACGATTAGGTGTTAACTCGGTTGGTTATTTTCAGGGTAGACAAAGGGATAGCAGAACCATGGAGCACAGTTTCAGGACTGCTTCCAGCTGTGTGGTTCAGGCTGTTCTTGATCACCTTTATCAAGATGTATCTGTCCTGTGTCACCTTTCCCCAGAGCTCTGCCTTCCAGATGACAGAAAGCAAACTTGACAGTTACTACCCCTACCCCCTATGTTTCCAATTTTGACCCCCCCTCAGCCCACCTCCCCCCCCACCATTGGAATCACTGCTTTAGAAGGGCTCCTCCTGATGGAAGTGTGTTTCATCCCTTCAGAGGGTTGGGTGGAAAAAAGATAGTGAATCACTCCCGGTTCCAGATGATCTTTAAGATCCATGACGGTGCTCACACTCAGACTGTGATTTTGATAAAATGCTAGTGTGAACAGCTAAGTCACCTCCCTGTGATTTATGCTACAGAGCAGAGGAAAAGATAATTAGCCTTAGAAACATTGAAAGGGGTGGGGGGTGAAGGTGGGGCCCATATGCC
Organism: Callorhinus ursinus; assembly: GCF_003265705.2. NCBI lineage: Eukaryota > Metazoa > Chordata > Mammalia > Carnivora > Otariidae > Callorhinus > Callorhinus ursinus. Next base: position 47,342,490 of record NW_027397067.1, on the reverse strand, counting down.
GGTGGGTCACATCATGAGACACAGAAATGTTCTGCATGATAGAATCAGCAAGAACTGCCCTGGGTTGTCTGGGGTGGAGGGTCATTTTCTCCAACCCCTAGACAGAGGTCTTAAGATTTCCATGATAACTCAAAGCTCCTCTGTCCCAGGAACTCTGCTCAGACAGATGTCTGCAGAGGGGGCTGTCCACTTACTTTATTCCTTCGCACCACTGACGAAATCTGTCCCCTCCAGTTCTTCAGTGCTATGGGTTAAGTCAACATAAGCATTTGCTGAGTGTCCAGTGAACCTAGAATTGGGGCCAGATGGGGGCCAGGGGAGGAGGGGGGAAAAGCCCAAATAAGCTTTACGCCTTGCTCTTGGGAGGTCTTAGCCCTCCCCTGACACAAGTCTTAAGGGGAAGAGAAGCTTGGGGAATGAGCCGAAAACAAGGCCCCCTGTTCATTTATTCATTTGCAAGATTTTTCAGGGGCAGAGGTGAGGAACACACTCAGAGTCTGACGATTTCCTGGGCCAGGGGTGTTGTCCTCTATCCCCTTCTCCAGACCATTCCTGCTTCACCCAGGCCTGACAGTCCTGTCCAGTCCACTGGTCAGGCGATGACCCACTTCCAGGGCGTTTGGACAGCTGTGCTCAGACCTGAATTCTTCCAGCTTCCCTGGAAGCTCAGGATCTGGGCTTCCATCCCCATGAAAAGATAAACACACCAGTTTCGTGCTTCTGCCTAAATTATATTTTTGCAAAATTTCTAGCACAACAGGGTTTTTCTATTACTATAGTAACCCCTGCGTGTGAACAACATAGTCCACAGAGAAGAGGATCAAAATGCAGAGAAACCCAGGTTTCAGAACAGTACATGGAAAGAGGGGCCAGCTGGTTGGGCTGGCGGCCATGGGCCTGACCCTGCAGGAGAACCTGGGGTCTCCGTCTGGCCTGATCCAAGCCGTCAGCATGGAAGTGAGCTGTGATTTCTTTTGCAGCTATATTTGCCCATAAGTTATAATATCTGGAGGCCCAAGAACACTGACATTGCCCTGGTTTTCATTTGGTTGACATAGGGCTTTCTACCTTTCTTTCTTTCTTTCTTTCTCTTTCTTTCTTTCTTTCTTTCTTTCTTTCTTTCTTTCTTTCTTTCTTTCTTTCTTTCTTTCTTTCTTTCTTTCTTTCTTTTCTTCCATCCTTCCTTCCTTCCTTCCTTCCTTCCTTCCTTCCTTCCTTCCTTCCTTTCCTTCCTTCCTTCCTTCCTTCCTTCCTTCCTTCCTTCCTTCCTTCCTTCCTTCCTTCCTTTTCAGGAGCTCTAAGGGAAGATATTGTTTTCAGATGGTATCATTTCGTGGCAGACTTTGAAAGAGATGGGATGCAAACAAGGCTGGATACGATATGGGGACAGAATCAAAGAGCCGGAAGGCACTAGCTACTCTGCCCCAAAGCTGAAAGCACTCTGCCCCCTTCACCAGGGTGGACGGTCCTTTGGTTTTTGTCCCTTCCAGGTCACAAGGCCATGGGTACAAAGAGCCTCCATTCAGGCTTCCAAAACCACAAGAGCAACAACCCAGCAGAAATCCCTGTCTCTGAGTTAGGCGGGGCGGGCTATTACAAAATCCGCCTGCCCATCAAATGTTCCACGTCTCCAGGAACCCAAATGACTGACAGCCTGACTTAAGGGGAAATGGATAAAGACAATAGCATATGTGACATCACACAGGTGAAATGCTTACCATGGTGCCAGGATTGTGAGCTAACAGGTTTTTGCCACTTTAAAATATGCAGTGGAGGTGGTGTTCCCAGGGTGCCTGCATCGGAGAAGCATCTGGCTTCCCCCTCTGGGTCACAGTCTGTGAAATAGGTTCTGATTCCTAAGACTAGAGTTATCACTGAACTTTTGGAGAACGCTGCTTTTGTGTGTGTGTGTGTGTGTGTGTGTGTGTGTGTGTGTGTGTGACTCACATACATGTACACAAACTTTTCAAAACAAATCTCTAAGTGACATAGATGGTGGCACTTCATATGTGTTATGCATCCTAGACATCAGGGCAGGAAAAACGTAAGGGACTTAAGTTTCAGCAGTAACAGACCACAGAGCACTAGGATGCACTGTGTCTCACCTCCAGGCCTTCACACATCCTCTTCCAGGATCCCTTTCCCACACTCTCTTGTTTCGCTAACTCCTGTGCATCCGTCCATGTAGCTCTGAACATCCTCTCATGCTAAAGTCTTCTCTGACACCCCAGTTCTTGGCTAAGAGCTTAGCCTAAAAGATGTGACATTTCCTGCCTGCGATTTGACTAAGCTGCCACTGGGGCATGGAGGTACCTCTGCTAGAACTTGCTAGACAGTGCAGAGCAGGGAAGCATCAGCTGCAAAAGCAATATATCAACAGTCGTCCCTTAGCAAACACTTCCTGGGGGCAGGGGCTCTACTGTGGGCTAGGTGCTTTAATGTCACGTTTAAATTCTCTCCTAGGTGGGTATGCCCGTGTTCAGCTTACAGATAAGGAAACTGAGGCTCAGAGAGGGGAAAAAAAAACTTCCCCAAATGGGGATGCAATATAAAGCATGGTGACTATAGTTACCAATACCATGTTACATAACTGAAAGTTGCTAAGTAGAACCTAAAAGTTCTCATCACAAGAAAAAAAAAAGTTTGTGACTGTGTCAGGTGATGGATGTTAACTAAACTTTTTGTGGTGATCATTTTGCATGTGCATATTATCAGGCCATTACTTTGTATACCTGAAACTAATACAACGTTATATGTCAATTATGCTTCAATAAAAAAGAGAGATTGCTATCACTTGTATTTAAATTTAAATAGTCATGTAACTGAATGAAATCAAGTTGTATCATTTAAAAATGAGTTCCTTCAGTCAAACAACCATCAAATGGCAAAGCCAGTGTTAGGACTTGGGCCAGTATCCACGGTCTTTACCATTGGGCTACGTTGTTTCCTTTACGTGTTCTCAGGCTTTCCCTGGTGCTTTCTCAGCCCAGGTGTGTAGACAAAGATTCTAAAACAAAGCAATAGGACCATTTTGTGCCAATAGCTTCCTGCCTCCTTTGTAAGCCTTGGTCAGAATCCTGGCAGCAACAAATCAAGAGTGAAATTCTGAAGAAGCAATGCCCAGGCATCCCCGGCCCGTGCCAAGCTCTGGGTGATTGGACCCGGGAAGGTGTGTGCTTTGCTTGGGGTAGGTCAGCATTTCTACTCATGCTCCATTGACTTCTAGACAAAATTTATGCAAGTCCTAAAGGTTGGAAGCTCTGCCTTGGATTTAACCCACACACAGTCTCTTCTTTCTGATTTTTTTAAAGATATAAGTGTTTTTATTTTCGTTCTTTTATTAAGTTTTTTTATTTTAATTCCAGTATAGTTAACATATGGTTTTATATTAGTTTCAGGTGTACAATATAGTGATTCATCAATTCTATATGTTATTCAGTGCGCACCATGATAAATGTACTCTGTAATCCCCATCATGTATTTTGCCTGTCTCCCCCCCCGCCTCCCCTCTGGGAGCCATCAGTTTGTTCTCTATAGTAGAGCCTGTTTCTTGGTTTGTCTCTCTCCCTCTCTTTTTTTTTTTTTTTTACTTTGCTCGTTTGTTTTATTTCTTAAGTTCCATTTATGAGTAAAATCATATGGTATTTGTCTTTCTCTGACTTATTTCCCTTAGCATAATACTCTCTAGCTCCATCCATGTCCTTGCAAATGGCAAGATTTCATTCTTTTTGATGGCTGAATAATTTCCCATTATATATATATGAAATATGTATATATATATATAATATATATATCTCCCACATATTCTTTATTCATTCTTTATTCATTCATCAGTTGATGGACCTTGGACTGCTTCCATAATCTGGCTATTGTAAATAATGCTGCTATAAAGACAGGGGTGCATATGTCCTTTTGAATTAGTGTTTTTGTCTTTTGGGGGCAAATAGTAGTGTGGTTGCTGGATCCTAAGATAGCTCTATTTTTAACTTTTTGAGGCACCTCCATACTGTTTTCCAGAGTGGCTGCACCAGTTTGCATTCCCACCAACCGTGCATGAGGGTTCCTTTTTCTCCACATCCTCATCAATACTTCTTTGTCCTTCTATTTTTGATTTTAGCCATTCTGACAAGTGTGAGGTAATATCTCATTGTAGTTTTGATTTGTATTTCCCTGATGATGAATGATGTTGAGCATCTTTTCATGTGTCTGTTGGCCATCTGTATGTCTTCTTTGGAGAAATGTCATTCATGTCTTCTGCCCATTTGTAATTGGATTATTTGTTTTTTGGGTGTTGCATTTGATAAGTTCTTTATAGATTTTGGATACTAGCCCTTTATCAAATATGTCATTTGCAAATATCTTCTCCCATTCTGTAGGCTGCCTTTTAGTTTTGTTGAATGTTTCCTTCACTGTGCAAAAGCTTTTTATTTTGATGAAGTCCCAGCAGTTTATTTTTGCTTTTACTTCTCTTGCCTCGGGAGACACATCTAGAAAGATGTTACTACAGCTGATGTCAGAGAAATTACTGCCTGTGTTCTCTTCTAGGATTTTTATAGTTTTCGGTCTCAGATTTAGGTCTTCAATCCATTTTGAATTTGTTTTTGTGTATGGTGTAAGAAAGTGGTCTAGTTACATTCTTTTGCATGTTGCTGTCCAGTTTTCCCAATACCACTTGTTGAAGATACTCTTTTTCCCATTATATAGTCTTTCCTCCTTTGTTGAAGATTAATTGACCATATAATTGTGGGTTTATTTCTGGGTTTTCTATTCCGTTCCATTGATCTATGTGTCTATTTTTGTGCAATTTTTTTTTACTAAAAATACAATGTTGTATTGCTTTTTTTGTAAAAAAATAAATAAACATTTATCAGAGCATCAAATTAGATTTAATCTAATATATTAACAGAAGCATAATATACTGTAGTAAACAAGGATTTCCAACTTACTGTATAACTAAATAAGAAGTCAGTTAAACACTTGATTTAGTGAAGGGAAACATGAGTGAAGGGCAAACGTGAATTTATGAGTCCCATAAATTCATGCTGCTTCACATTTAAGGGAAAACCAAGTATAAGGGTTTCCCCTGTCCTTCCTATTAGAAATGCACTGAAGAGTGACAAGTCCAGGGAAGAAGAGAAGAACCTATATAACAAGTTAGAGCTGAAGTTGAAATTCTACTTTCATTGTCCCAGGGGAAGTGGAAGAGATGTGGGTCATGTTTACCAGGTCTACATGGAAGACAGTTTGATCATAGAACAGCCCAGGGTAAGCTTTCGTTTGCAGGACATGGTGAGCATGGCCAGGTCCTAATTCTTGGCGTTTGGAAGTGTCTCTGGTCATATACCCATGTATAGGTTTGAAAGATGTTAATGCGATGCCCCAGGCCCTCCACAGATGCCACAGTGGCTCCTGCCTTAAGGTGATTAAAAAGATGGCTCTCCTTTCCTTAGTTTGGCTCAGTGTCAGGAGTAGTGGTAGGGAGGTATTGTCAACTCCAGTGAGTTGAGTCCACAGTTTGTCCCACCGATGGATTCATTAGGCTTTTTAGAACCTCAATGAGATCTGCAGTAATAGGCAATCACCTTTGTACACCTATGAGACATTGCTTACATGTCTCTTGGGCTTGACTCAAAAGGTTGAAAGCTACTCTGTTGTTCTTGGAGATAAATGCAATTCCTTTTAAGTTATAAACTAGCATTTAGGTCCTATAGTTGAACACGTCTCCACACCAACCCCTGTTTTTGGCCTCCATATAGACAGATGCATTGCCCTGTTGCATGGAACATTCCATCTCAACCAGTTGGCAGCAACCAGTGGTTAACTTCTGATACTCAGTCTGTGAAACACAACCATAAAGTTCCTGGGCAGTAAATGTGACACTTTCATTTACCTCGTACTTGATTAGGAAGTTACAGAGGTCTCAGCATCTTGATGGTTACTGATAGAGGCCAAAATCCTTTCATGAGCAGGAAGCAGGCTGAGAGGTCTTCTCTCTGAGTTTTGAGGTTTAAAATTCTTCTTTTATTCACAGTTGTGTTTCTGATGAAGAGGCCTAAAGGAGGATCTGAAAATGTCAGACACCATCAGTCACAAAGAGAGAAGCTAAAGGGACCCATCTGAGGCACCAGATATGTAGAACTTCGGAAGATGGCGCAGTTTGCTATTTAATGCAATGGAGAAATGTCATTCAGGGTGGTGCTTCTATTGTTTTTCACCCCCAGCCCACCATGTACACACTGGTGAGGTGGTAGCCAGAGGTCATATGGCACAGTGGTGAGGAGCAGGCCTTTGAGAAGACTTGCCCCCCTTGCTTGCTACTCGTGTGAGCCTGAGTGAGTCCATTTTGAGTCTCAAATTCCTCCTCTGTAAAATGGGGGCACCATGCTCTCCTCAGATGTTGAGGGAATTAAGTAACATCATGTATGTAAAACATTTAACAGCAATACCTAGGACACAATGAATACTATAGTTCAGTAAACAAATCTGGTGGACTTCATATTAGCCAATGAGGGATGTTTGTTTCTATTCCAATTCCTTGGATTCACTTCAAATTCCCTTTTGACAAGGAGCTTCCTATTCCAGCGTAGGACTTAAACTTTTCTAGAGGGAGGAAGATTAGGTCCCACCCAAGTGCAGACAGCAGGAGGAAAGGAGACGGAAGGAGGATAATGGGTAGAGTGGTCAGAATTCCACGTGGCCCCCAACATTCCCACCCCCTGGTATACATGCCCTGTCTAGCCCCCTTCTCTTATATGACCAGGACTTGGGAATGTGATGGGACAATCAGGCCTGAGATTCCTTTGTGTGACATACAATTCCATCTTAGCTGGATCGGCGGGAAGGATTTGTCCTGCTGGCCTCAAAGAGTGAAACAAATCGCCATGTTGAGAACTGCTTATGGGGGCACAAGACAGGGAGTTGGGGGAGGCCTCCAGGAGCTGAGAGCCTCCCTGGCTGACGGCTGACAAGAAAGCAGAAACCTCAGTCCTACAACCCCCAGAACTAAATTCTGCCAACTCACTAAATGAGCTCAGAAGAGGTCCCTGGGCTCCAGCTGGGATCACAGGGCAGCCGATGTCTTGCCCTCAGCCTGGGGAGGCGGTGAGCAGCCAGCCCATGTACACCTGGGCTTCTGATCCCACGGAGACCTGAGATAATAAGTGTGTGGTTATAAGCCACTACACCTGTGGTAATTTGTTGTGTGGCATAGAAACCTCTGTAGAAGGAAAGGGCAGTGATTAGAATTTCTTCTTGCCCTTCTTCTGCTTCTCCCACAAGCAGAGACGGTACTCAGAGAAGTCACGGAAGAGGTGCCCAAGGTTAAGAGTCTTCCAGCTTTTGGCACACAGGGCCCTCCACCCCTCTGGCCGTTCTTCTCTTGCATTCTGGCCTCCCTGCCTCCAATCTCTGGTCCAGCTCCATGCTGCCACCGGAGGGATTTTTCTAAGACAAAAATCAGATCACGTCACTCCCCCATAAACCCTTCCGTGGGTTCCCCACCAGCCTCAAGTCAGAGCAACTCTCAAGGTCTGCAAGGCCCTGGCTCCATTCCTTAGGAACGCTTTGGGCATTTACAGAACATCCAATTAACGGAGGCTGCAGCAAGCAAAGACATTTCGTGACTTCACATAGGAGAGGTCTAGAAGCAGGCCGTCAGAGAGGAAGCAACAGTTCCGCCTCATCAAGACTCTTCTTTCCACCTTCCCATGTCACCTTCCTCACTTAGCGTGTGGGTTTACCACCTCAAAGGAGCAAGCAGCTTGCTGCCATCCACGTCTGTCCCCCAAGGGGCAGCAAGAGTGGCGGAAGCAGCCAGGACAGTTTCCTGCTTTAGGAGAGCAGAGCCAGCGGCGGCAAGCTCCCAGCCAGAGAAGCTTACATGTCATGGGCCACAACTGCAAAGGAGAGGGACAAACAGCCGGTTGGCTTTTCCAACCGTAGTAAGCGGTCCAGGGAGGAGGGGGTGGGAGGGACTGTCACTGGTGGCTACCTCCTGCCCGGCCCAGCCACCATTCCCGGGGCCCCATGCCCCTCCTTGGGTTCTGAGTCTGGAACGTCCTCCCCACCTGGCAGCCTGGCCAAGCCCGGCTCCTTGTCCCCAGCGCTGCTCGCGCCACCCCCCACGAGCCCTGAGGCTCCTGCAAGCTGTCCCGCAGGACTTCCCGCAGCCCTCGTGCCCCCCAGCAGGCACCGCCTCGCACAAGGGCCCTCGTCACACTGTCAGCTCTTGGAGGACAGGTCTTGTGTCTTGTTCTGATTGGCCCTGATTTCAGGCCTAAACCCTTAGCCACACCGCCTTTGCTTTTTTCCACATCCCATATCCAATCTGTAGCAAATCCTGGCAGTTCCATCCTCAAAATACATCCAGACTTGCGATGATCCTCACGGCCTGGCCACGCCCTGCCTGCTCCCCGACACCAGTCTCTCACTCCTACTGCAGGGGCCTCAGTGGATCTTCCTGCTCTGCCTCCCAAGTCCCCGACCCTGATCCGGTTGGTGTTACCACAGCAGATTGTGTCCCTCCTCTGCCTTAAAACCCTCCAATGGCTCCCCATTTCCCTCAGAGTTGGAGTGAAAGTTCTCCTCAGTCCTGTAAGGCCTATGTGATCTGCCTCTACCCCTTATATCTTGATCTCATTGCCCACTGCTCCTCCCCTCCCCAACACAGTCCAAGCCACATGGCTGACTCCTCACCAATCTTTCCAAACACTCTTGTGCCTCAGGGCCTTTGCATGTCTATTCCTCTGTCTCCAGGGCTCTACCCCAGACTTCTACACGGCATGCTCCCTTACCTCCCACAGGTCTTTATTTGCTGTTGTCATTACAGTGAGCCCTTCCCTAACCACCCAGTTTTAATTGTGATGCCCTCCTAACACTCCCCATCTCTCTTCCAGTCTTATTTTTCTTCAGGTACTCATCTAACATAGTATATAATTGAGGTATGTAATTTGTTCATTTGTCTTCCCCATGCTCCCTGTAAATTATAAGCCCCATGAAGGCAGCTTTGTTCTCTGCTGTGTAACTGGCACCTAGGAGGCGTAAGAGTCGCCCAACAAATATTGATAATTGATTGGTTGGGTGAATGGAAGTTTGCACCCTCAGTACAATGCCTGGCCCCCAGTAAACGATCAGGAATTGTGTTGAACTCATGAACAAATAACTGACTGAATTCAGAAGTGCAGGTTGAGAGAACAGGCGTGCTGTGCAAAGTCTCCAAGAGCCTGGCATCAGGACAGAGTGTCAGGAACCCAGCATCGTAGCACTGGGAACAGGAGTGTGAGGACAGGAAGAGGAGGGCAGTGACAGTCAAGCCATTCATTCCATCCAGGATTAAGTGCAATTAACCCCCCAAAAGGCAACTCAATCTTGTTTTTGCTTTCATCCTTCAAGTTCAAGTTCCATTAGCAAAAGCTGCTGCCCACGGCATGAATCTTGATTTAGCCGGTAGGAGGAGGGCTGGTTTTGTGCAGATGGAGGAAAAACACAAGAATAGGAAGCCCCACTGACTTTGGTGGGTGGGCAGCGGAACAAAGGTCCAATTGTGCTGGTCTGTAGCCTGGCCAAAGATAAAGTGCGGAGGAGAAGAAAACGGAAAAGAAAGGCCCTGATGCAGTGCCCCAAATCTGGTCACTTCTGTAATGCGAGCTGTGTTTGTGACCCATTTTAACTACTCTTGGTTGTGTGTGTCATAGAGTCAAATCTGGGCAAATCTGGTGGCTGTTTGGGGAATCTGATTCAAGCAGGATACACTTTGTACCAGGTTTCCCTCTGGCGTGTGGTTTCTCCAGTGAGTGGTTTAATGACCTCAGACCTGGATTCCAGAAGATACTGTGTGTCTCCCCTGCTCAAAGTCAGAAACCGTTAACACCAGTCAGATGCGGAAGACGCAGCTATCCTTGTAAACGGTGGCCGTGCGCACTTTGTGAGTTTCTGATATTCACGTCAGTAAGTTTCACACAGACCATCTCCAAAGTGGGAAGAAACTTAAGCCTCTGGACACACACGTGGCCACAAGTGACATTAGATGCGGTGGGTAATTTACAGTCTTTAAAATGAAACAAGAACAAATGTGTATTTAAGGTGCAAAGTACTACAGAGCTTTAGCCTCCATATGTTTGGTTCTGAGTTTTCATTTTGGTTGCTTTATTTTTTATCATCACCTGCAGAGAGAATGCAAATCCTGTTTTGGAAAAGCTATCGTGTGACTCTATGTATTTCCATTCCCTTTAAATCCATAAAACACTTACTAAATCTGAAGAATGTTTTCTTGTGTAATACTCTCAATTAAAACACACGGGGAGCTTAATTTTGTTGATGTTGTAATTTAGGCAACTTAAAGGTGCTTAGTGTTATAGTTAAGAATAAATTGTCCCGAGAGCAGCACAACATGGAAGAACTCAAATAACAGAAGCCTGTTTTCATCTTTGTCTAATTATAATTTTACAAGCAATATAAAAATGTAATAAAATTATACTGCAGTTAGGTTTTTATTAATTTTAAAACTATAAGAGATGATTTGGCTGCTGTGTTTCCATGTTTCTGGAGCATAGCTTTGTCAAATTAATACTAAAACTTCACTATTTCTATTTGTCATAAAATAAAGTCCCTGGCACATTGCTGTCACCAGATTTTCTTGTTAGAGGAGAGTTCTGGTGGCAAAGAATTTATAATCTCATTCTTAGAAATTCTAGACATTTGCCTGACCTACACGTTTATTAAATCCTTCTGAAACTTCCTTGGAAGGAAACCAGAAAAAAAAAAAAACAACCCTTGAAAATGACGATAAAGTTTCCTTTAAAAGCCTTTAATGGAAAATGGATCATGATGTTAATCAAAGACCACTTTTTTTTCCACATTTGAACTGTTGACTTTATTAATTTCCTAATCTGAATTTTTAAAAAGGGTGTAGTAAATGATGAGAATTCTACAGTTCCTCCTAAATATTAATTCAGCCGGGTTTCTTAGAAGAAGCCTGGTAAGTGATGTATTTCTGTTAAACTTCCTTTCAATGTTCACAAAAAGATTAATAAAAGTTGTCTATAAATCACTTTAATCTTCTTGAAAGGAAAAAAGAATGTGAATTTAAAACAAGAAGTAGGTGTGGCTGCATACCTCCTAGCATCATCAGGCGGGCACAGCTGTCCCCAGCTTGCTGGGATAATCCTGATCCAAGTCATTTTATTTTTTTCCACTGCTGGCAATGGGTTAAATGTATAGCTGAATGAGATTTAAATTTGATGAGCTTTCTTTTTAATAAAACCAAGTTCAGAAGTTAGCAAGAACCGTTGGTGAGACCACATATCCTGTATTTTTTTTTAAGATTTTATTTATTTATTTATTTGAGAGAGAGAGAGAGAGAGAGAGTAGAGAGCGTGGTGAGGGGTGGGGGTGGGGAGGCTTGAGATTCAGAAGGGAGAGAAAGAAGGAAAAACACCAAGCAGATTCCGTGCTGAGCACAGAGCCCAACATGGGGCTCGATCTCACAACCCCAAGGTCATGACCTGAGCCAAAACCAAGAGTCAGACGCTCAACCTACTGAGCCACCCAGGTGCCCCTATCCTGTTTTTTAGTTTGGAAAATATTGTCACTGTGACCATGAATGGTTTTTCTTTTGTTTTGTTTTAAGATTGTATTTCTTTAAGTAATCCCTACACCCAAAGTGGGGCTTGAACTTACAACCCTGAGATCAAGAGTGACATTCCTCCTGACTAGACCAGCCAGGTGCCTTGACCATGAACTTTTTATTGAGAACTATAATAATAGAGCTGATGGGATTGTTTTAATTTCTTCCTATCTCTCTGAAAGAATGCCACGTAAAAGGGTATGCAAAATCTCTCCAAAACTGGATGGCAAATTTGCTTCCTGCAGGACCACATTCCCAGGTCTTGGGGTTAAGAGATGGGGAGAGGAGGACCCCAGGCCTCAGGACACTGAGCGCCAGGTCCAGCGGAGGCTCCAAGCTACCAGGTGGGTTGCTCAAAGTCCCTGTTTGCTCCCTTGCAACATGGGCCCGATAATACTGTACCTTCTTTCTCCTTGGATTTTTTTCAGGATTGCATGAGATGAAACTATTCTAGAAACCACCACGGGCTGTCTGTCATGAGCCACACTAGGAGCCAGGCACCCTGGGCCTGCGGGCCTGAGGAGCCTGTGCAGGAGCTCAGCTGAGACACCTGTGAAGCCAAGCTGGGCTGGAAGGCCACAGGCAGAGCAGAGCCAGGCCCCGGGGGGCTTCGTCAATGGCAGGAGAGAGCAGGGAAGGCAGAGCAGGGCTGAGGCACCAAGGGACCATGCACTTGAGGGCCTGCTACCTCTGCTCAGATCCAAGCACCTGGGGTGAGCTGTATGTGTCCCTTGACTACAAGGTTGACCTTTGGCTGTCTTGGGGGAGTTGGTCTGTGGGACCACCCAAAAAGAAAATATCCAGGGCTATGAACCGTAAAGTGCAAAGATGCATGGTCCTCTTCTTCTTTTGTAAATTCACATGCCTGAGTAAAAAGTAACTAATGTTCATCCTCTCTCTCTATCAACTCTCCCTGCAGCTCTCACCCCTGCCTTTAAGAACCCACTTTTCTTTTGCAAATGTTCCTACTTACAACTCTGAATTCTAATTACGCAAATGAAAGGGAATCTTGTGGTCGGACCCAGATTCGCTGTGTCACCTGTATATACCTGTATGCAATTAAAACCTCTCATTGAACCAACTGTAGACCCATTTGGACATGTAGCATGTAACAGTCATCTGAGCACAGTGTAAACTTGGATACCAAGAAACCCAACTTTCTCACTCTTGTTGCTAAGGCAACGGGACAGAGGAGGGTGTGGGGGAGCCCAGCGTGTCTCTCCACATGCGTCTGCCAGCAGGAGGAAATGGGAGGGAGGGGGTAGGGAGGCTCTTGGGCTGCCCACCCCTCTAAGGCCTTAACTGAAACAGCTGCAGGGTTAGCGCAATAGCCCGCATCACCGATAGCCGGGGAACCTCTAAGTGAGACCCTATTTGACACTCCTAGAGGGGTACGTGGCAGATAGGAAATGCTGGGGAGAGGTGGCTAGAGGTGGGGTGAAGGAGAGGGATGCTGGTGAGCTGAGAAGGGTGGGGTAGGGGGAGACAGCAGCTCCCCCGCCGCATGAAGGCTGGATCCCCATACTGCTGGTTATTGATCCTGTACCAGGAGTCTGGTATTGCTGGCACAGAACCAAACATGAGGGAATCTAGAACATAATCCTAGCCACAAAATTCACACAAGTGAATTATGCATGTTAGCCTGGTTAATCCTATAATGAACCACCGGGGAATGGTTGAAAAGTAAAGCTGAAGGCTTTAGAATATTCTAAAGATCAGGTAAAAGGAGAGAAAGGTACTAAATGAAGAAAGAGTCTGCTTCTACCCCATCACTAGTTTGATCCTGTGTTTACCCTGTTTCCATCAGATTTGATCTGCGGAGCCCAGTGCCCTCTTTGTGCATAGGAGGCCTTGTTCTCCTTCAGGGTGTGGAGGGAGAAGAGGGTCCCTAATGCCACCTGGACTGTAGTGGAGAATCGCTCTCATGTGCCCTCAGTCCGGGCAGTGCCACCAGGGCCAGGCCTTCATGATCCTGAACCACCAGTATCCACCCCCGATTCATGTATCATTTATAGCTTTTATTATTTTGTTATAATGGTTTATAACTTTTTTAAACTTTTTAAAATATAGGGAAATTGACCAAGACACAGAGGCAGTGGGACATTGAAGTAATCACTAAGTGAAAACTTCATAGAATTTTGGATGGAGGGCAAGGTCTGTCAGGGAGCAGAGAGGAATGTTTGTATTGGCTCAGCGACTAGACCCAACCAGAGCCAACGCGATTCAGTGGGGACAGTTACTGGGACTTCTGGAAAAGAGACCACTCTGCTGGGCTTGGGGGCAGCTGCGGCCATCTTGCCCTGCTGTGGAGCTCGAGTGTGAAGCCAACACACAGGACTGGGGCCTAAAGATGTGGCGGAGACCTGGGTCCTTGTGACCCTGTGTGAGGCCCTCTCACGCTGCTCAAGCTGTGCCTCAGTGCACACTCCCCTTCAGCTCTTCAGTTAGGTTGGCCAACAGATTTGTTTGTTGCCACAGGCAAGTGAAATAGCCCAAAACCAAAGGATATATCCTGTCTGGGGCGGCGGCGAGGCAGAGGCGGTGGGAAAGTCAGTGGCCGAGTACACGGCCTGGCAAGTAGGAGAGCATGACTGATACGTAGAGGAGGCAGGAAAGGGGCAGAAGTGACTCAGACATAGTGGTTGGAAGTCTAAATGAGACATCAGTGAAGCACTCCTAGTTTTCTTCTCTTTTGTTTTCCATGTGGTTAAAAAATTTGTGATTTTTTTTTAAAGGATTCATTAATTTATTTATGTATTTGAGGGAGAGCGTGTGCACGTCAGGGGGAGGGGCAGAGAGAGAGGGAGAGAGAAACTCAAGCAGACTTGGCGCTAAGCAAGGAGCCCGACATGGGCCTCGATCTCATGACCCTGAAATGACAACCTGAGCTGAAACCAAGAGTCGGCTGCTGAACCAACTGCGCCCCCAGGCGCCCCCCCAAATTTGTGATTTTTATATACCGTTCCAGAAATACATAATTGGATCCTTTGTTTAATAATCTATGGCACGGGCTTAGTTTCTTTGCACAGGTCTATCATATTTTCAAAAAGCTGAAGGGAGGAATGTACCCCGCCTGCCCCCACACATCCCACGCCGTGCTCCCCTGCCCCCCTCTCCCCTGCCATGTTTATGTAGCATATGCTCTCTTTAGGGCATGTTTTATTTTCCCCTTCCGTGACAACCATCCAGGGCAAAAGAACTCTTTACATAGATGCCGCTTTGTCCCCCGGATTCGCTGCCCCAATTCGATTGGCTGGCCCAGGGCTAACCATTACCCTCCCTTTCCTCTTAAATTCTGGTTGTCTGGCAACAGAAGGACAGATTCTCTGGCTGTCTTCAAGTGTGTCATTCTCAGCCTCACTTCTACTTTTAGAACAATCAGTGAATGTGGTTTCATCTGCCTTGGGTTTGTATCTGTTTTCCGAAGTGGATTTAGAAGAACACAAGTCCTGTAAGATGTTTCTCACAGAGCTCAAAATCCAATTTGGAAAATATTGCACACCATAACCCACCTTGGAGATTCAGTGTACACTTTCATTTGGAGGCTTTGAGAGTCCTACAATTTAAATTTTGCTTAGCCCACCCTTTCTCATATTCTGCTAGCAAGGGATTTTCTTTAATGTTGTGTTGCTAACATTCTTCAGAACAGGCATTCCACAGAGCATGCTCTGAGAATGTCTGGTTTAAAATAGAGTATGATCAGTGAATTATGCACAATCCTTTATTAACTCTACTCTTGTTATAAGAATGTAACTTCAAATCATTTGAAGCAGATTAGGAATGTTCTTTCACCTTCTGCTTTGATGAAAGCAGATGCTTTTTATGTGCAAATGGCTATGAATCCATCAATTTCATTATTTTTCATTATTTTTCTGAAATCCTGCAACTCCAACTGTTCCTCATGACGTACCCATGCAGGAGGCCAGGGAGATGAGGACTAAGATAGGCCCCTGGATTTGCTCTAAGGGAAAATGCATGATATAAGCAGGAACAAAGGTAATAGCTGAAAACATGCAAGCTACGCAATAGTGCTTCAGTCTGTGATGATGGTATTGCTGTCCTCTCCCCAGTGCTCAGAGGAATCCGGGGCCAAGGAAATGGAGAGCAAGAGCTGTTTGAGAGTTCAAGACAGGGGTCACACAGGACATCTTTTCCCTTCTTGTTCCCAGGGTGAAGCCACATGCATGATCACGTTTTGAACACTACCTGTGCCAAGTACGGGGCGAAGAGTTTAATACATATTATCTCATTTAATCCCCACAAAGGCCCTGAGAATGTAATTTGTCACCATTTTGCAGATGTGGAAACTGAGATTTTTGAAGCTGACCTAAGGCCATAAATGTAGTCAACTGGCAGAGCCCCTGTATCTCTTTACCAGGAAGCTGCAAAGTTGCATGTCACCTTGGCAGTGGCCAGCCAGCTCAGCCCCCTTTGTCCCAGAGGGATGACATGGGAGTGCAGCAGGGGTGGCTGAGACCCCAGCCCTCAGCCTGAGAAGGCTGATCTGTGTTGACAGCCATAGGACTGGGACTTGGGCACCTGAGCGCCAGTCTGGAAGGAGACTGAAAGCCAGCTGGTTGTCTCTGAAGACTTGCGAGCAGTTTTCAAAGTCTCCAGATAGGTGCTAGAAGGAGAGAAACGTAATTGGTGTATTTGACTCACATTTTCATTTTTTTAGTAGCATAAAAATGAATTACTTTTATAAGAAGTGAGGCTTTTTGACTTGAATAAGAATACAAGAGAAGTAGACAGGGGGGAAAAACTAGTCTTTGGGGGGGGTAATAATTCTGTAATAATTAACTACTACTAAGAAAAAGGAGGAAACTTAACACCTTTTAGGTTTTTTTATGAACCAAGGAATTTTGATGAGGATGAGATGAAAGAAGTCCTGGAACATTTGCAGCACAGTCTTTGGTGAGGGAGGGATGCTCACAATGAGTTGGGGTGCACCTGGAGGTGGGGAAGAAAGGAGAGGGAAATATCTTGGGGGAGCAGTATCTTGCAGGCCACCTATTTCTCCACCTTCACCTGCTGTCAGAGCTGGGGCCGAGTCATCCTAGCAAAGGCACACATTTGCCTTGCATATCCGTCTATTGAACTTGCCTGTTATCTAACTTTGCCTGGTAGTATTGTTAACTATGTGTGTGTCTCACACCCCCACTATTTCGTACTTCCATATGCCACTTACATAAGCGATGGTAAGAGTGAGAATCCGAAGTCAGACTGACCTGGGTTCCAGCGCTGGCTTTGCATTTGACCTTGGACAAATTGCTTCAATTCTATGAGCCTGTTCTCTCCCTTATAAAATGGGGATAATAAGAATCCCTTGCAGCATACAGTCAGTAATATTGTTTTAACTTTGTAAGGTGACAGATGGTAACTAGACTTATTGTGGTGATCAGTTTGCAATGTTTATGAACGTTGAATCACTGTGTTATACACAGGAAACTAACAATTTTGTATGTCAGTTACACTTCAATTAAAAAAATTAGTCTCTTAAAGAGTTGTTATGAAATTCAAAAAGCATGATGCCTGTAAAATTTTTGGTATAGTGCCTGGCACGTAGGAAACACTCAAAACATGACAGTTGCCCCTCTTAAGAGAAAAGTTCTGTGATAATGAATAAAAATTTAATAACTATTTGTAAGGCATTTTTATGCATATTATCCTGATCCTAATGCAGGACCTTGCAATTAGGAAGTAGGTTGTTGGAGAGAAATTGGCATTCTTTTGCAATTATGGTGAAAGAGTAATTGATTAATCTTTCTGGAAGGCAATATGGTAACAGGGATCAAAGACATATCCTCGGACCCTTTGAGACATGACACAAACATGTATATGCAAAAAGGTTCATCATAGGGATGGCTGGCTGGCTCAGTCAGTGGACGATGTGACTCTTGATCTCTGGATTGTGAGTTTGAGCCCCGTGTTGGGTGTAGAGATTACTTAGTATAAAATTTTTTTAAAAAAAGGGTTCATCATAATCTTAGTAATAATAGTGAAATTTCAGAAACAACCTAAATGTCCAACAGTATTAGATTGGTTAATAAATTCTGGCACATCCAAATAACATGTCTGAGGAAACTTTTAGTTGCAAGTTACTTCTTGCTTGTGCTAGTTTATGTCAAAAAGGGGATTTATTGGCTTAGTCAGGAGAGGCAGGCCTAGCTCAGATGCCACTGCTCTGTAAACCTTCTTTGACCCACCAGGCAGGATGGATCACTCCTCTCTGTGCTGCCAGAGGATAGATTTTCTGAATCCTTCTATCCCTAATTCCTAAAACAGTGCCTAATCCAAGCTAGGAGCTTAGCAAATGAATCAATCAATGGTTTTATGTGAAGGGTCCCAAGGAATCACTGTGGCCTAGTGGAAAGAGACTTGAAGGCAGAGAGTCTCAGGATAGGACCTACCTCCTCTGCTTATTCGCTGTGTTACCTTGGTCAAGTCACTCAACCAACCTGAGCCTCAGGTTCCTCATGTAAAATCATAGTAGCCACTTCAACGAATAACTGCAGAGTGAAAAAGCCATCTATCTTTTAAAAAATATTTGAATATATATTTTCTAATGATCAAAGCAAGGGAACAAAATACCATCTTTTGATGCCTCCTACATAACTTGAAGATTTTAGCCTACTTTTGTTGTCTACATTCCCCATTGACTCACTTGCAGGCCTATATAAATATAAGCTGGGATTTTAGGTATTTCCTAAAGTAACATTCTTTCATTCATTCATTCAACAAATACTTACAATACATATCAGGCACTTTACAAGTTCTGAGACTCCTGAATGACAGAGAAAGAGATGTTTAGAGAAATAATAGCCAGACTAGGTGGAAGGGGCTGTCAAAGAGGTGTGATTAAGAAGCCTGCTATGGAGGGGCCCCTGGCTGGCTCAGTCGGAAGAGCATGTGACTCTTGATCTCGGGATCATGAGTTTGAGCCCCTGGTTGGGTGTAGAGATTGCTTAAAAAGAAGTAAGCTGGGGCACCTGGGTGGCTCAGATGGTTAAGCATCTGCCTTTGGTTCAGGTCATGGTCCCAGGGTCCTGAGATTGAGCCTTGCGTCGGGCTCCGTGCTCTGCAGGGAGCCTGCTTCTCCCTCTCCTGCTCCCCCTGCTTGTGCTCTTTCTGTCAGATAAGTAAATAAAATCCTGACACACAGGGAGGGGCTACAGCTCTAGGGCAGATGGAGGAGAGTGAGTCCTGCCCCCAAATCACTGCCACATGAAGCTTGATGTTTGCTGCAGATGTGGGGTTTTTCTTAAAGTGAGCAAAACCTTGCAGGGATGCTGGTCTTCTAGTTATGCCATTCAGTGGGCCACAGCAGAGGAGAGGTCCTTTAATGGGATGACCAGACTTCCGGTTTCTCTCATGAGGTAGGAGGGATAGGACTGATCTCTTGCGCTGGGGGAGCCCCCAGGGCTCTAGATACCATGGAGGATGACATGATGAGGGAAGGTGTGGACCTCCTGCTAATGGAGGCATGAGGGGCCTACAGTTTTGGACCTTAGGACCACTCTAGAAGTGGTAGGTCTTTGTACCTAAACTGGTTGAGCAAGAGACCCTGGTTACATTAGAAAACCTTGTTCCGTGGGTGGGAGCTGTCATCCCCACTTGCAAAAATTCTATCTCAGGTTCTAGTTGCAAGCAGAGCAAAGGCAGAGTTAGCTGGCAGATGTATCTGCCTCCCCCCCCGCCACTTCCATTCCTTCCATGCTGGATGTCTGTCGTCTTCTAGTGTCTTCGTCTTCCAAGATCCCAGGTTTCTGAAGCTCCAGGGTTATCTGTCTTGGCGGCCATCATATGGGCATCCTAGCTCCCTTCACCTTGCCAGGTAAGGTAGGGAAGCACCCAGGCTTCAAACAGGGGACACCTGGCTCTGGGTGCCCCACCCCGATTGGCCCCAGTGCACATCCTTTTTCTGGTTTCCCCATTGTCCAAGATCCACATCTAATTCTTCATTTAAGCTGCTAACACCCTGCCCTCTGTCATTTCGTTCAGAACAATGAGAACCTCCGAGTGTTCCCCTGGTGCTGGGATCCACGAATAAAGGTTGGAGGAGGTGCATGTTGAGCTGAACCCCCCTTCTGCCCACTTGTTCCTACAACCTTTCCCTGTAAACACGAGCCATCTGCCACCCGCCCTAATCCCACAGCTTTGAACCATGAACCATGGACTGGGCAAACGGAATCCGCAGAGATGCATTTCCCGCACCTGAGGCCATCCTGCACTCCTTCCATCTCAGGATTCTCCATCATCTCCTGCCGGGTGCTCTGAGGACACAGCCTGTGTGGGAATAGAACCGGGGGACGCTGCACAGGAGCATTTGGTGGGTGCTGGGGAAGTGCTTCCCCAAGATGCTAATGAGGGCCACTTGGCTCCCAGAAGCTTGTTAGCAAAAGCGTTTAAGATGCCTGCATCTCTTTCAACACTGACAATCCAGAAATTGAAATTAAACACGAACAAAAAGATAAGGAAAGCATACATTCTCCCTAATTCCAGATTCACGGACTGTCTTAGTGACTGGCAGAGCCCTGAAGCAGGAGGGGGGGTCCCTGTTCCACCCCCCACCCCCCACAGCTTCTGCCTTTTCCCAACGGCCTGCCCTTGGTGTTGAACCTTCCTTCTGTGCCGCTTTCCCCTTTGCCACTCCCCAGTTTGTAAGACTTCAGTTCACAGTCGAAATGGGGAGATGGCCAAGTCGTAAAAGCAACCACAGGCTGCAGCGGCCGCACCCAGTGGGGGTGTCTCTGGGCCATGCACAAAGCGCTGCAGGGGCCCATCCGAGCCGGCCCCTGGGGACGCGTGTCCAGGCATTACTGTCTGCGCTACACCAAATACTGTCAGTGGAAGGTAGATGGAGCTGTAATTACAGCTATAATCGTGTCTATTCAAAGGCTATCTTGTTGGCAGCTTCTGTCTGTTGGAAGAAAATGAAGGAAGATGACAGTGGGATCAGATCTGTGCTCTGGGAAGATGGTTCTGGAAGCTATGTGGAAAGCAGACTTGAAGTGTGTGTAAGCTCAGGTAGCTGGAGGCTGCTCCGGGAAGCTGAGAGGGATGGTGTGACCGTCCTCCTATGAGCCATGTCTTCCTGTGTTCACACCCCTCTGTCGTGTGATGTGGCCACTCCTCCTGTGGAGAGGTTTTTATCCTTCACACCCTTGACCTGGACCGAGCCTTGTGACTGGGTTTTATCAGTAGAATG
This sequence comes from Callorhinus ursinus, assembly GCF_003265705.2. Classification (NCBI taxonomy): domain Eukaryota; kingdom Metazoa; phylum Chordata; class Mammalia; order Carnivora; family Otariidae; genus Callorhinus; species Callorhinus ursinus. The sequence goes on along the minus strand of NW_027397067.1, from coordinate 47,321,659 downwards.
CAGCAGGCGTGACCTAACGTGACTTTCAAGCCCAGGCCTTAAGCGGCCAAGCAGCTTCAGGTTCTCCCCCTGGGCGCTCAGAGAGCCCCATGCCACACAGAAGTCGGGCAAGCCTACTGGATGATGAGAGAAAAGCTGGGGAACCGACGCACCCCGCTCGGAGAGCCATTCCAGCAACCCCCCGACTGCCACCACATAAGCGAGCCCAGGCCAGACCAGCCCAAGAACCACCTGTCAGAGTAAGAAATGAGTGTTGTTTTAAGCCACTAGGATTTGGGTAGGTTTGTGAAGCAGCACAGATAACTGAAGTAGACAGTGAACTTGGGCGTTAGCAGGATTCATTCACCGAACAAATATTTTTGAGCGCCTATTAGAGCCTGTATCTAGTGGGGGGGCGGGCTGGAGAGGGGGTATGTCTGAGAAATGTTTAGGGCCTCATGATTGACTGAAAACAGAGTGCAGTAAAGGATGGCTTCTCAGGCTACGGTGTGGGCCGTGAGGGTGACCGTTGGGCCATCCAGGGGTAGCAAAGCAGACTGGGAGTTGTGCAGTTTGGGACACGTGGGCACCTAAGGAACAACGAGATGGCAGATGTAAGGAGGCGTCTGAAGCTTGGGAGGGCTGGTGAGATAAATACTTTGGAGTCGTTTTGTCCTGGACAATTCAGCAAATATTTATTGAGTGACAATCACGTGTCAATCATTCTGAGGCACCAGGAAATACAATGACAAACAAGACATGGTTTGGTGAAGGAGATGAAAACATTCACTGTGGCAGGAGGTTTACTAGAGCAAATGCAGGGCTCTGTCTGACGCAGACAAGGAGAACAGAGAAATTGAAGGTGGACTGTGGTTGCAACCAGGGCACCGAAGAAGGTGAACCTTGGACTGGACACGGGAAGAAAAGTGGATGGGCCAAGGACAAAATCCTGGGAAATATTAACATTCATTTTGTGCTTAACGAAAGGGAGAAGGCATCCATGAAAGGGTAGGAGATACTGGGGGTGAGGGTGGAACAGGAGGAAGAGGGGCCCCAGGAAGGGGAGAGAAAACAGGTTGCCTTTTGTCACTGACCAAGGATTTTAGGGGCCAGAGGTTGGTGAGGAAGTAAGAGGCTAACCACGTTCAAGTTGTTCTGGAGTTGGTGGTCTAAACTGTTTCCAGTAGGGTCTGGCTTGGACTAGATGTGTTGTGGACTCCCGGAAACTTTAGGGGGGTGCTCTGTGGCAGGGGGAAGGGGGACATTGATGGCTGCTCTGGCACAGGCTGCTTCCATGAGTGCCCAGGAGGGGCTCTCAGTCTGCAAGTCCCCAAGGGGCTCTGTGTCCTGCTGCTACTATAAAATGGAGAGCTTTGTTCTCATATGCCACTCTGGATTCCCTTTAAACTGGCTGATTTATATTAATTTTGCTCTTATTCTTTGCTCCTTAATAGCAGGGAGTCATCTCCCTTGGGGCGCCTTGTTTCATGAAGCCATCCCCAGCTACAACCTATCATTCCCCTACATAGCTCGACGGAAGTGGGACACAGAGATAACCCCACACAGCCAGCTCTTACTGTCTGCCCTGAAGAGGAAACGTTGGCCCAAAGAACTCTATTAGGAGTTGAATTGTGTCCCCCCCAAAAAAGATATGTTGGGGTTCTAACCCTCAATACTTCAGAATTTGACCTTATTTGGACATAGGGTCTTGACAGAGGTAACCAAGCTAAAGTGAGGTCATTCAGGTGGGCCTTATATGACTGGTGTCCTTATAAAAAGGGGAGATTTGGACACAGAGACAGACATGCACACGGGGAGAACACCATGTGAAGACTGGAATATGCTGCCACCCACCGGTCAAGGAACTACTAGAGACTAGGAAAGAGATCTAGAATCTTTGCTAGTGCCTTCAGACAGACCGCGGCCCTGCAGACAGGTTGATCTTGGACGGCTAGCTCCAGAAGCATGAGACAGCACATGTCTAAGTCATTCAGTTGTGCTACTTTGCTGTGGTGGCCCTCACAAACGAATACAAATTCCAAATTTGAATATCCCAGAATTATTTGACTGGATCTTTGAGACGTACCAAAATAGAATTTTTATTCAATGGGGTTCAACTGGATCAGGAACTATGATGAATTCAGAAGAGCACTGAGTAAATTTTTTATTATCTGTGTTTGCTGAATAAATAACATAAAAGAGAAAGCACTACTTGGAGAGAACAAATTGTTTTCAAACTCTCATTTGGTTTAGAAGCACTATTTACATGTAACGGAGGTCCTAACAAAATGTAGTTTCTTATTTACTTACTGCAGTGACCCGCCAGGCAATATTCCCATTTCCCATGCTGTGTCTTGTTGGCTAGTCGGTAGATCTTTAACTGAGCTTGCTGAAACTAATAATACCCTATATGTTAATTAATTGGATTTAAATAAAAAATTAAAATTAAAAAAGAATATCAAGGTGAAAAACAAAAAAAAACAACCACCACCTTAGATTGACTAGTTGTCTCCTCAGCTAGTGGGGACATGTGAGATTCTAATGTTAGCTCTCCTGGGTAATTTCTGCTTGCCTGTCCTCCCTATCTTGAGCCCTGGAAGGCTGACCCACGTCGACCGTAAAAACAGGTTCCCTTCGAGCTGGGTTCAGCTGAAAGGAGGTACTGGCAGGAATTGAGGGAGGGAGGAAGGAGAAGAGACAAGGAGCAGCATCTCTTCCCCAGGGTGTGGGGCTCCCTCCCTTCAGATCACAAGGGCTGGCAGTGTTCCTTCAAGAAAACCTCATCTCCGATGGGGGTGGGGGAGGCGGTTCCCTGCAGCCCTTTCTGGGTTCTGGGAACTACTCCCTCCCTTCGCCCTAACCCCTTTAGAGCTTCACTATCCCCACAGTACTGCAATATCCCTTGTCTTTAACCCTTACACACTGCTCTATACCTTTGTAAAGACCTGTAGACCCTTTATGAAACCCTCCTGGGATTATTTGGTTTGAGTGTGCCATCGGGTTCTGGCCAGGGCCCTGTGAATACGCTGGTAAAGTGTACCAATGCCTCCCATACGTCTGAGGCTGCACTAAGAACTTCATGTACATTTGCTCTTTTAATCCTACTAACAACCCTTATAACACTTAATCTTCCTAACAACCCCAGGACGCCGGCTTCTTTGCACAGAACAGACTCACCTTCACACTGTGTCTTACTCGAGCTAAAATTAAAAAGTGCTTGCATTTCCTGAGCAGCCTGACAGATACCAAAACACTTGGGAATCCACAGGGGCACGAGAGATGTCATGCTGGATTAGATATTTGCCATGAAGATGGGAGGAGGAGATACTTAGCGATGGGTAACCAAAATGTACCTTTGGTAAAAACAAGAGGTTGACTCTAAATAATGAGGTCTAGAAGGGCTGGGAGTGGGGAGAGAATGGGTTTCTGGGGAGGTAGTTTCCTTAAGAGTTCCTTTGCAGCCAGGTAGCAGCTAAAGGCAGAGGGTGCCCTCTATCCCCCCCTGCCCTCTGCCTTTTACACATTAATAGTCCTTTATAAATATTGATGCCCTAGATGGCTTCATTAATATTTATTTGCCCATGTCATCATTCTTCACCCAGGGTTTAAGGAGTGAGCCATCAATTTGGTGCTGTCAAGGGTTTCATGTGCAAGATTCCCTAGTGAGAAGCAATTGGATGGGCTCCCCTCCACAAAGTACCCTGAAATTCTTAAAGCATCCATATTTGTTGCAGGGGATTTTAATAACATTTTTATATTTTTCATTTTGCTTGACTCCTCTTTACATTTTCAAGCTAAGAAATCTCCCTAACCGACCCCTGGTGGCTTTTAAGGTGACTGACTTGAAAAGGCTATATCCCCAGGGGTTCCCCGGGCTGCTGAGGCAGAAACCATTCATGCTCCGCAGCAGAAAAATTTAAGGCAAACTCATGCATGATTTTCAGTCCACTGGTCTGTGGGTGAGCAGAATTACAAAGGCCACACACGCCTTAGCACCCTCTCACTCTCTGTCCTGGTGCCTGTGCCAGGGCTAACATCCTGAAATTGAAGCTCAGTGTTCTCTCTGAAGCAGTGGCCAAAACAGGCTTTCACAGTCAGTGATCCTACTGGGCTAGTGCCCCAAATCCTGTTTGCCTAAAAACAAAGAGGCCCTGGTTAATTAGTAAATGCACTTTGCTGCTCATGTTCTTGCCACTGAAATGAATAGTAGTGACACATGACTTTACTGACAATTCTTTGTCGAGATAGCCAGTTCTCTCTGACAAATTTAAACTTTCACAAGTCACAGAGGAATGTCAATAACAACTATATGGGAAAAATAGATCAGAGAGTTACAGATCTTTTGAGCTGAGCAGAGCTGAAATTCCTGTTTTTACAGGAGACAAAAGGTCTGAAGTCATTTGCCCAAAACCACACAGCTGTGTTCCATGGCAAAGGGGACACCAAGTACTCTTGATTTCAAGTGCAGTGCTCTTTTCACAACATTCATTATACAAATAGTGAGATGCTTGGGTAGTCCATTGAAAACATCACCAAAAGTCCCAAGGTCTGCTCTTTCATTCTTGCAGTTCATTCATAATCTAACTCTGACCATCCACTTAATCTACGTCTCTCCTTCTATCAAAGAGTTCAGCCAGAAAATAACACAATTTTTAGGAGTGTATTTGATGATTTAACAAAATATAAACATTGCAATAATGCAGAATATACAAATAATGTAATATGAACCACACTTTTGTGGGCCAGATATTTTGTTCTTGCTATTAATGTTTAGATAGAATGCATGATTCATGGGGGCTGGGACTATATTGGTCTTCTTCATGTTTTCTTCGGTGTCAAACAGAGTGCCTAGGATACAGTTAGTACTCAATAAATATTGTTGAGGATGGGATTGTTATGAAATATTGGCACAAAAATTAGAAATGTATAGGTCATATCATACAGAAGATATTAGGATATCCTTAAGATGACATCATAATTGTTAGATTTTTTTTTTTCATTTTCAAGTGCCTTTCTATTTCATTGCTGACCTAGGGATATTATTTGCTTCTGACATTAACTATTGTTTTTATACAATATTACAAATTCCATAAGTTTAAGGACTATTTCTGTATGATTCACCTTTGTTGTCTCCATAAGTGAGCCCAAAGCTTGGAACATAGTAAGCAGTCCATAAATATTGGTTGTTGTGTTTCTTTTTTACAACCCAATAAGAGTATTTGCTGATTTGCCGTTCTGTGATTGTCAACAAGATTTGCAGCTCTTACCTCAGAGCACTGGCTGATTTTAAGACTTTGTAGCTAGCTTTAACTCTTAGATGGCAAGGAAATACAACAAGCTGCCTAACTCTGGGCCAGATGAGCTCTTAGCATTTATAAATACAATAATAAAGTGCCAATGAGAGTACCAGACAGTTTGGCTATGGGACTGAAAAAATAAGAGCCCCATAAGCACTCAAAGAATCAATAAACCTCCTTCTCACTAATAGGAAAAAATAACTGGCAGTTCTCCCACCAACTCTACTTTCTTATCTAAGAGGAAAATGTTTCCTAAAGTACTTGTTCTTTTGAGAGCTTGCAGATGGCAATGACTTAAAAGCCTCTGTAATACTAGTAACACACTGCATGATCCTAACCAAATTCCAAATGGCATCAGTTGACTAGACTTGGAAAGTCAGATGCTTACAAAAAGTACATGCCAAATGCCTGTCAATTACATTCTGAAACAGTAGGCAAAGATGTGAATGAAAAAGGCACTCCAGATAAGGGGATGACATGGAGGAAAGTATGGTGATAGGAAGAACAAAGACTGGTTGATGTGACATAGACCAGTATAAATAAAATAGTTGCTGAACAAGAGATAAGATGAGGTATATGGGTTGGGTTCATGAATTCCTATTCAAAGGCCTTGAATTCCATGTGAGTTAGTTAGCTATCACTACATAACAAACCATCACGAAATTCAGTGGCTTAAAATATGTTTAATGTTATTGCCCACAATAATAATATACTGGGAAGTTCTTTTGGTCTTGGCTGGACTCACTCATACTTCTGCAGCTGGCTGTGGTGTGGGTAGACAGCCCTGCTGATCTTGGCTGATTCCTCTCACGTGTTTGATGATTGGCTGGCTGTAGGCTTGTATAGGAGAGAGTTAATATTGTAGACTGATGCTGCTCTTTAGAAGGACCTGCTTGCAGAGATGACCCTTGGCTGGTATCTGGCTGGTACTTGGGTTTTGGAATGTTCTCTGTGTTACTAACTGTGCTGGTTTTCAACTGCTGATGTAACAAGTTGCCACAAATTTAGTGGCTTGAAACAACACAAATTTATTATGTTACGGTTCTGGAGATAAGAAGTCCTTGCCTTTTCAAGCTTCTAAAGGTCATCGGTATCCCTTGGATCATGACCCCTTCCTCCATCTTCAAAACTAGCAGCATAGCAACTTCAAATCTCTCTCTCTCTGATCTCTGCTTTTGTCATCACCTTTCTTTGACTTTGATCCTAGATAATTCAGGAAAGTCTTCCCATCTCAAGATCCTTCACTTATATCCCCAATGCCACTTTTGCCATGTAAGGTTCTAGGCATTATTAGGGCATAGGCATATTTGGGTGTTTCAGGTTCATTAACTGATGATGGAGAATAAAATGGGTTAACATGCAGGAAATCTAGAGATAAAGCAGTTAGAAAGCTATAGGCAATTGTTGGGATGCCTGAGTGTCTTAGCTGGTTCAGCATCTGACTCTTGGTTTCGGCTCAAGTCATGATCTCATGGGTCATGAGATGGAGCCCGCATCAGGCTTCCTGCTCGGTGGGGAGTCTGCTTGAAGATTCTCTCCCTCTGCCCCTCCCTGCACTCACTCTCTTTTTCTCTCTCTCTCTAAAATAAATAAATACATCTTAAAAAAAAAAGAAAGAAAGAAAGCTATAGGCAGTTGTTCAGGGATGCAATCAGTGATTGGAGTACCAGCCAGAAAACCAAGTTATCTATTTGAAACTGGTAAACAAACAAACAACAACAAAACCTATGTTACTCAGGACCAGTTTGGGTAGAACTTGTGGTATTTCAATACCACACATAGTGTGTACTATGTGCTGAGACTAGAAAAGGAATAAAATAGACATGTTTCTATCCCCATGGAGCTCACCTTCCAATTGGATGTTTCTAAGAAGGGAGCATTTAAACTGATCCCTAGATAATAGAAAGAGATAGTCCCACAAAAAATAAGGGGTTCCAAGGAGGGAAAATGGCATGTACAAAGCTCTGTGGTTGGGAAGAATGTGATCCTCTGTAAGTGTAGTAGAAGTTCCAGGAGACTGAAGTATAGAAAATGAGGGGAAGGATGTCCCTAGGGTGGCAGGGAAGATGAACAGATGCCAGTTCATGCAGCAAGGGTCTTCTAGCCACAAGGAGACTAGATTTCATTCTAAGCTAACTAGAATTCTCTGAAAGGTTTTGTTTTAAAAATGGTAACTCTAGCGTTGAGGGACAAGAGTGGTAGTGGGGAAATTAGTTAATGCCTTGCTACTTAGTGTGATCCATAAACGAGCAGCATCAGACTGACATATGAGCTTGTTGGAATCGCAGAATATTGGTCCCTCCCCAAATCTAGAATGAGAATCTGCATTCTAACAAGATCCTGAAGTGATTCATTTGCCCATTAAACTTTGAGAAGCACTAAGTTGGAAGACCATGGTAGCTTAACCTAACATAGTGGCTGAGGAGGTGGAAAAGTAGAGGGGATGTCTTAAAGATAGTCATAGGCATGCAGAACTAGAGTTGGGATTAAAAGCTGGTATCAGGAGCACAATGTTCAAAACACACAGAGATATTAATTAGATGCAGTCATAGAACGCTAGGCAAAGATGGTTTCAGGCAGAAGTCCAGTACCCTGGAGAGCTCCCATAAACTAACGGTTTTTTGGAGATGAAAGCCTAAGGATCAGCAGAGAGATGCCTTTTAGACTCAAAACACTGAAGTCATCCTTGACTTCATATTATCTCATAGTATCTTGATGAAGCTCTGATGATCACTGGATTAAGTCCTATGATTCCTGGAAATCATCTTCAATACCCAAAGGGCTTTCTGTTCCGCATGATAGAATGGCCACGGCGTCTGCTCTGACTTGCACCATCAGTGAAATTAAACTCCTGAAAGAGGCCAAAAGGCTGAGATGAGGTGGAGGTAAGAGGAAGATGCCTTTCCTGATACCGTTTGCCCTCAAGGATCCCCTCTCTTCTGGAACAGGAGCTGGAGTTTGACCTCGGTTCAAGGGTTCAACCCCAGAAAAGAAACTGTCAGATATACTGTGATAACTCTGAAAATGGTAAGGGGTCTGATTTTGAGGAGATTATGAAGGAAATAGCAGAAGTTGATGAAGGACAGGGAGAAGGCAAGTGTGGAGTCTGACTGATGCCAGCCAGGATCCTCCTATTGCTCTCATCTGTCCTACTTGTAGCAAATACAGAAAATTCCATTAAAATCCCACTGACCCTATGAGATACCAGCCATATCATTCCCAGTAATATGATTAAACTGAAAGACAAGTATAAGTGAGGATATGAAACAATGCATACCTTACTGGTGGGAATGTAAAATGGTACGTTATTAGGTATATACATTTGAAAGAATACATCCAATTGTACTCTTAACATCTCTGAGTAGTATTGAATATAAATTTGACTTCAATAAAAATAAGCTTTTAATTAATAATAAAAAAATCCCACTGGCCTTTGCTTCACTCCAAGGGCACATGTACCTATATATGCTGGCTTGTTTGATTCTAGGAAAATTTGTGAGGGATATTCAACAGTCTTTCTGGACTGGAAACAATGTGGCAGAAGGGCTTGCAATTTGTCCAAGTTGATGCAAAGCTGGAGGCAGCTGGGCTTAGCAAAAGCTTTCAAGCAAGCTTCGAACAATGCCTGTAACCTGTGACCACAAAATTGTAACATCCCCACTGGAGCCCGTGTGTCAATAGAAATCTCATTGAGAGGAGGCGCCCAGCTCCTTCTAAGCCCCAAGAGCCTGATGAATTGCTCAGTTGTTCTTTCAGGCTGTTACAGTTTCAGTGGCAACTAGGGAGGAAGAAAACCCAGGTTTTCAGTGTTGGAAAAATTCAGACTAGTATAAAGGGTCCTGAAAGAGGATCCAAAGAACAAGACAACAAAGTCATGAGGCCACATGCTCCCAGATCAGCTCTTCTTTTTTCCCATCACCAATTTAGTCCCAGTTCTAGCTGACGCCCACCCAAAGTGGATTAATTCAACCAACATGTTGTATTTCCTACGAACCAGTGCCGTGCCATGTACCTGGAGTGCAGATAAAAAGACTCCAATCCTTTAGAAGCTCAGTCTGGTGGAATTACCTGCTGTCACATCCATCATCTAATTTGATCCTTGCAACCTCTCTGAAAGGTAAGTAAAGCAGGAACAATTACAATCCCTATTTTCCAAATGAGGAGATTGAAACTCAAGAGAAATGAAATGATTTACCCAAGGCCACCATAGCAAGTGGTAAACTTAAGATTTGAATTCAGGTGTTCTTATGCTGGGTTCCATGTTCTTTCCAATGCATGATAAAGATGCATATAGAACAGGTATGTGTCCTTTCTCTACTGTGTATTCACTGAAATCTTGCGTCTGAAGAATACTGGGACTCATGAGCACAGAAATGACAGGGAGAAAAAGAATCGGGGCCAGGCTGTGCTTAGTCCTCCAGGAGGCATCCAAGATACTACCTCTGCACTGTCTGAGTAGACACAGAGGGAGCAGACTTGGCTCAGACAAGTGATCCATAGCCACAGTGATGTGATCTGACAGATGAATCTGATGAGGGATGGTGAATTGTTCAACCAGGTAAGTAGCTGTTAGTCAGGTTAATTAATTCCACCACTGTCTATCCAGTGCCATTCATTAGCCTCTGATCTATGGGTAAGAGCCACAAGAAGCCCAAGGAGGCGAGGAGAGCACCAGAGTCCCAGACAGGTAAGAAGCAGCTCAGAGAAGCTTTTCACATCTCTCTCTGTCCAAGTTCTTGGTCAAAAGCAACAGATTTGGACTCTGCTCCCTTGAGCAAAAAATCTGTTAAGAATACGGGTGGCTCACAAATCTATGGAAAATTTGAACATCCAGCCCTCAGAAAGGACAGGAACTAGAGAGAGTCTGAGGAATCAGGTACCAAGGACAAAGGGAAAAATGTCTTCCCAGTGCTCACTTCTAAAGTTTTTTTTATCCTTTCTTCTTTCCAACCAAGATTCAGTATCCAAGGGGAAACAGAGCCTGACTGGCTTAATTTGGGCCAGCTGCCTTCACTTTGACAGGTGATGGAAAGAGTACCTTAAATAACAGTCCCCAGAAAAATCACATGTACTAAGTGAAGACTTGGTTCCTCAAAGGAAAATCAGAATGCCATTAATGCTGTTTCCAGAGAAGCAATGCTGAGAAGGCAAGAAACTTGGATGTCTACCACAGGATTCACAGGAAACTGAAAGACCAAAAAGGGAAACCAACAAGGAGACCAGGTCAGAGAATGTAACAGCAAGAAAGAGTAAGAGCTCCTTGTAGCCCAGAACACCCCACCATGCACCAGCTCCAGGTAAATAACAAACATCTTTCTAGACCCGAGGGAGTCCTAAGCTAAGGCTCATGAGATCTTTATTGCCTTACTCAGAACAGGCTCAGAAATTGGAAGAATTTGAGACTGCAGATAGAATAACAACATTAGGCATGACATCTTGGAGAAGCTAAAAAAAAAAAAAAAAAAAGCAGGGGCTAGCCAGAAGGAAGTCAGCGTAGTGTTAAGCTCACTGTATCTTGTGAATGGTAAACAATAAGAATCAAATTCCTTGTATTTAAATGATTATGCTATTTATAATATAGAAAAACATGATGAAAATGCATTAAATAATACAGGAAACAAAAACCACTGAAGATATTTTAGCATTAGATATACTTTGTCAGAGAAAAATAGTCCATTGGTTTGAAACTTGTACCTTGGTATACCATTCGGAATGCTCAGGTTGTAAGCAGTAGTAAACCTTTAATTACTCCAGCTTAAGCAAGGAAGAAAGTTAGTATCACTTAAAACAAGATACACAGAGCTAGGGCAAATTCTAGTAACAATAAAATTACTAACTCAATGATACCGTTATAGCTTAGACCAGCAGTTCTCAAAACTGTTGGTCTCAGGACACTGTTTATGTGGGTTATAGCTATCAATATTGGTTGCAGTAAAAATTAAAACTGAAAAATAGTCAATGTTGTTTTGTTTAAAGTATATGGAAAAATTAGTCTTATAGAGATACGTAGTTAGAAAAGGAAGAAGCATTTTAGTAGCTTTGTTAGATCATTGTAGATATTCTTTTTTTTTTTTTTAAGATTTTATTTGACAGAGAGAGACACAGCGAGAGAGGGAACACAAGCAGGGGGAGTTGGAGAGGGAGAAGCAGGCTTCCCGCTGAGCAGGGAGCCCGATGCAGGGCTTGATCCCAGAACCCTGGGATCATGACCTGAGCCAAAGGCAGATGCTTAACGACTGAGCCACCCAGGTGCCCCATTGTAGATATTCTTGATACTACACTAAAACTCAAGATAAATTTCCTGAAGATTACTTATAATGTGGATCTGAAACCGTATCTGTGAACTTTTTATATTCTGTTATATCCATTGGTCTATCTTGCACCTTGAATGGATCTTTGACCCACGCATAATTTTGTAAAGTCAAGCATTGATCATTTGGAAAATATTAGTTCACTGAGCTATGCAGATCTTCCAAATATTGATACATTTCATTACATGATATCAAAATAATTTAATTAATACCACCACTGATCTTATCAGAAAAGTCTTTAAATATTGGGAAGCTATCAGTAAATATTGGGAAGATGTCAAGCAAGCTCACAGTGACAAACACAAATTTTCCAAAATTCTTTTATTTTTTTATTTGAGAGAGAGAAAGAAAGAGCATGAGCGGGGGAGGGGCAGAGGGAGAAGCAGAATTCCTGCTGAGCAGGGAGCCTGATGTGGGACTTGATCTGGGATCATGACCTGAGCCAAAGGCAGATGCTTAATGACTGAGCCACCCAAATTTTAATATTGCCCAAAAGCTTGACCTTTATCACTGGTAACAAATACTGTCCATTGTTTTCTCTGAAATGGCTCATTTTATCCAAGTTTGAGATAATGTCTACCAAATACTCAAGTTTAAGTCATCCTAGTTTGTCAACCATTCTTTCAAGCAAAAATGGAGCTAAATTAGTTCACAACCCAAACAATCACACATGTACTTTCCCTCAAGACAACCATCATACCTTAATATGCAGAGAAGGGATTTATGAATACTTGCCATTTTTTAAAATACAGATATCAAAAAGATGTGTATTCAAGGGTCAAAATTTAATAGAATTAAAATGTTTTACTTCATCAAAGACATTAAGTGAAGCTAGTTGGGTTTTTTTTTTCCTACATGTGCATGGTGCAATGCAAGAATACAATGATACGACTATAGTGTTTACAATATGTGCCAATGACAGTGTTACCTACCAGTGTTTTTGCATCATCGGTGCAAATGTCAGCTGCAGAGTAAAGGGCAAATAATACTTTGGTATTATTATAAAAATAGTTTTGATCCCATAAAACTCCTGAAAGGACCTTAAGGACTACACTATGAGAAAAGCAGGCTTAGGCTTAGCAAGATCTGGAGCACAGAGTGGGACCACTTTACCCTGAATCATGTAGGAGACAAGTAGGTACTTAAACAAAACGAGGATTCTGTTAGGAAGGAAGAAGGAATAATGGATACTGGTAGACAATCAACAGTGCCCACAATGCATGGCAACAATATATGGAAATCATAGCACAGTTAATATGGTTAGCTGCTGTGGAATTAAACTAATAGTGATAAGCACCTTTCTAAGTAGTCATACATGCAGTGTGAAGTTGGATCCCTACCTCCGACCATATACAAAAATTAACTCAAAATAGATCAAAGACTTACATGTAAGAACTAAAACTATAAAACTCTTAGAAGAAACAAAAAGGTAACTTTTCATGACCTTGGGTGTGGCAACGTTTTCTTAGATATGACACCAAAAACACAAGCAACAAAAGAAAAAATAGATGAGTTGAATTTCATCAAAAATTAAAACTTGTAAATCAAAGGACACCATTAAGTAAGTGAAAAGGCAATCCATAGAATGGGAGAAGTATGTGTAAATCATACATCTGATAAGGGTCTAGTATCCAGAATATATAAAGAACTCTTACAGTTCAACAACAAAAAGACAAACAATCCAATGAAACAAATGAGCAAAAGGTTTTAATAGATATACAAATAGCCAACAAGCACATGGAAAGATGATCCACATCACTGGTCATTGGGAAAATACAAACCCAAACCACAGTGGGATATTACTCCATACCCACTAGGGTGGCTATAATAAGGAAATCAAAAAATAACAAGTGTTAGTGAGGACGCGGAGAAACTGAAACCCTCACAAATTGCTGGTGGGAATGTAAAATGGTTCAGCTGTTATGGAAAACAGTTTGGCAGTTCCTCCAAAAGTTAAACATAGAATTACCATATGACCCAGAAATTCTTCTCCTAAGTATATACCCAAAAGAATTGAAAACAGGTGTTCAAGCAAAAACTTATACACGAACATTCATAACAGCACTATTCACAATAGCCAAAAGTTGGAAACAACTCAAATGTCCATCAGTAGATGCATGGATAAACAAAATGTGGTATAAGCATACAGGGGAATATTATTCAGCCATACAAAGGAAGCGCTGACACATGCCATGACATAGACAAATCCTGAAAACACTATGCTAAGTGAAAAAAGCCAAACACAAAAGGACACATATCTTATGACTCCATTTACATGAAAATTCAGAAGAGGCAAATCCAAAGAGCCAGAAAGCAGATTAGTGGTTGCCAGGGGTTGGGGAAGGGGAAATGGAAAGTGACTGCTTAATGAGTACAGGATTTCCCTGTGGGATCATGAAAATATTCTGGAACTTTATCGTGGCGATAGTTGTACCACACTGTGAATGGACTAAAAGCTACTAAATTGTACACTTAAAAAAAAAAAAAAAAAACGGTTACAATGGTGAATTTATGTGATGTGATTTTTTACCACAACTTAAAGAAAGCAAAAACAAAAATAAAACCTTCCTAAGGTTGCGTGATAGCAATTAAGTCCCAGAGAGGGTACGGCAAGTGAATTATTAGCACAGTGCTGGAAGTCTAAGTCCTGCAACTATTGCAGAGGGTAACCATCACTTAATCCACTAGTTTCAAAGCGTACGAGGCAGGCAGTACCTGACAGAGAGCCAAAGCTTCTACTAGACACAGCTGATAAGGCTGGAAGGTGGGCGGATGTAGCTGTACTTGGTGGCAATACACAAGTGCACTGATTGAAAAACAAGCAAGTAAGGGTGCCTGGGTGGCTCAGTCAGTTAAGCGTCTGCTTTTGGCTCAGGTCATGATCTCCCCATCCTGGGATCCAGCCTCACATTGGGCTTCCTTCTCAGCAGGGGGTCTGCTTCTCTCTCTCTCCCTCCACCCCTCCCACTGCTCATTCTCTCTCTCAAATAAATGAATAAAATCTTAAAAAAAAAAAAAAAGAAAGAAAAGTAGACTACCCTGGAAAAAGGGAGCCACTCAAAATACACCTGGCATTGGATGTCAAAGTGAAAACAGACCTTGAAAATATTCTCATTTTAGAGACTTTAAAAAATGTTTCAGAAATTTCAGGAAAGTTATGACGTGCTTAGGGGAACATAGCTGGTTAGTGAAAGAACCTGGTCCAAGAGAACCCACATGTCCTGCCTGTTTCTACCATACGATCTTCCTAGTCAGAGCAATTCCATAAGCATCTTTCAGAATAGTTGTAACCTGAGTGTTTGTTACGCCAGGGACAACTGTATTTCCCCTTCATGTCCCCTCAAATATATGTACGAAGAGAAACCTGCTAGCTACACTTTGAAAATAGCTCCTGTCTTTGTGCTCTCAATCTTGGTTTGTGTCACACCCAAGTTAGAGAGCTGGCTTATCTGAGACTGCCCCCCTACTTCACCCAGAAACCAGTCACCAAACCTGCCAGTTCTCACTTTGGAACAGGCAGTGAATCTAGATGTTCCTCTGTTCTCATCACCATTCCCTGACCTTTGGCTTGGACTGTTCCATGTACCTCCTAACTGCCCAGGGTTACCCGTGGCTACATCCCACACCAACTCACAAGGCACATGAACTGTAGGTGGGGACTTAGGGAGTTCCAAGCCCTATGACACTTGCTGTGAGTGGGATTGAATCTGGGTGCAGTAGTGTTCTCTTCCTTGGACCTGGTTCCAGATTAACTGTGACCATGAAATTAAGCTGTAAATTAGTTTAAAAGGTTCTCACCTCAGTGATGGCAATGGATGGCAAGACAAAGTCTTGATCATTGATTCCTTCGGACACAAAGAGAAAGATCTTGACTTAGTGGTACAAACACTGGGTTCTCAGGTTTCCTTAGCAACCTGCCATCCTGCCCTCAGGGACAAATTGGAAGCTCCAATTTCCTTCTAGCTTTAAAAATTCTCATTCTCTGAATATCTGTGGTTTTAGAGAGCCTACTCAAGGGGAGTGGTACAAAAGTAAAACTATTAAACTTGACTATTAAACTTGGGCTATTAAAATAGGAGCAGGGACACAGATGGCTGGCTAGGAGGTAATTTGATGGAATTCAGGGAAATGGCAGGCTGTATTTCTCCCATGGACAGAATATGACATCGAGTGTCCAGTGGCGATTCTAAATTAACACAGATTTAAGTTCTGCTCTAGCCCACTCTGTTAACTAAGGCAGGGTCATGAGTACATATTAGTTGAAAGCTTTCTTTTTAAAATAGCTACAAACTATGAATTTCAGGAATTTGGTGGTCATATTTCAGGGAAAATATCATTATCCAGAACTATTTTCTGCCAGTGCATAATGAGCTACGACTGTATTGTACCCTGAGGAGCACCAGCTTTAAGTCCAGACATTCAGATGTTCAAATGAGAGCAGAGGTTCATGTTTGATCTGATCCTGCAGCATCTAGAAGGACAGGGAGAGAAGTAGGAAAACCGTTAAATGGGGTCTGCACTTCCCAGTTCAGGACCTGCAGTGTCACAGGCTGTCCTTCTTCCAGGAACAAAGTGAACTAGATTGCAACCAGTGTTCCTGAGCAAGAGAAACTATGGGTGACCGTTCCCTTTTCTGTAAAATACGTGTGGTTTTAGATCCAGGGAATTGGAATAACATTCACCAATCCCTTCCTTAGGGTCCCTTTGGTTTACTGTTCCTGTTAGTTTCTCTTTTGGTACAAATATCTCCATGAAGAGTTTGGGAGAAACTTGTCCATGTATATCACAGAGAAGCCAAAAAGACAGTCAGGGATCTCACCAGGAGCCCTGGGGAAGTGACAAACCAGGTCGGGACATCTTCCTCTGCTGGAGGCCAAGCCTTGCCTGCAGAAGCCTGGCTGCCCACAGCATTCTCCAGGTCCTCCAGGGGCCCAAGAAGAGCAAGTCACCAAGTTCTGGACAGAAGAGGCATCAGAGAGCTAACAAAGCTCCACCTTCGCTGCCAATGAAAGCTAGGTTAGGGAGCATAGCTCAGGGTCATTGCCCAAACAGGTCGGCTAAACCCAGTCCAAGGTCAGCCTCCACCCAGAAGAAGGTGAAATCTGCAAACACATGTGCAGGTGGCAGCCACTGGCTGGCCCGGAAGGAAAATGTAGGACAAGAACGAATGCTTCCAGTGGAGTATTACTCAGCCATCAAAAAGAATGACATCTTGCCATTTGCAATGACATGGATAGAACCAGAGTGTATTATGCTAAGTGAAATAAGTCAGTCAGAGAAAGACAGATACCATATGGTTTCATTCATATGTGGAATTTAAGAAACACAACTGATGACCACAGAAGAAGGGAAGGAAAAATAAAATAAGAGAAATACAGAGAGGGAGGCAAACCATAAGAGACTCTTAACTCTAGGGAACAAACTGAGGGTTGCTGGCGGGGAGGGGGATGGGGGGGATGGGGCAAGTGGGGGATGGGCATTACGGAGGGCACCTGATATAATGAGCACTGGGTGTTATATGCAACCGATGAATCTCTAAATTCTACCTCTGAAACTAATAATACACATATATGTTACCTAACTTGAATATAAGTAAAATCTGAAAAAAAAAAAAAAAAGAGAAGAAATGCTACTCATCCTTACTGAGGAGCTGTGGGGATTCACTCTGCCCCATCAACAAACTGGACCCATGACCGTCAGCCACCACGCAAGACCTTGCCCACCTGAGACCACAGAGGAAGCAGTGTGGTAAAAGGCTGGCTGTATGGAGGGAAATCTTTCACAGCACCCCTAAAACAAATGAATGTTCATGGTGGCTAGGAAACCCTATTAAACCTACCAGTTTAGAAAATAGGAATATCTCGAATATTGGTCCCCTGCCTGCCAAGCTTTGGGTTCTAAAGGGTGTTCACTGATAAGATCTGCTTTGCCAAGGCCTTGAACCTGAAAGTCTAGCAGGCGGGGTGGTGGCCAGGGACAACAGGTGGCTCCCACACCTGGGGCTCAGTGTGTGCTTGAGGACAGGGTGGCTGGCCCCTCCCCTGCTGCCAGTGTCTGTGGGAGCCTTGAGCCGCCCACATTCTATTAAACACCTCTCAGATGTTCCAGGGACAATGGTCATTTGCCCAGAGCCCCTGTGCTCTCTTCTCCTTCTAGCTTCCTCTGAGAGAAGACCTGGCCTTGAACCTCTCCCAGTTGGCTAGAGACTCGTCCCCCTCAGTCTGGTTCCTGCCAGCTCTTTTCCTGCCTAGATTTCACCTTCCCACACATTGCCTGAATGCTTCTAGGATACCCACAAGACCCTGAGAACTATTGTCGCTGCCCTTCCCTTGTTCCCTCCCTGCCCTCCTCCCTCCTCCTTGGATCAAATAGTAGCTTGAGTGTTGCTGGCACTCAACCCATAGAGGCAAAGAGAACTGGCAGGAAATGGGCAACCCCCTCTCAGTGGGCATTTGCCCAGGATGGCTCCAATGAGATCAATGTAAGAACCTGCCAGGCCCCTTGTGCTAGGTGCCCCTCTCCCTCTGCACTTCTCGGCATCCTCTCATTTTTACTTTCTCCCTCTACTTTCTCTGGCTCACCTCTTTTCTTTGTTCTGCCTTACTGGCTATTTCCCTTCATCTTCCTCTTTCTATCTCTGGGGTGTTACTTTGGGCTTTTTTTCTGCCTCCCCTCCCCTTCACTTCTTCCAGTTTCTTAGCCTCTCCTACATATAATTGTAGTCTGGTTGCCTGGATTTGTACAACAGCCTCCTAAAAATCCCTCAGTGGACGAAGCCTCTACCTCTAATTCTTTCTCCGCTTTAGATAGAGTGACCGCTTCATGTCACTTTCTGATTCAAGACCCTGCACTGCCTTCCCAGTGCCCACAGGACTGAGTCCAAATTCCAATATGGTGGACAGTGCCCTTTGTCACGTGCCTTTCTCCCAAACACTCACATGTTTATTAGTTTAGCAAACAAATCAATTTAGTTATTGAACACCTACCATGAGCAAATACTGTACCAGGAGTTGAAAATAAAATAAATACAAAATAAACACAAAAATATTGACAAATGAAACCATATCTGGGATTTGCTTCAAAATAATCCAAGGAATCTGGGGGCGGGGGAAAGGTATAGAGAGAACACAACTGACCATGAATTGATACTTATTGAAGCTGGGTGATGGATATGGGGCTTTATTACATTATTCTCTCTACCTTGGTGTAGGTTTGAAAATTTTCTGTTAAAAACATAATGGGTAAAGAGAACTGGCAAGTACTTTGGCTTCCCTTTTCTCCCGGCTCTCCATGTGCTCTATGCTCGGGATCCCCAAAGCAGCTTATCATAACATTATTACAATTTACAATTTGTTGTAATTGCTTGCTTAATTGTCTGCCTTTTCTACTAGGCAACAAGTTCTGTGGGCACAGGGCATGTTTCTTCGCTGTCTCCCTATTTTATCCCCAGAGCCCAGCACACACTAGATGCTCAGTAAATACCCACAGAATGAATGGGTAAGATGAAGTCTGTAGGCTCTCCCAGAATAGCTGGCACAAAGATGGCCTCGCTGCAGGGTGTGGCGGGGGGTGGGTGAGGATGAGGAGAGCTATCTTGGCACTGCCTGAGCCTCAGCACCACAGTCAGGCATTTGTACTCTGGGCTAGCGGCTTGGAGGCAGAATCCACTTAGAGTAGTGTCCTAGAAATTTTCTGGACAGAAAAACTTTGAAGCTCATTTTGTAAAGTCTGGATTAATGACCTGGTAATGTTTCTCTAACTTTTCAATAGATTACTAAGTGAGTCAAGAATGACATTTAGTAAAAGTTTCTTCTCAATAATACACCACCTGCATCCTGCCATACTTGAACACAGAGCAGGTAAGTATAAATTGTATGAGATGACATGATGTCTATTTAAGAGAAGTGTCAAGTGCAAGGACACTTCCACTGGTTGGCACGTAGAGCTGGTCATAGATCTGCCTCTCAGAGGAAGGCCTTTCCAGAACACTCTACCTGAAGCAGCCACCCCATCCAGTCTTAAATAGCATCAATCACTATCTACAATCACACATGGTGTACTTATTGGTGGTCTGCCTTAGAGTTTGAGCAACCGATAAACAAGGGCTCTGTCTGGTGTTAACCAATGCTCAGCACAAGGTAGGTATTCAGTGAATGAATGAATGAAACTGGTATTTATTACTGAGCAGGGCTCCTCTGCAATAACAGAAGCAAACTTTTTTGAGAAAGAGAGAGAGGTGGGTGGGGGCGGAGGGGCGGAGGAAGAGAGAGAGATCATGACCTGAGCCAAAATCAAGAGTCAGATGCTCAACCGACTGAGCCACCCAGGTGCCCCCAGAAGCAAACTTTTTAATACAGTTTTTTGTCTCTGCATTCAAGCAAGACCATAAAAGTATTCTTTCAGTAAAGTATACAAAGGTAATAAAACACTGAGTGAATGAAATGAGCAAAACAAAGACCTTTCTTATCCCATGATATCCCTCTGCAACCTGAAGAAGCTCTGAGTAACATAGATGACTTCAGATATAAAATGTCAGCAGTGCCATCCCCTTTTATTTTTTCAGTGGAGTGCTTACATAAGGACTGTCTAACCGGGAACAGCGTGTAGTATTTGCAGAAATGGAACCACCTTTACGAGCCTCTGGGAATTCTTCCACGATAGCATTTTTAATGACTATGTGTTGTTTTGCTGTATGGATTTCCTTATTACTGGGCATTTAAGTTAATCAAAGTTTTCATTATTTTAAGCACTGTTGCTATTAAAATGTTTGTATGAACAGTTACATCTTTGTGCTAAATAATTACTTCTGTGGAAGAAATTCCTTATAAATGAATTGTTAAATTGAAGGATGTAAATATTATCAAAGCTTTCGCTAGTTTTCCTTATTTCCAAGTTCTTGATCTGGGAAGCTGATTAGATCCTTAACTCCACCCTGGGTCTAGAGTCCTGCCCTATGACCCTGCCAGTGGGTGGGTGCTTGGCCCTCATATACAGGCCTCCCAGCTGTCCACCATTTATCATAGGGTATATGTGTCCACCTGGCTCTCTGGCATGGCTCCCTTTCCGGATTCTCTGCCCCACTGCTCCGTCTTCTGGGACAGGCCATTTCTCTGAACCATATTAGACATTGCCAGACCCCTTGCACGGGGTCACCTCTGCCCTAGTCAGGGGCTGCCTTCCCCTACTGCCCTCTCTCCTGTGTGTAAACACATGCAGTAGTCCCTAGCCGTGACAACTGTTACAGTGTCTTGGCTCTTATGGCACATTTCTGGTCATCTCTACAATGTACGTATTGCTGTTTCCTTAGTGGTGTACTCTCAAATGTAACTCTCGATTATAACTTTGTTTCTTTAATAAAACATGATCTTCTTTATGATGATCAACTATGTGGCATGGGTTCTAGCATGCCTTGTGGAAAAATTGCATGACAATGACTAACAACCCATTAAAAGACTAGTGATCCTAATTATCCTAATTATAAAAGAATGATATTTAACCTGTTCAAAAATATTTTTTTATTATGGTAGCACATAATGTGACTTTACCATTTTAACCATTTTTAAATGTACGGTTCAGCAGCATGTGAGTACATCCATAATGTTACATAACCATCACCACCATCTATTTTCTAAACTCTTGCATCATCCCAAACAGAAACTCTATAACCATTAAGCAACAACTTCACATTCCCCTCTCTCCCAGCCCTGGCAACTTCTATTCTACTTTCTGTCTCTGTGGTCTATTCTTGATACCTCGTATAAGCAGAATCAGACCGTGTTTGTCTTTTTGTGTCTGGGTTATTTCACTTAGCATTAATGTTTTCAAGGCTCATCCACGTATCAGAATTTCACTCCTTGGTTATGGCTAACTATTCTGTCATATGTGTATATCACAGCTTGTTTACCCAGTCATCTGCTGACGGACACTTGGGTTGTTTCCACCGTTTGGCTATTGTGACTAATGCTGGTATTATTAAATGACTAACAACTCTAATTACCCTAATTGTAAAACAATGGTATTTAACCTGTTCTTGTGTTCCACCTCTGTTCCAAACATTTCCAATGTAATGGGAAAATAGTGCTTTAAGTAAACTATAAACAAATACTGAACTCTTATTAATGGGTGCATTTCAAGGGAAGTGAACTGATGTCCGCAACTTAATTTACAATTCATTAACGATAACTGTGTATGGAGAGATAGGTATATGCATGATACAACACAAAGCAAGTAAAAATTTTAATGTAGAATCTCTGTGGAGATACACAGTTATGTACTGTAAAATTCTTTCAACTTTCCTGTATGCTTGAAAGCTTTTGTATTTTAAAAACTCCAAAAGAAATTGGAGGCCTTAACCAAGACACTTGCCTAAAGTTATGACCATTCCATTTCTGCAGAGAAATGGACCTAAGGAAAAAATAGTTTAACAATAAACATTTTTAAAGTGTCCTAAAAGAGACCTAGATATCCCTGAAATTTCTATTATTAACCTGTGATGTGTTTTTAAAATGTTTATTTTTATTTTTTTTAAAGATTTATTTATTTATCTGACAGAGAGAGACAAGGAGAGAGGGAACACAGGCAGGGGGAGTGGGAGAGGGAGAAGCAGGCCTCCCACTGAGCAGCGGGGGGGGGCTCCATCCCAGGACCCTGGGATCATGACCTGAGCCAAAGGCAGATGCTTAATGACTGAGCTACCCAGGTGCCCTTTAAAA
The DNA here is from genome assembly GCF_003265705.2 of Callorhinus ursinus. Classification (NCBI taxonomy): domain Eukaryota; kingdom Metazoa; phylum Chordata; class Mammalia; order Carnivora; family Otariidae; genus Callorhinus; species Callorhinus ursinus. The sequence goes on along the minus strand of NW_027397067.1, from coordinate 47,299,360 downwards.
TGTTTATTAACAGTGCCTGTCAATAGTTTGGAAAAGCTCAAATGAGATCAATCATAAAGCATCAACATCAGCTGACCTGTTCAACTCAGGACATTACTACTGCAGTTTTAAGTAAAATCCACCAGGTGGCAGAGGAAAGGAATCACAGAAAATATGCATATTTCTAATTTAAATGAGTATCGTATTACTTCTGTTATTAGAAAAGATCTGCAGACCTTTAACATGGAGCTCACTGTACAGGACATAGAACTAAATGTGTGATTTAAATCTGAATGTCAATCTTTGCCTGAGGATATTTGCTTATACTACATATAAAAAAAAAAAAAAGGTGCTTACTCTGATTTGCCGTGCTTGTTTGCACAATTTCTTTCTTGTAGGAGATTCCCATGTAGTTATCCACTCTCACATTTCACACAATACACCAAGTGCACCATCACTCCCAGTGGGCACGCAGTGGTCCCAGCCTCCTCACTCCCACCAGAACCCAGAAGCCATGGAGCTTCTCAGTGTGTCACCACTGTTAGCAGATTTTTAAAATTCAATTTATTTAAGCTAAAAAAAAACAAAACCCACAAAACAATGCACCAATTTCTCCCACTTCCCTGCTCTCTCCCACCCCCAACTTGGGCAACCACCAATCTGTTCTCTGTGTCTATAAGCTTGGATTTTTTTTTCCCCCAGATTCCACCTATAAGAAAGATCGTACAGTGTTTGTCTTTCTCTGTCTACCTTATTTCACTTAGCATAATACCCTCAAGATTCATCCATGTTGTCACAAATGGCAGGATCTTATTCTTTATTATGCCTGGGTAATATTCCATTGTGTATATATACCACATCTTTATCCATTTATCCATCCATTGATGGACATTTAGGTTGTTTCCATATCTTGGCTTTTGTAAATAATGCTGCAAAATGAACATGGGAATGCACATATCTTTTCAAATCAGTATTTTTGTTTTCTTCTGATAAATACCCAGACGTGAAATTGCTGGATCATATGGTAGTTCTATTTTTAATTTTTTGAGGAATCTCCACACTGCTTTCTACAGTGTACGGTTTCAGAGCTTACATTCAAGTCCTTAATCCATTTTGCGTTAATTTTTGTACATGGCATAAGATGGTGGTCAATTTTCATTCTTTTGCACGTGGTTGTCCAGTTTTCACAATACCATTTATTGAAGAGACTGTCTTTCCCCCACTGTATGTTCTTGACTCCTTTGTTGTAAATTAAAGTTGACTGTAAATATGTGGATTTATTTCTAGGCTCTCTATTCCCTTCCATTGATCTATATGTCTGTTTTTATGCCCATACCACACTGTTTTAATTACTATAGCTTTGTAATATAGTTTGAAATCAGGGAGCGTGATGCCTCCAGCTTTGTTCTTCTTTCTCAAGATTGCTTTGGCTATTCAAGGGTCTTTGATGTTTCCCTACAAACTTTAGGATGGTTCTATTTCTAAATTCCACACCATGGTTAACAGATCTTTATTTTTTTTTAAGGTTTTATTTATTTATCTGAGAGAAAGAGAGCATGAGAGAGAGAAAGAGAGATCACAATCATGGGGGAGGGGTAGAAGGAGAAGCAGACTCACTGCTGAGCAGGGAGCCTGAGGTGGGACTCGATCCCAGGACTCTGGGATCAAGACCTGAGCCAAAGGCAGACATTTAACGACTGAGCCACCTAGGTGCCCCTTAACAGATCTTTAAATACTACTCTTTTACTTTAAGGAAATGCATTAGCTGCTGTAATGACAAATTCAAAGTAGTGGAAGTAAATGGTGTAAAGAGAAAAAGAAAAAACATTCTCTACAATGTAATTACAAAGAGGCTAATAAGTAAGCAGATGAGACATTTTGAGTTATTCACAGAAATCAACATGTTTTATATATACAATCAACCTCATGATTATTTCATTTGAGCAGGCCTTGATTTGTCTTCTATAATTTTCCAGAGGGATTCCTAATTAGTCCTCACACTGAATTAAAACAGTCCCTCTACTTCCCTTCTCTGACACATACTTTGGGATGGCAATGAAGCAGGAATGATTTAAGAAACTTCCAACAGTTGTCTAGCTTATTTTTTGTTTGGAAGGAGAAAGAAGACGAATAAGAAAATAGAAGTCAAATTTGTGGAGTCAGAATTCCTTTTAGCAAATAGATTGATCGTATTTTTAGATAATGGAAAATGACCGTCCATTAGCAGTTCTGCATGTGCATCATGCTACCTGAGCACTCAAGAGATCGTCAGTGTGAAAGAGTCACTGACATGCCATGGCAAGTGTCCAGCAAGAAGGTGCAGAACATCAGTCAACTGCTCTCAGAAACTAACTGCACTGATAACACCCAAACCCTGCTTTAACGTTAAAATCCTATGGCTTACTTGGTTTTGTTGAAAAATACATTGCTTGGCTTTTTTTTTTTAAGCTGACAAACATCATCCTATGGGAACAGAAGATGAGAACTAGAACACAGTTTCAGAGCTGCTTGTTAGTCTCGGTTGGACTTGTCTAGCGAGTCGACTCATCCCTTTCCTAACAAGGCAGCAACCAGATGTATTGGTAGTACTTAAGGATCACACCCTGCTTTAAATGCTTATTCAGCCGCATTTCCAATATTTTGGAATTGCTACTTTCATTCCCATTTCAATACACAGTTACGACCTGAATTTTTAACTCTGCCACCTTCTGATCACAATTCAGGCTAAGCATTTATATTATGGAAAACAACAACAATGCTGTACCAGCCAAAAAATACACTCCAATTACAATAATAATATAACAGCAAAAGAGAGTTTGTCTGACAAAGAACTCAGGATCACCATGTGATAGCAAATTTTATGGAATAGTGCCTTTTATTGAATAGTAAGAAAAACAGGGATTAGAATATATATAGAGAGAATATATATGTTTCCTCAAAAATTTTTGGCTCAAAAACAGGAAAAATTCTCTTCCTATTTCTCTCAATTTCTTTCTCTTTCTTTCCCCCATATTGAATTTCTTCCAAACTGAAAAATTCTTTTAAAAGAAAAGCCAATTTTCGACTTAGTTAAAATTAGGTTTTAATCAATACAACTGTTTTTAACATTGTATACGGTCGTTCTCTCTGGTTAATTGGATTATTTTATAAGCCAGTTAACTACTTGCAGTGAATATAAACTATCAGGCAAAATATTGGCTTCCATTAAGTGTCACAGAGATATTATTATCCCTGGGGAAAAAATGTAGAAACTGAGACACAATTAGGTAGCCTGAGTGGCCCAGCTGATGTAAAAAGGTCACATTTCTTGAACTGAGTGGCGACTCAGACTTTAAGGCTAGTTGACTAGACTTTAAGGCTAAGGGGACAAGGCTTCAGGTCTAATCCCCTGGCGGGCCAGATAATAATACACTATCTTGGTCACAGATTCGAGTGAGCTAAACGTCTGACCTATGTAATGTAAGCCATAGGTCAAAATTTAGATCAGGCACAAGAAGGATCTGTGTGTATCTGCTCATCCCCACTGACAGAAAGACAACTGAAAACACAAGCCGTGCTGAGACCAATCAGGAGTGAAATTAAATACTAAGGTTGACACGTACAGACACATACACCTTGGAAATGTTAACTATGCTAAGGATGCTGAAGTCTCCTGATGACTATGTTGGATGAACCCACACATCATATTGCATTTGTCCCAAATGACACATCATTTGTTTATTAAAGACATCCTTCTTTTATTTGTACTTTAAATTCTGGGCCACTAAAATAGCTCTCTTTAAGGTTAACCAATTCATGTTCTTTGTTGACTTTCTGTAATTATAAGAAAGAAAAAAAGTTAAAACATCAGCTAAATAAAACTATTTGGGTATTTGGGTACTTCAAATCTGCTTTGGAAATAAGTAGGATGTGGGCACCTGGGTGGCTCAGTCGATTAAGTGTCTGACTTTGGCTCAGGTCATGATCCTGGGGTCCTGGGATCGAGCTCCACATCAGGCTCCCTGCTCCTTTAGGAGTCTGCTTCTCCCTCTGCCTGCCGCTCCCTCTGCTTGTGTTCTCTCTCTCTCAAATAAAATCTTTTTAAAAAAAGAAAATAAGAAGGATATAACATATAAATTTCTCATACATCATAGGTAGCAAAGTTATAATCATATTTTAAGAATCCAAATTGTTATCATAAAAGACATCTACTCCAAATCCCTTGTTTTTTGGATTAAGAAACAGGAGCCAGAGGTGATAAGAGATTTCCCTGCACAACCCCCAAGAGCAGCTGGGCATAGTCATGACCACGGGAAGAAGCCCCCTGCCCACGTTAAGCTCTGTGAGTCTGGTGCAGGGTATCCGCGGCTCTGAAGTGGTGGGGTGGGGGTGGGGGGGGAAGAAAGCAAGGTTTAGAATCAGATTTCAATTTGCAATCCTGGCTCTTTTACTTACTTGCTCACTGCCTTCTACCTGTGTGTCAATGAGAAAACTAACCTCTTGGAGTCAGTTTCTTTATCAAAAAATTGGGGATAATCAGAGTTTCGGTGAAGGTCCAATGTGAGGATTAGAGACACAAAGCAGATGCCCAAATTGTAGCTATTGTTATCGATAGGAGGCTTGAAGCAATAATGAATGCAGTTTGATACGAGAAGACAACACTAGGGACCCGGCTTCAGTCAGGCAGGTCCGATGACTAACGGTTCCAAAATACCGAGTAAAGTCGCAATGAGTATCTGTCATTCTCCACCTCTATCCCCTATGCCTGTCACCTTATACTTTAAGATAAAACACTTATTTTGAGAATGTGGCCCAGTCTAGGGGTTGGACGTGTGATCATGAAATACTGAAAGCTCCGTAGCCCACATGGGGACTGAGTTAGAAGTCTGGGTTATTATTTGCAAGGTGTCCTAAACAAGTGAACCAACCCCAGCTACGAGGAACATGGAGGACAGGGAGTTCTCTCCGTTTCCACTATCAACAAAAACTGCATGTCGGTGGCTGTCTCATTTGGACCCATGGGATTTTTTTTTTTAAAGATTTTATTTATTTATTTGAGAGAGAGAATGAGAGCGAGAGTGAGCACATGAGAGGGGGGAGAGTCAGAGGGAGAAGCAGGCTCCCCGCTGAGCAGGGAGCCCGATGCGGGACTCGATCCCGGGACTCCAGGATCATGACCTGAGCCGAAGGCAGTCGCTTAACCAACTGAGCCACCCAGGCGCCCCTGGACCCATGGGATTTTAATTTATGGAAGTAACAGAATGATGATACGGAGAGCTCAGTGCCATTGGAAAAAAAATTTATGACTTACATTGCCACCACACCATGCAGAGTCACGTGCAGGGGTTGGCAGGGGGCGGGGGCGGGGAGCAGCAGGCTGTGGTCAGGAGGCAGAAGCAGAAGCAAGGGGAAAGTCTAGGCCAACGTCTTATTGGGGTTTGGGTGGGAAAGGCAAGGCTGGGCAGGGCAAACATTTTAGGATTAGCCTGTTTGAGTAATTCGGGCAGGTTTGGGGGCTACCAGGTGATCTCTGATTGCCTGGTTCCCGGCCCTGGGAGATATTGTTGTGCTGAGAGTCAGAAAAGGAGAGTGTTGGGGGGACAGAGGGACAAATG
>NW_027397067.1:46911797-47293777 GCF_003265705.2 Callorhinus ursinus | reverse complement strand
CCCTGTGGCTGGAGGCCCCCCAAATATTAAAACATCCTAAGATACAGGAAATAAAAACCATGATGAACCCAGTGACAGAAGTTTCAAACCAGTATTTCTTCTTTTGTGCTATTTTCCACTCATCCCTCAAACACTTGGTGCTTTCCTATAGTACACAGAAATTACATTTTCATTTTCTGTGTAAATAGTAAGCATCCTTGGTTTCAAATTTGCACTTGGATGGAGTTTGGGGTGATTTTTTTTTCTGCCTTTCATAAATAGAGTTCTTTTAAAAGACCGTGAAGTTCATGTTGAGTCATCAAGTCATAGAAGTTCAAGGACTAGAAGGGGTCTGGAAAGTCACTCAAATTAACTCTTTCATTTTATATCTAGGGAATCAGTCATTAAAAATTCTTCTGAGTCTTAATGGCTTAACTACTATTAAAATCAAACATAGAATATAATTACACATGTAATTAAAAGCATTAATAACCAAACTCAGCCAAAAAGTGGTTAAATTTCAGAGTGCAACTCAATGCTTTTTTCTTGTCTTCTCTCCTCCAAAGTCATGGTTCAAAGGGGAGACATGAGAAAAATGTCTCTGCAGATTGGCAGAAGTCAGGGAAAACGACAGGAGTCATTTTCAGGACAGATTTCTCCGTAGGGGATCAGCCTGCCATCACCGTGCAGTCAGCAGACTTCTGACAAAATCAAAACCATCAACTAGACCAAGAGAGCTTTACGGTTAAAATCAAGGCAAAGGCCCTCACCCACTAGACACCTGTATGAATTCCTGTCTGGGGAAGAGTGAAATACTGTTCTTGATTTTTGTTTTCTTTTGGTGTTTCCACCTGCTTAAGAGTAATGATGTAAAGGCAACAAGGATATGCACATTCAATTTGGGTACACTCTTCTCCCTAGCTCATTCAGCTGCCTGAGGGTCTAAAGACAAAGGATGGTATGCAGAGAACTAGAAAAATGGAATGGTGGAACCTGAGGCACGTCCTTACCTGGAATAAAAAGTAGAGACTAATGCAGGGAGATGCTAACAATACCTTATTATAATACCTGGAATTGTTCATCCATCTTTCAGAAGCACCGAGCACTGTGAAGACGTACATACTGCCTGGAAACAAACATGGTTCGAAAATTACTAGAAATACAAACCATTCCGTTCGTTGGGTTTTTGTTTTATCACAGGAATGCATGCTCACAGTTAAGACATCCTACTAGTCCTACAAGACTAGTTAGGAAAAACAGCAGTTTCCTGCCTGCCAAATTCTCTCTCTTCAGCCACAGCTATATACAATTCCTTTAGTCAGTTCTTTCAGTGTTTATCTCTACACCTCTAAGTAACATACTATGATTTCTTGAAAGTTTTCCCCAGTTTTAGGCATTATCTAGGGATTTCCCACTGTGGCAGGTGAGAACTTAGCTCTCTCTTTTCAGTGCTACTCCCACCCCCTTTGGCCCCATCATGCAGAGACTTATCACCCCCCATCCTCCCAAGTAAGTTATATTTGTAGTTACAATTGTGGTTAGGTCCATATTTACGTTATTACCACTATGTAAATGCTGTTACAGCACGCTCTGTGATGCTTAGGAGGACCGCTAACCTAGTATGGAGGAATCACTCAGGCATATAGTCATTCCACAAGTGTTTATGGGATGCCCATACCATGCCAAGCACTATGCTCAATGCCGGCTACACTGGGCTGACAAAAAGAGCTACAGCACTCACCGCTATGTTGTAGGACAGTCAGCCCGGTCTCTGGAACCAGACCGCCAGGCATCAAATCTTTTCCATTTACTAGTCGTGTAATCATGGGTAACTTACTTAACAATTTTGTACTCAGTTACCTAAGAATCACTGAGAGGATTAAATGAATGAAACTGTGTAAAGTACATTTAACAGTACCTGGTAGATAGTAGGCATTTTGTAAGTGTGACATATCATTGTTTTAGAAGTCAAACGGAAAGGGCACCTGGGTGGCTCAGTTGGTTAAGCAACTGCCTTTGGCTCAGGTCATGATCCCCGGGTCCTGGGATCAAGCCCCAACTTGGGCTCCCTGCTCAGTGGGGAGTCTGCGTCTCCCTTTCCCTCTGTGCATGCCCCCGCTCTCAAATAAATGAATAAAAGAAAAAAGCCGGGTACACCTGGGTGGTCTGGTTAAGCATCTGCCTTCAGTTCAGGTCATGATCCCAGGTTCCTGGCTCTCTAGTCAGCAGGGAGCCTGCTTCTCCCTCTCCCTCTCCCTGCCACTCTGTCTACTTGTGTGTGCTCTCTCTGTCAAGTAAATAAATAAAATCTTTAAAAAAAAATCAAATGGAAACGAGGAATGTACATATATACGTATACATTCCACAAACACATATATACACATCTACATATAATTGTATATGTATATACATGTGTTTATGTATATGATCTCTATATTTACAATAAACTACATAGCATGATAAGCACTAAGAATGAAAAGTACAGGGTGCTACAAGAGCACTAAACCAGGGGAATTCTTATTTATTTGTTTATTTATTAACACTTTAAATATATTCAGTTTATTGTATGTCAGCTATACCTCAACAAAGCTATTTTTCAAAACTAAGTACCTGAAGGTTTTTCTGCATTCATTAGCCACCCTTAAAGGAACAAATAATCTTGATGCTACCCATTTAAATACTGTTCTACATGCCACCCCTATTATAGCTTTCCTATTCTTCGCTATTAAATGCTTTTACTTCTATGAACATAGTAGATGGTATAAATTTTTCCCTTAGAATTGCCTTGCATTTTTTAAAATTTTTTTAGTAGAGTTGACACACAATGTTACATCAGTTTCAGATGTACAACATAGTGATTTGACAAGTTTATACATTATGCTACATTCAAGTTTATACATTATGCTATATTCACCACATGTGTAGCTACCATCTGTCACCATATCTTGCTATTACAGTATTATTGACTATATTCCCTATGGTGTGCTTTTATTCCCATAACTTATTCATTCCATAACTGGAAGCCTGTATCTCCCTCTCCCCTTCACCCATTTTGCACATCTCCCCATTCCCCCTCCCCTCTGGCGACCATCAGTTTATTTTGTATTTGCAGGTATGATTTTGCTTCTTGTTTATTCAGTTGTTTTTGTTTTAGATTCTACATATGAGGGAAATCATGTGGTATTTGTCTTTCTCAGCCTGAAGTATTTCACTTAGCATAATAGCATAATATCCTCTAGGTCTATCCATGTTGTCTCAAAAGCCATGATCTCCTCTGTTTTCATGGCTGTGTAATATTCCTGTGTGTGTGTACATCTTCCTTATCCATTTGTCTATCAATGGACACTTAGATCGCTTCCATATCTTAGCTATTGTAAATAATGTTGTAATAAACATAGTGATGCACATACCTTTTTGAATTAGTGTTTTTGTTTTCTTTGGGTAAATACCCAATAGAGGGTATTCATATACCCTTTTATTTATATACCTTTGTGTAAATACCCCATAGAGGATATATACAATACCCAATACTGGATCATAGGTAGTTCCATTTTTAAGTTTTTGAAGAACCGCCATACTGTTTTCCACAGTGGCTGCACCACTTTACATTCCCACCAACAGCGTACAAGGATTATTTTTTCTCCACACAGAGGAATCCTCATTTATTCTTATTTTTTTCAAAGATTCTTTATTTTTAAGTAATCTCTACACCCAACGTGGAGCTTGAACTTACAACCCTGAGATCAAGAGTCATATGCTCTACTGACTGAGCCAGCCAGGTGCCCCCAGAGGAATCCTCATTTAGATGGGAACTCAAGGTAGGAAGGCTTCTCTGAGAATGTGGTATTTCAGCTGGAATTTGAAGAGGGAATAGAAAGTAGCCATACTGGAAGGGAGAGCAGGCCCATACAAGAGAGGGAAGGGCACAGAGCAAGCAAGGCCCCATGGTAGGGAAGAGCTTGTCAGCTTGAGGAACTGAAAGACCACTGAGCTGGAGCACAGCAAGAGAAAAGAGTTTCAGGAGCCCAGACAAGGCTTGGTGTATCATGACAAGAACACTGGATCTCATTGTGTGTGCCATGAATGGCCAGGGAAGGGTTTTCAGCATGAAAGTACCCTGAGCAGATCTGCCTTTTTTTTTTTTTTTAAGGATTTTATTTATTTATTTTTGACAGAGAGAGAGAGACAACAAGAGAGGGAACACAAGCAAGGGGAGTGGGAGAGGGAAAAGCAGGCTTCCTGCTGAGCAGGGAGCCCAAAGTGGGGCTTGATCCCAGGACCCTGGGATCATGACCTGAGCCGAAGGCAGACGCTTAACCGACTGAGCCACCCAGGTGCCCCCAGATCTGCCTTTTTAAAAGATCATTATGATTGCCTAGAAGTAATTGTCCTAAAGGGGAAATGGAGAAGTTCTCCATTTCCTGGTAGGTTAATTGCTCCGGACAAACCATGTGAAAGATGATGACTTGGACTAGACCAGTGGCAGTGCAGATGGTGAAAACTGGGCAGAATCAATATATATTCTGGAATAGAGTCAACATGACTTGGCGATAGACTGGAAATGGGGGATAAAGGATGAGAAGTGTCAGAGCTAACAACAGGGTTTTGAAATGGTTATTCCAGGGGGTGGCAGTGCCTTAACTGAGGTGGGATGAACTGGATGGGAGGAGATTTGAGCATGGCAGTGGATAGGATATTGGACATTCCAGTTTTCGTTATTCAAAATCACTTTTTAAAAAATTTAACAGCTTTATTGAGATATAATTCACATAAAATACAAATCACTCATTTAAAGTGAACAATTCAGTGGTTTTCGGGATATTCGGAGTTGTGCAATCATCACCACAGTCAATTTTAAAACATTTTCATCATCCCAAAAGAAAGTCCATGCCCATTAACCAGGCACTCCCCATTTCCCTCCAATTCTCCCAGCCCTAGGCAACCATTAATCTACTTCATCTTTATAGACTTGCCAATTTTGGACATTTCATATAAATCAAATCATCATACAATTTGTGGTCGTTTGTGCCTAGTTTCTTTCACTTAGCATAATGTTTTCAAGATTTGTCCATGTTGTAGCATGTCTCAGTGCTTCATGCCTTTTTATGTCTGAATAATATTCTATTTTATGGATACACCCCTTTTATTTATCAACTCATCAGTTGATGAAAATTTGGGTTGTTTCTTCTTTTTGGGCTATTATGAATAGCCAAAATGCTGTTTGGAGCATTCATGTACAAGTTTTTGTGTGGATGTGTGTTTTCATTTCTCTTGGATATAGACTTAGGATAGGAATTCCTGGATCATATGGTAACTCTGTATTTAAACTTTTGAGGAACGGCCAGAATGTTTCCCAAAGAGGCTATACCATTTCACATTGCCACCAGCAAGTATGGGGGGGGGGGTCCATTTTCTCTACATCCACTCCAACACTTAATACCTGTCTTTTTAATTTTAGCTATCTTAGTAGGTGTGAAGTACTGTCTCAGTATTTTTATTTGCATTTCCCTGAGGGCTAATAATGGTGAGCATTTTTCTTTGTATGCATTGGCCATTTTTATGTCTTCTTTAAAGAAATATCTAGTCTAAATGGATTATTTCTTTTTTTTTCCTTCAGAGATGGGGGGAGGGGCAGAGGGAGAGGGAGAGAGAATCCTAAGCACGCTCCACACCCAGCACAGAGCCCAGCCCTAAGAGGAGCTCAATCCCACAGTCCTGAGATCATGACCTGGGTTGAAATCAAGAGTTGGACATATAACCAACTGAGCCACCAGGCACCCCTGGGTCACTTCTTTTGTCATGAATGCTTTTGGTATCATATCTAAGAAGGCTTTGCTTAACTCCAGGTCATGCAGATTTTTTTTTTTTTTAAAGATTTTATTTATTTATTTGAGAGAGAGAGAATGAGAGATAGAGAGCACGAGAGGGAAGAGGGTCAGAGGGAGAAGCAGACTCCCTGCTGAGCAGGGAGCCCGATGTGGGACTCGATCCCGGGACTCCAGGATCATGACCTGAGCCAAAGGCAGTCGCTTAACCAACTGAGCCACCCAGGTGCCCCTGGGTCATGCAGATTTATTCCTGTATTTTCTTCTAAGGATCTTATACTTTTAGCATCTACATTTAGGTCTGTGATCCATTTTGATTAATTTTTTTAAAAGGCATGAGCTAGGGATCCAATTTCATTCTTTTGCATGTGGATATCCATTGTTGCAACACCATTTGTCGAAAGGACTACTCCTTCCCTGTTGAATTTTCTTGGCATCTGTGTTAAAATCAATGTGAATATTTATTTACTTCTGGGTTCTCAGTTCTATCCCATTGATCTACATGTCTGTTCTTACGCCAGTACCACAGTCTTAATTACTATAGCTTTATAGCAAGTTTTGAAATTGGGAAGTGTAAGTCCTCCAACTTTGTTCCTCTTTTTAACATTGTTTTGGCTATTCTGGTGTAAGGAAAAAAAGTCTCCTCCTCCCTGGGTCTCCTCTACTCTCAAAACTTCACTACAACACTACTTCCCTTCTGACACCAGATATGTAGGTTTTCCAAACATCAAACAATTTTGCAACACCACCTAGCTGTTCTATAACTTACTGTCTACCTGGGGATAGCATCAGGTCCCACAGGTTAAGAGCTCAGTCCTTTAAGACTTCCCCTCATCCCTCTTCAGATGTCAGTAGCAAGTTCGGGTCATTACCTGTGCTTCTGATTAACCTGCTATAAATCACAGGTTCCCATGATCTCTTCCTTAGGTTTGATTAATTCGCTAGAACAGTTCACAAAACTCAAGAGAAACATTTGCTTATGTGTAAACTGTTATTGTAAAAGAAACTATAAAGGATGCACATGTGCAGCCTGATGAGGAGGAACATACGCCAAAGTTCAGAAGGGTCCCAAGAGCAGGAGCTTCTATCCCCATGGAACTGGGGTATGCCACCTTCCCAGCATGTGGAAGCTCATCAAATTTTGCTCAATAGTTTTTTTATAGAGCTTAATCTCCAGCCCCCTCCTCCTTGCCTCCCCAGAGGACATTTGGAAAGAGGTTGGTAGTTAAGGCTGAAAAGTTTTAATTCTCTAATCACCTGGTCTATCTGGTGAGGACTCCTATCCTGACACCATCTAGGGGCCCCACCCTAAGTTACCTTATTAGCATAAATTCAGGTATGCTCAAAAGGAGTTCCTTATGAATGACAAAAGACACTCCTATCATTCAGGAAGTTCCAAGGGTTTTAGGAGCTTTGTGCCCAGAATGGGGTCAAAGACCAAATATTTTCTTATTTTACCACATCTGGGTTCCTCGGAATTTCCAGGTGGTTTTCAGAATAAGCTTGTTGATTTATGCAAAAATGACAGCTGAGATTTTGATAGGGGAAGCACTGAATCTACAGATAAAATTGGGAAATATTGCCAGTTGTACAATATTAAATTTTTTGATCCATGAACATGGAATGTCTTTCAATTTATCTGGGTTTTCTTTAAATTCTTTCAACAATGTTTTGTAGCATTCAGAATATAAGTTTTGCACTTTTTTTGTAAATTTATTCCTAAGTATTTTATTCTTTTTGATGCTATTCTAATAAATTGCAATATTTTTAAAACTGATTTTAACATCTCTGAAATTGAGATGTAAGGTACAATTAAGGGTACCTTAGTATTATGCCACAGTTCAAGTGGCAATAATTTTTTTTATCTTGGTGGAGATAAATGTGACTTACAATCAATAGCTTCTTTGATTCAATACCATGTGGTATTAAATGTGAAATGTCTATAAAACATTAAAGTGGAAACGGAAAATAGGCATTTGGATATATCAATTTAGAAATCAGAAGAGAGGGCTGAACTAGTAGATAGATGTAGGGTCATCTGAAGTTCATTATTTAAAGCCACAAGAGTCAATGAAATTTCTTTGGGGAAACAGTGTAGAGAAAACAAGATATTCTAGGTTGCAGCCCTGAAAAATTGCAACAAGAAGTTGATTATAGGAATAAGAACTAGAAAAGGAAACATTTTTGTTTTGAGTTTATTGTTGTCATTATTGCTGTTATTATGCGTCACTAGATGGAAGGACCTATAAGGCCAGGATCTTGCCTCTTTTACACTCTAATGAACCTCTAAGCTAAGCACTTTACTGTATTTATTTATTTTTAAAGATTTCCTTTATTTATTTGATAGGGAGAGAATGAGAGAGAGCACGAGAGGAAAGAGGGTCAGAGGGAGAAGCAGACTCCCTGCTGAGCAGGGAGCCTGATGCAGGACTTGATCCCGGGACTCCAGGATCATAACCTGAGCCGAAGGCAGTCGCTTAACCAACTGAGCCACCCAGGCGCCCGCACTTTACTATATTTAGATATTAACCTACATGCCACAGATAAATTGGGGAAAGTGATTCAGAATAATCTGGTTATCTGAAAAATATATTGATTCAGCTCTTTAACCCCTGAAAATCAAACATGAATACAAAAAAATAAATCTTTCAGGTCTTCAGAGAAGCATTTTAATCTGATGTTGATTTTGGTTTGAAAACAGGCACATGCCTATTGCACATTAACCTAAAGTAATTGTCTAAAGGTAGACGAGAACGGGGGTGCCTGGGTGGCTCAGTCGTTAAGCGTCTGCCTTCGACTCAGGTCATGACGCCAGGGTCCTGGGATCGAGCCCCGCATCGGGCTCCCTGCTCGGCGGGAAGCCTGCTTCTCCCTCTCCCACTCCCCCTGCTTGTGTTCCCTCTCTCGCTGTCTCTCTCTGTCAAATAAATAAATAAAATCCTTAAAAAAAAAAAAAAGGTAGAAGAGAACCAATCGGTAGAAATACTGCAGCATTCACAATTAAAACCAGCAATGTGTATAAAAATCCTTCTAAGGCGTTCATATCCCATTTGCTGTCATATTTCTATAGAATAAGTAGGACACCAGCTGGTATTTATGCTAATTCATCCGCCTTTCATCTCAGATGCTGAATCTTATCCATTCCTTTTTTCCCTTTGTATTTCAAATGCCCTAACCAACATATAAAGTTATCATCATACCATATCCTCTAGGCAGCAGTTTTCAAACGGCAGATTTTGACCCCCAGAGGATGTTTGGAAAGGTATGGAGACATTTTTTGTTTGTCACAACTGGAGAGAGTTACTGACATCAAAAGGGTACAGGACAGAAATGTTGCCAAACATCCTACAATACCTAGGACAGGCCCCCATAACAACAAACGATCTAGCCCAAAGCGTCAGTAGTGCCAAGGTTGAGAAACTCTGCCAATGGAGATAAGTTTTTATATATATGAACTTTCCAGGGGCAAAGTCCTTAGTTTTGCCAAATTCTCAAAGGTGGTATAAGGCAGAATTTTAAGAAACACTGGCTTAAATGGATATTTTTACCATTTACCACTAGGCCTCGGTAACAAGAGGCATAGTAATATCACTTCACAGCAAAAATCACCTCTCCAGTTGACTTACCTCAGCCCACCAAATTTCTCTCTCCCTTTCCACTGCCCACACTGATTCATGGCTAGACAAACAGAGCTCGTTGGATTTCCTGTGTCTAGACTTTCTAAGTACCTCATACCCCTATTAGCCAGGTTAATACAGTTATTATGGTTATGGTGACTATTGGCTAAGCTAGAGTTTCATATGTCAAAAGTTTTTCTTTAGATACTTCCAGTTCATTTGGTCAATATCCATTTAATCAGTGCGTACAATGTTTAGCACACTGCTAGACACTGGAAATACAGTGATGAAAATGAGCTTGCAACTCAATACTGGAGAGATCAATGAAATTTAAACATATAATTTAAAACTGCAGTATGGGAGAGGTGTGAAAGGTAAACGAGGCTGAAATGAGGATAAGGAAAAGACTTAACAACCAGATCACTGTACGCCACCCAAATGCGACAAGCCACTAACTCCTTCCCAGTTATTCTAAACGACCCGCTAACTTGGGATGTATTATATTAAACTAGCTTCTCCTGGGCGCTGACAGGCAAGTGGGAGCGTGGACGCTATGGGCAAGGTGAGAACATCAAATGCAAAAGCTTCCCTTTTCCTTGTTACTGATAAATCTAATTAGAAACCAATGTGTGTGGTGGGGTAGGAGGGGCAGGAGAGAAACAGAATAAAGCCAATGTCTAAAATGTCATTTCCAGATAATCAGATTACAATCGCAATCGTTTTGGGTTTTGCTTTTTGTTTGTTTGTTTGTTTTACCTGAGCCGAAGGCAGACGCCCAACCACTGAGCCACCCAGGCGCCCCAATCGCAATCGTTCTTAATCACATATTGTAAGTTGGCGGTCATGGCCTGTAAATCAAGAGAGACCAGGAAAAAAAAAAAAAGTCAACTTAACCATTTCCCAAATGTTAGTAACTCTGTATATTGTCAGTATTCAGCTAAAACGGTCGGGGTAACCTAGCCAGCAACACTGAGACAGTCAGGCTGGAATCCTGAACTCACTAAAAACTCCAGATTGGTAAAAATAACCGGAGTTTCCATGAGAACGAGATTGGGGGTCGGCCGGTGAGAGAACAAAGGCTGCGCGGCCCTATCAGGGTCCACTGGGCCCGCTGGCCGCACTGGGAGCGAGGGCGGGGGCGGCGGTGGTGGTGCGTCCGTGTGCCGGGCTCCCCGGTGCCCCACGCCGCAGCGGCGCTGGTGCACCCCTCCGGGCCTGTCCCCGGGCCGCTGCATAGGAGGGCGCCCGCGAGGCGGGAGGCGAGGGAGAAGGGACGCGGGGGCCGAGGCCGGACCGCCGCCCTAGTGAGAAAGCCACCAAGCGACTTGTGAAACACGCCGCGGGCAGTCACCCAGCAGCACCGGGATCACGCGGCTCCCAGGACCGGCAGAAGCCGCCTAGATAGAGCACGCGGGTCGGGAGTGAGCGCCGGGGACAGAAGGCGACGTCCCCTGCAGTTCCCGTCTCACAGGGGCCGCCGTCGCCGCCAGGCCCCGCCCCTAGCGCTTATGTAATAGGGGCGCGCTGCCATTGGCCCGCGCGACCGGAAAGGGCGCAGGCGTGCGAGCAGGGGAGGAGTGCGGGAGGCGGCCGCAGCAGGAAGGCGCGTGGGCGGCGAGGAGCAGGAGGGCGCTGGGGCGACTGGGAGAGCTGCGCGGCGTGCGCGGGCACGAGCATAGTGGCCTCCCCCGAGGCTGAGGCGGCGGCGGGCGCGCGCGGCGGCGGCGGCGGCGGCGGAGGGTGCGAGGCGCGGGCTGTTGTGCTCTCCTCTTTCCCCTCCTTGGCGGGTGGAGGAGGCCGAGGCGGTGCTGGGCGCTCTCCCTCTTCCTCTCCCTCCGGCCACCTCCCCCGGCCCTCTCGCGCTGCGCGGTCTCTCCGACGCAAGACTGTCCCAGCCCGGGTGAGCGGCTGTGGGGGCGGCGCTGACGCCGCAGGACGTCCGGGACCCGGGGTGGGGGCCTGGCGGCGGGGTCGCCGCGGGTCGCGAGGGGCCGCCGGCCTCCCCGCCTCCCAGGTGGCGGCCGGGCCCGTCCTGTCCCGGCGCGGGCCGCGGGCAGGAGGGAGAGTTCGGGCGCCTGCCAGGCCCTGCAGGTGGCCGGGTTGCAGGCCGGCAGCGGCGCGGAGCGGTAACCTTACCCCTCGGCGACGGCAGCTGGTCGGTTTCTCGAGGCCCGGGCTCCCCGTGGCCGAAGGGGCCGGGTTTGGGGCAGCCAAAGCCTCCGGGAGGCGCGTCTCGGGCCGGGGTCTGTGAGCAGTGGCGGGTCGGTGGGGGCTGTGTGGCCGGGCCGAGGAAGGGGCTCCCCGACGCGGGAGAGGCCGGCTGGGAAGGCAGGTGGTCCGGGCTGCAGCTGGGGTCGGTCAAGTGTTGGGTGAAACAGATCTTACTCCTGGCGCTTTCCTCTTCCCTCCCCGAAAGGATGTAGTTAAAAAGCTAGGGTCAGGATGTTGATCACTGCCTGGGCCTCCTCGTTTCAGATGGAAAATAATCCTACTTCCTGGATCCCAAGGCTTTTCTTACTCAGTTGTTTTTGGTTTTAAGAGGGTCTTTGGGGGGCAATGCTTACTTGTTGCCTCCTGTAAGAGCTCTTCATTTTAGAACTCTTTATTCGTTCTACTTCCCTCTTTGCATCCCTCTCGGAAAACCACACTAAAGAAGAGTTAAATTAAAAACCTGCGTTTAAGGTATTTGTAAATGACTTGTTGGCCCTCAGTTTGTCGTGTGTAATTAAGAAGTTGTGCTTAAGATTTTGTAGAAAATTCGATTGGCTTGAGAGCAATTCCAAAGTTGAGCTGTCCAAAAGCAGGTGGCTTGTTCGTTTGCATTTCTGCTTTCAGAAAGGAAATCCATGCAGGGAGTTGTTAGAAGTTGGGGGCCTACCCCATGCGTTTAGACTGTTGATTCGATTTCCTTTACCGGGTGTTAAGTTTTGTTTTAAAAATAAGAATAAGCGACCACAGTCTATTATTAAAGCTTTTATGGTTTTGTTACTGTTAGATGACAATGGAAAATGGGTTAAATCTATCGTGTAATGTTATATTTTAGGAGAAGCCCTAAATGGAAAAGTTAAAAATAATGTTGTGCATCTCATTACATTGTACAGATCACTGCGTGCAAATGGTATCGAAGTAGTTAATATCTTGTAATTATCAAAGAAACTTCTGGAATTGGCATAAAACAATTGAGGTTACCCACAAAATCAGTGTTAGCATGCGTAGCAGACATTGTGTAGAAGAGCTCAGAAGCATGAGAGGACTAAACTATTCTAACAAGGTACTGATAAAAGATGTTATAAAATATTGGGATACGTACCTGTTATCATCCAAATCATACTTAAGTATCCAAATCTGTTTCTGTGGGAATAGGTTCCGTATGCTTGCCATAACATTTGTACTTAAATATACATTTAAAAAGAATCATACCATTTGGCTTGGGATTAATAAAGATTTGGCTTTATAAAAACTAAAATGGAAGTTTAATTTTCAAGGACTAAAACATCTGGTAATATTTACTATTATTTGGGAATATACTAGGCTAGCATACTAAGAATTTTTGTAGTTTGTTAAAGTATTCAACTGGCTTCTTAAAAAGCATTGATACTCTTCTGTTTTATTCTGTGTTAAATACTAGTGGGGAATTTGTCCAAGCAGTGTATTTATTTTGTCAGGACGCTTTTTCTTTTTGGGAGAGGCTCATATGTTTCTATAATAGGTTTTGACTTTATATCCATTAACTGATTAGGGTTCCAGTCAGAAAAAAGCCAGTCCTGTTTTCTGGTAAAGGTGATCTACATCCATATTATGTTCATATCCTGCAATGATTTAAAAGTTTAAAACTTAATTGCAGTTCTGGTCAAAGGTATATATAGGAATTCTACTTAGGACCCAGTTTCAATGTATTTAAAAAGCAGTTGGGGCCCATAGACTCTCTATGAGCTGGTTTAACTTGTGTTGTCTAATAGAAGACTTTAATTTTTTAAATTTTATTTTAATTCCAGTATAGTTTAACATACAATGTTATATTAGTTTCAGGTGTACAATATAGTGATTGAACAGTTCTCTACATACTCAGTGCTCATCCTGATAAGTGTACTCTTCAATCCCCACCCCCTATTTCACCCACCTCCCCTCTGGGAATCATCAGTTCTCTATAGTTAAGAGTCTGTTTTTTTGGTTTGAGAAGACTTTAATTTTAATGAAGAAGTAAAAGTAACTTTTTCAGTAACTTAATTATTTTTAATCCATTTAGCTTCATTTCAGACTATCAGTAAAAAGTGGTACTTTTCATTTTTGTAAAGGTATCTTTACCTTTTTTACAAGATTTGTTCTCTCAACTGAAAACTAATTTAATTTTATTTGTTAATTTCTTCAGCAATCCTGCAAAGACCAATTTTTTAGGAAGATTTAGGATAGCACAGTAGTTTTATGGAACCTGAGCATTTAAGAGAACATTTTCCATTGCTCTTAGGATCTCCTTCAGAAGCTTTAGATGACAGCCCTTATTTCTCTTAAAGTTGTAAAAATCTTAATTCACAACAGTGAGTACTGGAAAGGGAAAGTACCTTTGCAAAGTGATCAAGCAAATGCTTGGGGAAAGGCACTAAGCTTTTCTGGTATATTTTTGAAGATTATATATAGCAGAGTGCACAAATCTCAGGGGTACAGCTTGATGAATTTTTTAAAAGTGAGCACACCTGTATAAGCATTACCCAGATCAAGATATAGAACATATCACCACCCCATAAATCCTCATGCCCTTTTTTCCCCAGTCACTACCTCCTAGATTAGCTTTGCCTGTTTTAAATTTTATACAACCTATATATCTGGCTTCTTTCCCTTAACATTGGATACAACCATGTTGTTACTTGTAACAATAGTTTCTTTTTGAATGCAGCATAGTGGTCCATTGTATAAATCTACCACAAGTTATGTATCCATTTTACTAGTAACTGGCATTTGGATTGGTTCCAGTTTTGGAAACAGGTGCTCTGAACTTTCTTGTACTGTCTTTGGATGTATACGTACATTTGTATTTCTGTTAGATATATACTGAGAGTGGAATTGTAGGTTATATAGTAGACAACTACCAGATTCCCACAGTGGTTGTACTAATTTATTCTCTAGTAGCATTGTATGCAAGAATTTGAAAACCTACACATTTTGATAGACACCTTATAAAACTTAAGTCTTCAACTCTTGAGAGCGTTACCATACTTAGGTTACTCTGTATTGATCACTCTAATGCCTCAACTTCTGTTTTTAGATATGGCTCGTGGACAGCAGAAGATTCAGTCTCAGCAGAAAAATGCCAAAAAGCAAGCTGGACAAAAGAAGAAACAAGGGCATGACCAAAAGGCTGCTGCCAAAGCTGCCTTAATATATACCTGCACTGTTTGTAGGGTAAGGGGAATTGAAAGACATAGTTTTCCTGTGGATAATTCTTTCCTTAGACATTGGTTTATATAGGTTACAATTTTGCAACTATGGCAAAATAGTAGATAGGCGAGCTGGTTATTTTAGGTGTCCATCTTCAGTTGTCTATTCAACAAAAATTTTGTGAATGGCTCCTATGGCCAGGCATAGTTCTCTAGGTGTCAGGGAAAGGGAGTGAACAAAGCAAAGTCCCTTTCCTCATTTAGAAAAAAGGTGTCTTCTTCAGGGCAGATACTGCACTTTGAACTTTGTAAGGAAATCAGATCTACATTCTTGGTTTACAGGTATGCAGGATATAAGTGATACTGGTTATGAGTTGACTTTTTTCTTCACTAAATTCGTAGTGGGATGTCTGTAAAACTATATGGAGTATATTTACATTGAGGGCTTTTCCTAGAACTGATGTGTTTTGTTAGATTTGAAGAATAGCCGTAACTACTACTATTGAGTGCTTATCAGGTGTTTTACATGTATGAGCCCATTAATCCACACAACCCACCCTGAGATAAAGGACTTTTGTTTGTTATTCCCATTTTACAAAAGAGTAAACTGAGTCATGGGGATTAAATAACTTGTGCAAGGTGCCCCAGTTAGTACAGAGAAGAGCGGGGATCTGAACCCCGGGCAGTCAAGTTCCAGAGCCCACCTCTGCCTTTCATACCACATTGCCTTTCAAGGAAGTTTTTCTTCGGGCGCCTGAGTGGCTCAGTCGGTTAAGTGTCTGCCTTCTGCTCAGGTCATGATCTCGGGGTCCTGGGATTGAGCCCTGTTTTGGGCTCCCTGCTCAGCGGGGAGTCTGCCTCTCCCTCTGCCCCCCACACCCCGCTTGTGCTCTCTTGCTCGCTCGCTCTCTCAAATAAAATCTAAAAAAAAAAGTTTCTCTTAAATTCCAAGCCAGAGTCTCTTTCTTGCTTTTTTGTTTAAGCTCAGCACCCTTGAAGTTAGTGAATAGAAGTCCCAAAGGAAAAAATACATAGTGAGGTTGGTCAAATACATATGCATGTATATATACCATATGTATAAATAATGTGTTTTTTTTCCAAAGCCCTACACCTGGGTAGGGTTTGTAGGAAAGGATCTCAGTAAGACAAGTTCATCATGTGAAGGCATTACTGATGAAATAGAAGTTCCTGACTACATAAAAGGTCTCATTAAGAGAGGAAATCTATTACATTAAATATCTTGTTCATACTGAGCTTTGATACATTCAAAGTAATGAAATCGAGCAACTTTAGATTCTGTTTGGAAAGAGGCAGGGTAAAAGTAAATTTCATTAAATTACTGATGAAGAAATACTTTGACCTAAAAGTACTAGAGCGGTTCACCTATTTAAAAACTCAGAACGGAACAGCAAACGCTTTTATTTCATGTTTTGTGTAATCGAATGGGCAAAAGAATAAATAATTGAAGGTCCTTGCCTACGGAAGTTGGTATAATGTAGCATTTGAGAACTGAAGTACTAGTACTAGGTTAAAAGAGGTCTTGGGCAAATTACACTCTAGGTTTTAGTTTCCTTATCCTGTGAAATGAGGAAGGATAGTAGGAACTAATTTAGGATTACTGTAGGAAGGTTCTGTGAGAATTCAGGTAACCTGCTTAGCATAACATGTTAAGTAAATGTTATCTGTTTGCTGTTAATCGAACAAGCAGAATACTTCATTCTATGTGACCCACCCTTTTCTTTGTGTGTGAAATATGGTGATATATTAGGAATCTCTTTGTTGCAAGGTCCTTTTTCATCTGCCAGCCACTAGTTGCAGGAACTTGAAAGTGTTTTGAGATAATTGTCTACCCTGAGCAGGCTCGGGATTTGAAAAGTTAACGCATTTTTATTTCATGAATAAAGTCTCTTTTTTCCACATTTTTTTAAATTAGACACAAATGCCAGACCCTAAGACCTTCAAGCAGCACTTTGAAAGCAAGCATCCTAAGACTCCACTTCCTCCAGAATTGGCTGATGTTCAGGCATAAAGTTGTTTACAGGTAATTGACCTTTTGTCTTTTCCCTTGTTAATGTCAAGGTTGTACACAAGACCAAAATTATCTTCTGTGACTGTGAAATTAATGTGTACTTTCCAGCTGAGATTTTATTGCTTCCCCTTTTTAAGTTAATATTTCCCTTTACAGTTGTTAAAAGCCCATTTTCCCAAACCAGATCATCTCAATGCCTTTGAAACACCCAAGTTTTTACTACTGTAGCCCAAAATGGGGGGATGAGGTGATGCTGGCCAACTCTGGTCCAAGAATGGAAGAGACTTACCAGCTTAAAGAAAATAACTATTACAAAGGCATTTGAGGGTCTTGCTTCCAGAAGTGGTGCAGAGCAGTGTTCCTGAGTGCCTTGGTGCAGGTATTTTACTTCCGGTGTCTGACAGAGCTTCTGAGTGCGTTAGGACACATGGTGAATGGAGGCACACGCTGTGTAAACTTGAGAGTTGCTTGAAAATAATTGTGTGGTTGGTTTTCTGTTTTTTGTTTTCTCTAAGGTGGTGATGGTGTGAGATAATTATTTCTTTTTAAAGTAAATTCATCAAAGATTTGTTGTTTATAAAATCATTGACAGATCTGTCAGACTAACTTGATAGCTTATACATGTGGTGCATTTTTCTTAGACATTTGAAATGCATATAAGTTGTATTTGTGCAATGCTTACATTCACTGCAAATTTCATTTATGTCTTATAGGTGAATTCATGACACCTTTGACTCTTCTGTCTCAGAACTTAGGTAACAAACCTGCAGCTGCTTTTCTAACAAACTGTTGATCAGCAAAAATAAAGGGGCTACAGAAACACTCATTTTTATGCTGTTCCCTTTTGGGCTTCATGCAAAGACAATTCTGTGTAAATGTACAGTTGACTCTGATTTGGAAATCTGAAAATCAGTCCATCCTTGTTATAAAAAATTTTTTTACAATTGTAATTATATTGATGTTCATATTGTGTAAAATAACTCATTTAATAAAGTAGTACTTTGATTTTACAACATCACAGGATAAATGGTTTTAGAAATTCTGTTCTAACTTTCCACATTATTTGCCTTATGAAAATCTAATGAATTCGTCAACTAGAATTGCAGGCGCAATTCTTATCTCCCTCTCTCAGTTCAGTGGCAGGTTCATTAGCTAAACTAGAACAGACTCATTCATACAGTTTTATTGGCAGCTGTTGATCTAGGTGAAGAATGACTTACCTGCTGCCTTAGTATATTACCATCATGTGTCATTTACCCCTCTGAGTGTTTCCTGTGTTTGAGGTTGGAATATTTCAACTTGCCATATGACCTGGCCATAGCTGCCAGCCAGGATTACCCTGTCGATGACTGATAAATTCCTAATGCGTTGGATTTTCAGTGAGCCCTTCTGAAAGATTAGGTTCTGAAGTGTATGCCATAAACGAAATCAGTAAGGCTGTCATTGAATGAAAAATTTGATGGATCATATGCGAACTGGTAAAGCTCTATCTTACATAAATTATACCAGATTCTTTCAAAATTCAAAGTTCATTAATTGGAAGTCAAAACTCAATTTTTGAAGGACTTTTTGGAAGTTACTAATGTTTTGGCCAATTTTATGAATGGATTTTCATTAACAGGAAGGTTGGAATGACTTGCCACTGGGTTAATGCCCAGAACCTTCTCCCTCCTTTCCTTTGTAAGTGAATAGTTGATTTTAGGAGTTTACTTTGTGCTGGTTCCTAAAATCAAAGACTGTACAATATGACTTCTGTCTGAACTAGAAAAGGATTAAAATAGGCCAATCTCCACATTCTTTTGGCTCTGAGGATGGGGAAATGGGTTAGTTCAGATGGATGCGGTAAATCCTATCTAGTTAAGGAAGATTAATTTTAGGGTTCTTCTGATTTGCTTTTGTCAACTATTAACCTTACTAGTGAAACTGCTGTAACTCTGTTTAAATTTTAAAGTTAATATAATAGGAAGAACACTCAGCTATTTCCTGGTAATTGCTTAGAGCCACAAATCTGATCCTGTGGATTACAAAATGCATTCCCTCTTTCTGCTGTAATTCATCACTGCATTTGTTTTGTGGCTATGCATATTCTGCCCACCTTGTTTGACTTCACTGTAAGTTTTAAGTAAGATATTTACAAGGAAAAGCTTCAGTGGCGATAGTTTCTTAGCAACTTCTATTACATTCTTTCTTTAAAATAGTCATTTTTTCATGTATTTAATTTCCTAAGTTTCAGATTTAATATCTGTTATTTCCTAATATGTTGGTACCAGAACATTAGAATTTGCCTGATTGCTTGTGGTGGGTATTATTAAAGTTCTGGTTAAATTACAATTTAAAGGTTTTTAAAAGAGTTTTGACCATATGTATGTTTACATTTAGTAACAAATCATTTAAAAACCATTCACAAGTTTTGGTTAATTTTTTTTTTCATTTTTACTGACTGTAATTCAGAATAAAAGCTTTTTGTTCTTGTATTTAACCCTTTTTTATAAGCAGCTGAAGACACCATATTTAACTTTATATCTCAGTGATAGGAAACTAGCTGCATTGATCTTGCATAAGACGTTAATTCTCATATTTCGTATAAGGATTATTAGTACAATCCCTTTTTATTATGTTGAGTTAAATTTGCCCTAAGGGAAAAACTACAATTCTTAAGCATCCTCATTATTAAATTTGAAGATTCTTTAACAGATCACAGCAAAGTTCATTATAAAACTGTTATGGTGTCTTCAAAGACTATAAAATCTGAGACACTGAGAGAGAATTGGTCCGTTTGTATTCTGTATTTCCATTAATTGCCAAAAGGAATGGGGTTAAGATTACATTTGTTTCCATTCTAATTCCTATGGATCTGCATCCCCATGTTTAACTGACATACTGGGGGCTCAGTTGTGTGCTGTAATGTCTTATTAAAGAAGATATTAAAGAAAACTAAACTAGTCTAATTTCTTCTACATTTTAGGAGGTTTTTATATTGCCTCTTCCCTTTTTTTTTTTTTTTTAATTTCTCAACTCAAGAGTTGTTTCTTGAGTGTAGAGCTCAGTCGTCTAAGGGCAGCAAGAGATTTTTCATTTCTCATTGTTTTTCCTGCAGTTGGTCTATTTTAGGGATATAGAATACTTAAGAGTGAAAGGGAAAAGGTTGTCATTCTGAAACCTTCCTGTAGTGTAAGTTATTGGAAGGGGGAAGTAATTGGCTATTAATATAAAAAAAAATACTAAAATGAAAAATGCTTAGGTCAATAAACTGAACGAGATAACACTTTGGTTTTATATTAAGGCTACTGCAGAGCCAGTTAATCACATCGGAGTTCAAACCTGAGATATGTGTAGAATGAGTATAGTAGAAAAGACTCTTGTTTTTCATTCTTATTAGTATGTGGAATACACGGCATCTGCTTTAAATTGTAGTTAATATCAAGGCCTTTTACAGTGATAGTTGCACCAAACTGTAACTGAAATACTGTATTTAAACTACTGAATCTGAATGACTTTATTTGTGCTAGATTTTTCATTTTGGGGGAGGTTTTGGTTTGATTTTGGTCAGACACATATTTTTCGTGTGTATAGAAATGAAGATCAACACTAGGGGGTTGTGTTTACTGTGACCGTACAGTCTGAAATCTTTCAGCCTAGCCAGATTTTATGTGTTGTAAATGTTTCAGAAAAATCTAAAGCCCTTCCTATGTGTAGATTTAATAAAACATCTGCATACTTTATTGAGAAAATAGATGTTTTATTAATAAGAGTTCAACCTGTCATTGTGGATTACCATATTGAACTGAAAATTAAATGTCCTCTCTCACTTATGTATTTATTTTGAGAGAGTGAGAGAGTGCCAGCAAGGTGGGGGGTAGTGGGAGGGACAGAGGGGGAGAGAGAATTTTAAGCAGGCTCCATGCCCAGCACAGAGCCTGAAGCTGGGCTTAATCTCACCACCCTTGAGATGACCTGAGCCAAAATCAAGAGTCAGATGCTTAACCGATTGAGCAACCCAGGTGCCCAAAAATGTCTTCTATTTTAAATGTTCTTTGGGTAAGCTGTTTACTGAGTTACCAGCTTTTTGGAGTTTGTTTATAATTTTTTATTTTGGACAGTCATTCTCTAGTCCCAATTTTTTGTACATAGTATAGCTCCAAATTTAAAATCTGCACATACGGAGCCAGACTTCAGTCATTTATTTGTATCCATATGGGCATATCTACAATGTGAAGTGATTATGTTAAAATCATACTACTTTCTAATCATTTTTTTATGTATACACCATTGTTTCTATACATGATATCATTAATAGCTTAGATTTTTGTAGACCAAATAAGTACCTCACTTTATCACTGTCTTCTGTCTTGTAAAATTCTGAATGTGACTTGCATTTTGGATTCTATATTATTAAAATTTTAATTAGTAGGAAGTAGGCCAACATAGTATTTCTTCTATAACAATGTAACAGTGTTTTTCAAAATTAGGTCCGTAGTTAAGGGTGACCATACATCCTGGTTTGCCAAAGACAGTCTTGGTTTAAATATTAATTTAGTATTAAATATCAGACTTACACTAGATATTGAGGTGTTTCATTATAAATCTTAATATTGCCTCCTTTTAATCACACATGTCAACCAGTTCATAGGTCACTTTTGTCAAACAACCGGGGTGCTTTTTCAAAATGTACATTTTTTTTTTTTTTTTAAACCCTATGGTACCCAGAAATTCTTACTCCTAAATGAGAACGTGTGATACTGGCAAGGTTTGCCCTTTAAAGGCCTTCCATCTATTTTTATTCAGGGTTTTGTTTTTTTTTTTTTTCCCTACTGAGACTTAAATATCTGGTCAGATGAACTAGATTCCAAAACCTTGAAACGCCTTTATTCACAGGCATTCATATAAATTTAATACTGTTTGTACTGGGTTCAGACTTTTATTTCCTGATCATCTTTTCATCCAAAGGACTTATGGGAAATGGCCAGTTGGGATTAGAGGTACGGCTGCTTAGTACAGAACACTAATCCTGAGGAAGGGAGGGAGATCTGCTGCCCTGGCTGCAGGTTAGACATCCTCTGGGCTAATGGCAGTGAACACTTAGGACAAATCTTGTGATTTTGATACAGGATGCTTTACATATTATTTAATCTGGATCTCTGTAAGTTTCTTTTTTATAAACTTAGTTTTGTGGGGTTTTTTTTAAAGATTTTATTTATTTTGAGAGAGAGAGAGAGAGCACAAGCAGGGGGGAGGGGCAAAGGGAGAAGAAGTAGACTCCCCACTTGCAGGGAGCCCCACGTGGAGCCCGATCCCAGGAATCTGGGATCATGACCTGAGTTGAAGGCAGACACTTAGCCTACTGAGCCACCCATGTGCCCCTAAACTCTTTAATTTTTTAGTACCTCTGGATTTACAGAGACGTTATAAAGGTGTAGTATAAGATTCAGCTTACCCTAGTGTTAATAATCGTGTATTACTGTGGTGTATTTATCACAACTAAGAAACCAGCAGTGGTATATTACCATTTATATCAGCATAACCAGTTTGTCTATTAATGTCTTTTTCTGTTCCACGATCTAGTCCCGAATGCCACATTGACTTAGTTGTCATCTCTCCTTGGTCTTTTGTGGTCTTTGGTGGAGTCTCGGTCTCCTTGTTTTTCATGACCGTGACAGTTCTGAGGTGTGTGGAGGTATGTTGTATAATATCCCTTAGCTTGGATTTGAGTTTTTTCTCATGACTACATTAGGGTGCCAGGTTTTAGTGAAGAAGAGCACAGGTGATGTGCCCTTCTCATTGCATCCTGGGGGTAATTGATCCCCACATGACATCATGGGTGATGGTAGCCTTCATCACTTGGTTAAGGTGCTATCTGCTATGTTTCTCCACTGGAAAGGTACAATTTTTTCCTTTCCAAATGCTGATTTTTCAAAGTCTGGCCCTTAAGGTGAGTGGGGATTTAGCTCCACCTCCTGGAAGGGAGAGTACCTGTGTGTATTATTTGGAATTCTATATGGAAGATTTGTTCTCCCTGTTTTTTATCCATATGAACTCTTAATTCAGTATTATTTATTTTGTTATTCAGATTATTTCAACTTTGGCCGTTGGGAGCTCTTTCAGATTAGCACCTGTATCCCTTTGCTATGCCCCCTCCTTTTTTTGAACTTTTCCTTACTTGTACTGCAAGAATTTCCATGCTCTTCTTGTATTTTCTCTGTCCCAGTCCTCAAATGAGCGATTTCTCCAGAGTCCTGGTTTCTTTTATTGGAGAATGGTATTTAAAAACCAAGATCTGGCCATTAGATATGAGGTTTGCTTCTTTTTTTATTTCTATTTTTTTGTGAGAAATGTTAACCTTTTTTTCCACCACTAGCTATTATTTTTTTTTAAAGATTTTATTTATTTATTTGACAGATAGCAAGAGCAGGAACGCAAGCAGGGGGAGTGGGAGAGAGAGAAGCAGGCTTCCCGCCAAGCAGGGAGCCCGATGCGGGGCTCGATCCCAGGACCCTGGGATCATGACCTAAACCAAAGGCAGATGCTTAACGACTGAGGCACCCAGGCACCCTACCACTAGCTATTTTTATCTAAGGGTTATAGGGAAGAAGAGTATCCTTATTCCAAGTCTTTAGGGGATGAGCTCCCTGCACATTATTAATGAAGCATTGTCTTTTTTTTTTGGTCATTTAAATAATTTTTTAAATTTTGTTTTCTGAAATATTCTCTTTTAAGTCACCAGGATATTTATAGAAAATAATACATGTGAAGTTGCTTTATGAGCTGTAAAGCATTATATAGAAGTAATTCATTGTTATGAAAGAAATATAGTAAAGGTTCCTTATCTTTAGAAATTAAAATGCATTTTAGGAAATAACATTCTTATTTACACAAGTTTGGGCTATATGTTTTAAGTGTTTGGTGTGTTTTATAAACAAAAACATCTGTAAGAACATACAGAAAGGAGAGGACTTGTGGGTTGGAGAGGTTGATTTGTGCCTGCAAGGTGAGGAGTCAGCTGGTGAGGAGTAGGAGTGAATAGGAGAATCCGAGTGAGGGTGGCTGAGTGAGCAAAAGCTCAATTAGGCACATAAAGTTTCTTTGAGAGAAAGTGAGTAGGCCAGCCAGAGCATAAGGCTTGTGAATGAGAGCCTTTGAGACCCTGGATGAGAGTGGGGAGCAATTATTAGAATGAGACCAGATTGTGCAATGCATGCACACTGCAATAAATAGTTCAAGTTACTCCCAACACTGTCGGGATACTTGCAAGGGTTTAGGGGCAGGAGAATGACACGATGGTAGGAAGATTAATAATTATTAGTGAAATATTCTGTTGGTACTTTTAAAAAATAATTTTTTTAAAGGTTAAACTGATTTTTTTTTAAGATTTATTTATTTGTCAGAGAGAGAAAGGGAGAGTGCTCAGGCAGGGGAGTGGCAGGCAGAGGGAGAAGCAGGCTCCCTGGAGCTGGATGCAGGGCTTGATCCCAGGACCCTGGGATTATGACCTGAGCCAAAGGCAGATGCTTAACCGACTGAGCCACCTAGGCATCTCCTATTGGTACTTTTTTGATAGAGATCTTTTTACTACCTTTTGTACTTGTTTTTTTAACAATATACCTGTCCAGGGCGCCTGGGTGGCTCAGATGGTTAAGCGTCTGCCTTCGGCTCAGGTCATGATCCCAGGGTCCCGGGATCGAGTCCCGCATCAGGCTCCCTGCTCCTTGGGAGTCTGCTTCTCCCTCTGCTTCTCTCTCTCTCTCTCTCTCTCTCTCTCTGTCTGTCATGAATAAATAAAATCTTTAAAAAAAAAAATACCTGTCCATTAGTTAACTTTTGATTATTCCAGGTCATTATAAATGCAGATTTACAGGCAAGAATTTTGCTCTGCAAAAACAATAAGAATTTTGTTCTGCTACATTGCAATGCTATTGGTGAGGCCCAAAGAGCTGTATTTTGGGATGTTTGCTTGGCACTAAATGGTCCCAGACTATAGTGTGTCTCAGGTATTTATTGTGTTCTACTTCATTACACAAGTAGTATTTTCATTACATATAGAAATTTGAAGAATATAGTAAAGTTGGATTTTACGTAGTCACTTTATATACATTACGTTTTCCATTTCACTTAACATTATAACAAGTGGGGTCTTTTCATGTTACAAACTTTGTGTAAGCCATTTTTGTGACTGTGTAATGATCCATCCAGTAGGTTTGCTGTATAGTTGGGTTTTTTTATGTTTTAGTAAGTTTTTATTATGTTAGGTCAGTTCAAGTTACAGTAACAAAATAATCTTTCATGTTTCTAGATCTTTTTTTTTTTTTGATAAAGATTTTACTTGTTTATTTGACAGAGAGAGACAGCGAGAGACGGAACACAAGCAGGGGGAGTGGGAGAGGGAGAAGCAGGCTTCCCCCTGAGCAGGGAGCCTGATGCGGGGCTCGATCCCAGGACCCTGGGACCATGACCTGAGCCAAAGGCAGACGCTTAACAACTGAGCCACCCAGGCGCTCTCTTTTTTTTGTTTGTTTTTTTAAGATTTTATTTATTGAGAGAGAGAGGGAGAGGATAGAGTGAGAGGGAGAAGCAGACACCCTGCTGAGCAGAGAGCCCAACATGGGTCACCATCCCAGGACCCTGAGATCATGACTGAGCAGAAGGCAGATGCTTAACTGATTGAGCCACCCAGGTGCCCCTCTAGCTCTTATTTCTGATCTGCATTTTGTTAAGTTCTGTTATTTCATATTTCTATACATAGATTTTCATAACAAAATAGACTGTATTTAAGCCTTGCTTTGAAAAGCCAGGGATATTTCTCATAGGACCAGAGTTTCTTAACTAGGGTAAGAGTTCGTAAAACATTTAAGGCCGTGGTTGAATGACCAGTAAGAAAAATGGCAGCATTGAGTAAATTCGGCTCTGCTTTTTCCTAGCTGAGTAAATGTGGACAGGTTACTTCACGCTCCTGAGCTACAGTACCTTCTGTCATATTATGAAACACAGACACTAATCCCTACCTCAAAGGATTGTTCTAATTTAAGGAGAAAATGACATAATAGTATAAGTACCTATGCAGTCAATAGGTGCTCCAGAACTTAGCTCTCTTCCTACTCTCTTCCTCTTCCTCATCCTCCTACTGAATGTTAGTACATAATGTGTCTCACATATACCCTTCTTATTTATTTCTGTTTCTGCTTGTGTGTTTTCTTACTGAAATAGCTTTCTCTTCTCTCTCTAACCCCAGTCTCTTCCTGTGGAAATGCTACCCATTCTTCAGGGCTCAACTCAAATGCTGATTTTTTTTTTCTGAAAAGTTTCTAAGTTTCTGAAAAACAGTAAAGAAAAATAATGTGCATGCTTGTTTTCAGTTAAGCCGCAAGAATAAGGAATGGGTGTTGGATAGCACCACCTCAGCAACGTCTCTTTATGTGCTATATATTTGGTAAAAGCCCCATTTTAAAAATGAAACAAACCGAATATGATAAGAGTACTGAAGGGGGACATGATTTCCTTGGGTTTTCACTTGACCTTGGTTAATTACAGCCGAGAAGGCTATAGGAATTTGCAGAATTTAACATTAAGTGTGAAGCCCTGTTATTCTAGGAACGTAATACAGATGAGAAGCTATTCCAAAAGATAGCGATAGATAATTTGGGTCTTGATTTTCATAAAGCACAAAAGAAGATATTAAAGAAAGGACAGAATTGTAAATTTGCTCTTAGTCTCTGGGTAAATACATGCATTAGCTTTTCATTGTGAATTCCCTTTTCCTCAACTGGACTGACTACGTGTGTAGTTTGCTAGTCTCTTCCCCCAACTGTTGGTTTTCCTTCCTCCGGAAGCACAGTTCAGCCCCACGTCTGAAGCCGTCGGGTGTTCCTGCCAGATGAACACACCCCTGGGCCGAGACTGGTGAGTGCTCCACAGTCTGGCCCCCACGCACACTTTCAGCCAGCCCCTCTGCTGCCCCGGCTGAGCCCGCGCTCTTCTGGAGTAACTCGCACTGCCCCTTTCTTGCCTCCACACGGTTTTTCTGCTTCTTAACTAGGGTGTCCTCTTTCTCTCTCTTCCATTCTTTAGAGGCCTATCTCTAACTTTTTTCTGATACTCTCCAGTCTCCTGGGATCACTCTTTCTAGCTCTCAGACACTCGGAATGGTCTTCTGTCTCTCCAGCATTATATATGCTATTCTTATGTAGGATCCATAGTTACCAGGAGTTGTCTTATTTTTGTGCCTGCTTGAATGCTTATGATGGAGCATACAACTATTCATGATCTTTAACTGGAGTATTCCCTAAATTGCAAGAAATCATTCTTGTTGCTTTTGTGGATTACTTTTAAAAAACTTTTGGGTTTCCTTTTTTAGATTACTAAAGTCATACCCAGTGCTTGTTACAGGCGGTGCCATACATGTAGGATACTTTACAGTTTTCAAAGTAGTTTTTCTTTTTTGAAATGCATCTAAAACATGAAGTCAAGGGACAGCTTGATAATACATCTTAATTTCAGTAATGTATTATAATAGTAAGTGGACTTAAACTAATTTTGAACTTCTAATACGTTTAATAGATGTTGTCAACCTATCAACTTCCATAAAGCTCTGTCTTGTTCTGTTTAAAATGTGTGTGTAGGGCGCCTGGGTGGCTCAGTTGGTTGGGCGACTGCCTTCGGCTCAGGTCATGGTCCTGGAGTCCCGGGATCGAGTCCCGCATCGGGCTCCCTGCTTGGCAGGGAGGCTGCCTCTCCCTCTGACCCTCTTCCCTCTCGTGCTCTCTATCGCTCTCATTCTCTCTCTCTCAAATAAATAAATAAATCTTTAAAAATAAAAAAATAAAAAAATAAAATGTGTGTGTATTAGCAGTTTCCAGGTGGCACAAAGTATGGAGGGAAGCTAATAGAGAATTATAGTTCAGAAAGATTTTACGCTGAAACACTAAAGTGAAACCAACAAGATTTAGTTTAAATGGAATAAATGTCAATACAATTAGGATCAATAAAAATTACATTGTACAGGTCCAAAGTGTGGACAGGAATCTGTTATTGCATTTTTTTTTTTTATGTGAGAGCTGATCAGTTAGTTTCTTATAGGCTTATTATGAGTCTAATGTGGTTTCTCTGCTTTAAAAGGTGGGAATGCTGGGGCACCTGGGTGGCTCGGTCAGTTAAGTGTCCAGCTCTTGATTTCAGCTCAGGTCTTGATCTCACGGTTGTGAGTTTGAGCCCTGTGTTGGGTTCCACGCTAGGCATGGAGCCTACTTAAAAAAAAGGTAGGGGGGGAATGCAACGTTAGTTTAGGAGAACACACATAATCACACAAAGTCTTCTTTATTCATTGATACCAGTTTTCATGTAAAATTGGCGTTTGATTCTTCGTGTCTTTAGTTTTATTGTGTTTAAGTGAAGTAGTGCTTGGTTAGATTCCATTCAGTGGGGGAAGAGGTCTAGGATGGTGAGTAGACTTTAAATTGTGGTTCCGAGGGAGACACTTGGAGAGTTGCTGTTTGTTCTAGGGAGAAGATCTGGAAGGTCATGGAAGAAAAATCATTACAAAGCCTGGATCTATCCAGGAGCCTTCAAGTTCTTAGTAAGGTAGTCGTCCGATCACGCCTGGGACAGTGCATCAGGGTCTTCTAGCATGTGGAGGGAGGTAGAGTAGATCAGTTCTAAGATCCCTCCTGAACCAGTAATCCTATGATATCAAGTAAGTCACAGTGTGGGGCATATGTAGATAGTACTGCACTTTGAGTTTTGTCGGGAGGGAAATAGAAAAAAGTAGTGGGAAGAACTCTTATATTGACTTATTTTAACATAAAAACTATTTGATCTTTGTCCCCATCTTTCTCAGATGTTTGTCTGTTTTACATGGGAAGAATATTGAGTCAGGATAGGTGTCAGGATATCTTTATCACATTTGGACTTGAGATGTACATCCAACTATAGGGTATATTTGTGTTCAGTATTTTAATAGGCTCTTGATGTCACACTTAGTTTAGAAATGCTTCTTTTTGTCACCTGGTGAATGGTATGTTATACCATATTAATAGATATAGTTTAAGTCAGGACAATTTTTCTTGTCAGTGGACTCCACACTTAAATTATAAAATCCTGTGAGTAAAAAAATTCGTGCCTATACACTACTACTGTCTTTATAAATGATATACATGTGTGTTCAGCTATAAGCCATCACAAAAGTAGACCTTAAATTAGGATGAGATGAAAAAATATTCTAATATTTTCTTTCCACATCCCAATGAATCATTGTGTATTAGCACCCAGAACATACACACCTCACTTTTGGCATAGAACTTAGGACCTTGGTTTCCTATTTGTTCTTAAGCTGAAGAAATTCTAGCAACGTAGGGATACACATAGACCTATAAATCAATAAAAGTAAGTGAAATGTATATAGGGTCCATATAAAACATAAACATTATATAACTATAAGACATGCAAAGCCCATAAAAAGTATAAGACACTTGAAGTAGACTGGTAAACGGCATTTGGCAACATAGTTACCCCATTTAGTTTGGAACGTGGGACTTAGAACTGAAGAGAGAGATTTTCCTTAATATGCATAATGGTGACCTGTGAAACCTTAGAAATGGTGATTATTTCTAAGGTGGTATATAGTCAAAAGAAGAAAAAGTTGCATATAAAACTTTAGAAAGCCTTTGCATTCAGAAGATGGGTAGAGAAGGAGCTAGGAACAGTAACTAAAAGAGCATTTGGCAGGGGTACAGAGAGTCGCAGGATAATACGGGCTCTAGGAGACCTGTGAGAAGAATGTGAGCAAAGGTTGGGTAGCCACGAGTGTAAGCTACCATTCATTCACCGGCTGCCTGCTGTGTGCGAGTGTGTGGGTTAGACACATCTCTGAATTGCAGTGGCCATCATCCCAAATGCTGCTTTTAGGTCAAGGGAATGTGGTTTCAGGGAAATAGAAGGTTTGGAACCTGGGTAGCAAGGAAGGAGCAAATGTAGACCGCTGACTTAGGAAGCCAAGATAGTGTCAGATGGCACATGTCCAGCCCTAAATCAAGACTTCCCTCAGAGAGGCCAGAGCCCTGACGGCTAGGGAAACCTGTTTGTAGCTGGGCACAAGTGCTCGAGTTTAAAATGTACTCTGAGGTGGTCCGTTTTTAGGCACATAGTGCTTAATTTATATTTAAAATGTTGTGGTAAAATACTTAGAAACAAATATGCCATATTTAAATATAGCATCTTAACCTATGTTTTCAGTGTTTTAGTCCTCAGCAACATAACATTTACTAACCGTTCTTGGTAGCGTGAAAATAGAGCATACCAAGTGACTCATTTACTGTTGGTTGAATAGGGATATACTGACATTATGATATCCTTTCTGGCCAGTTGTTTAAACTCTGACATTTATTTTAGTCTTTTAAATCAAATGTAATATGGTTATTTTCTCAAAAAAAAAATTCCTAGAAGCACAATTTCTGAGTTAAAGGTGCATGAAAAAGCTTTCATGCTGGCTGTCCTTTGACGTGGGTCCCGAGGCCACGTGTCCCCACACATTTTGCCTGAGGAAATGGCGGAGGGGCCATTCAGAAGCTCTCGATAACACAGTAAGGAAGATTTAAGAAAAATATACGTTAAAGTGCTCTGTAACATCTGAAGCCCTTTGGGGTGTAGTGCAGGGTGTGCTCCAAGGTGGCGTGCAGTGTGCTGGTGTGTGGGTTCTAGCCGGTAATCTAACGATTACTGTAGAGTACCAAAGTTTGTAGACTCTCTGAGGAGTTAGAATGGATTCAAGACTGCCCCCTGCAAGAACAGCACTTAGTAGCATTTCCTCGTGCCTTCTCCAGAGGGGGAGAAGGAGCTCAGATTACAGGCAGCAGGTGGAGAAGCCCATCCATGACCCTAGATAGGCCCTGTGTCCTGGATGCAAATGTGGAGCCACGTGGGCGTCACAGCGGGAGGAAAACCGAATAGAGTCACAGATGCAGGGGAGAGAGCGTAGGCTTCTCTGCCAGGTGAAGGTAGACTTGACTCTCCCCCTGCCCTGAAGGGTCCGAGTGACTTTGGGTGGTCAGCTCATTGCGCATCTCCGAATCTCCCTGTTCTCAACTCTAAAGTGAGGATGACCACCAGTCCTTACACGGTAGAAAGAAAACCCTAAAACATGGCTCTTCCTGGCCATCTGAAAGGTAGCACTCCCTGGAAAAGGAGGTTGTGCAAATCCGTTGCTGGACCAAGGCATCCAGTCCAGATAGGTGTATGTGTTCAGAATATTTGATGTTTTGTATTTTGAATGAATAGCAATGGGAAATACCTTAACTCTTAAATGCTTTGGAGCTTTTCTTCATTTATCTTGTTCTTTATTAGTCTTGTTGGGGGTAATAAGTTTTTGATTCATAAAAGTACTTCGTGCTTCATGGTAAATAATTCAAGCAATACAGACATATAAAATACGTAAAAGCCCCTACTCTCCCATTCATACCATGAAACTTTTTCCTTTTGTTTTGGTTTTGATTTGTTTGACTGGTGGACTGGTTAGTTTGGGTTTTGGTTTCCAAATTGAAAATGCCACTATTTTTGA
The DNA here is from genome assembly GCF_003265705.2 of Callorhinus ursinus. Classification (NCBI taxonomy): domain Eukaryota; kingdom Metazoa; phylum Chordata; class Mammalia; order Carnivora; family Otariidae; genus Callorhinus; species Callorhinus ursinus. Next base: position 47,262,416 of record NW_027397067.1, on the reverse strand, counting down.
ATGGTTTGTTTGCGTTGTCCAACGGGGAAAATTCTGTGACCAGTGGTCAACCTCCTGACACTCAACAGGGCCTCTGTGATTTAAAGCACCTTAAAAGCTCTAACTATGAAACTCTCCAACTTAATATAAAACCAGATTTTCACTGGCTTATGTAGTGAAAGGCTCTAATTAAAGAGCCTGCCACTTCGGGGAACTGCCACAGCTCACTGGCATACACTCCCTATGTGAGGGAGGCCTGTGGCCTAATGTCACACATAGCTCAACTCCAAATCCATTTCCATAAAGAGTGTTTGCATGAGCAAAGAACTTGAGGTTTACTAGTATTTTCTTGTTTTATTTTTAAAAGTCCAATTACAGGCCCACAAGAATAAATCTGCCTGTTGTGGGATTGATGTAACTACCATCAGATCCCTGCAGAAAGACAGATTACAAGGAAAAAAATTGAGTTTCGAAGAAAATGGTTTTAATGCACCAAGACAATGAAGTGATACTTACATCAAAATATTGAGGATTGCCCCTCATATTCTAAGCTGGTTCTTCATTAAAATAATTTTATCTAAAGTAAAATAAAAAGTTCAGTGTCCAACGTTTTCACTTAAAAGGGTTGAAATTAATGCCCAATTAACCTGTATCCAGAGCTGATTAGTAGCTGTCCCAGCCTGTGTGGCACTGCAGGTTACCATCTTGAAATCCTTCTGCCCCGTAGGGAATAACCTGTTGACTGTCCCAGATGGTGCCCACTCCTCAGCCACCCTGCCCCTCTGCTTCCCATAACCTCCTCATGATCCAGCAACAAAAGGGATGACAGAATAAGGGTTTGTTGGACCCCACAGTAGGATCCAGTCTGATTAGCCCATGCCCTACTAGCTGTTGATACCGTAGTTTGAATGTTCATCCCTATGTCACCAAGAGCTGAATGACACAGCAGTGATTAATCCAAAATCAACATTTGGCAGTTTTTTCCTTAATACTGAACACAGGAAATGTGATGTAGGATTTAAATGGTCAAATGCAGAACTGGAAATGCCAAACCTCAGGAAAAAATCGCATGCCTTTTTAACTCCCTTCACTCTTCTGTATTATCCTACATTCCTTTTCTCTTTCTCGTATACCCAGATTTTCTTTTCTTGCAGCCTGAGAGGACACTGCCCCATTTTGTCTCGTCCATTTATCACTGGATCTTGACGTGGGTACCTTGGGTCATTTAGTGTTAGTGTCGGCAGGATACCGACAATGATGGGATCACTGTCCATGTTGATCTTACGGAGCTGCTGGTTTCAATGCTGAGATCTGTTTCCTTTGCTTCTAAGGAAAGGCACAGTGTCATTCTGCTCTGTGATTTCCTGCTTCTACCAGATGTTTTATTGACCTTTCATTAGTCTCCCAAAGATCTAACAATCCATTCCTTTAAGTTCTGATTGTTTTGAAGGGAATGGTTGTTTCTTGTCATCTGGGATGAAGCAATATGGTGCAAGAATCTAGAACATGGGCTCTGAACTCACCTGTGTTTGAGTTTTCAGCCCTGCCTTTTACCTGTGTGACTTTAGGCAAGTCACCTAACTGAGCCAAACCTATTTTGTCATTGGTTAAAGTAGGGATGATAATAAGAGTTAATTACTTCTTAAATGTGATATAAGCATTAAGTGCTTAGAGTATTCAGTAAATGTTAATCACACACAATAAGCAATCTAATTTTCTGACCCTGGCAGATAAGCTGCTTGAATAGTTGGTGTCTGAATTGTTGGAAAGGGCCATGTGATTTTGGGAAAGATTATTCTGAGTTTCAGAAAATGTGAAAGCAACCATAGGACAATTTGCTCAACAATTACTGAGCGCCTTTATGGGATACAGTAATGGACAAAGCAGACAATTGGTGTTCATGTGGCTTACACAGAAGTGGGACGGAATACTGATTTTTCAGCCAGACAAGGTGAAAAAGTGCCACATATACAAGTTCTCCCTCTCAAGAGAGTAGGTTTTATTCGCTACGAAATTAGTGAAGCGTTCTAGTCACCAGTAGCTACAAAGATAATGCCAGTAGTCCCAAACAAGTGGCAGTCGCTGGTGACTTACTTTACTGAGGGATTTACAGATGCCTGAGCAGGAACTTGAAGCTGCCTTTCGGGAGCACAGGCCCGAGGTGTGCAGAATTGACCTTGTCTGCGCGCTTCTGTGGAAACAAATATGTTAAATGAAATCTGGAATGTATCTCTAGTGATCTGGAGCCCTAGATGGTAAACCAGAAGTTTCATCTCTCGGAGTTGAAGGTCGAGCCTGGAAGAGGTACTGGAAGTGAGCAGATGACTTTATACACAGTATCAAACAAGAGTTTGTTTTTCTGGACCATGGCTTACAGTATCAATATTTCACGGCTCTAACGGGGCCCCTGGGAAACTGATGCCCAAACCGGATTGTAAGTGTGACAGATGAGGGGACATGACTGTGAAGGATAAAGGGAGAGAGTGGGAATAGGCCTGGCAAGCCTCCCGAGCACCATGCAGTTCTCACGGCTGTGAAGGGAGGAAGCGGCAGACTGCGGGCCAGTTCTGAGAGAGCTGCCCGGCCCGCGGGGTGTCCCCAAGCAGAAGGCGCCCAGCAGAGGAGCCCTGCGCAGGGCTGGGCTGGGCCAGCCCTCTGCCCCTGCTGTGCTGGCAGCGGGAGGAGGCTGGCCTCAGCAGGAAGACCGCTGGATCCAAGGGGGCCACACTGGGGCTGTCCGCTAGGTTCCCACGGCCTAGGAGACGGGCGCAGCACACCTTCACGGGTGCTGCAGATCCTCGACTGCAGACCTTCTTGGGGAGCTGTGGCATACGGAGGTAGGTCCTTAGGAATCTATAGGCCCCAAGACCCACCTCTAGATCATCATTCAGTACTAATTACTTAGGTCAGGCACTGGGGGTGCAATCCTAAGCAGGGTTGATAGAAGGGTCCTTGCCTTTGTGTGGTTTGTAGTCTGCTGGGCAGACAGGTAGGGCACTGTGAAAGTACCATGGGGGTATCCTTCCGCAGAAAGGGTGGCCATCAGATTCCTCTCCGGAGGCCAGGTAACCTGGGCCTGGCTGAGGAAATGGCAAGTACAGAGGCCCTGAGGCAGGAAAGGGCTTAGCCTATTGTAGGAATGGGAAGGGCCCATATGCTGGAGTACAGGGAACATTGGGGATGAGGTTTGGAGGTGAGCAGGAGCTAGATTAAGGCAAGGCTTTGTCAGCTATGGTGATGCTTTTGGACCTTCTTTCAAATGCAGTGGGAAGAATTGATGTTCTGAGCAGGGGAGGGATGTGACCCGATTTACCTTTTGTCAGGAGCTCCCTTCCTGCTGTGTGGAGAATCTGGAAGGCGGCAAGCATGGTAGTGGGAGAAGATTAGGAGACTAACAGCAACCCCAGGGAATGGCAATGGAGACTTGGACCTGGGTGGTGTCAGTAGACAAATGGACTGATTTAAAAGCTATTTTAGAGGTAGAACTGACTGGGCTTGCTGATGGCTTTTCTGTGGATGAAAGAAAAGGAAGAATCAAAGCTGTCAGGTTTCTGGCTTTGTCAGCTGGGTAGATAGTGATGCCGTACACTGATCAAATAGGGAAGCAGGTGAGGGAAGAATTTGGGGATGAGTATGCCAGTAAGTTAAGACCTCACCTCTGGACAGGTCTGGGATGCCCATCAGCCAACTGGCAATGTCAAGTACCCTGTACTTGAAGCACATGTGTCTACCTGCAAAAACAATTTTTGGGGAGAGGTTAGGCTGGAGATACAAATTACAGAGTTGTCAACGTGAAGAAGGTTTTTAGAGCTATAGGACTGGGTGAGATCACTTAGAAAAGAGAGGAGCCCCAAGGAGCCCAACATTCAGATGAAGTAGAGGAAAAGGAGTCAGGAAAGGAGAGAAGAACCAGGGGAGGAGGGAGTCCAGCAGCTCAGAGAGGAGGGTGCTTCAGGGAGCGGGCACTCACCAGTAAGGGTCTCAGAGAGGAGGGCTGGTCAGAGGAAATTAGCAAAGTCTTGGCGGCATGTGGGCATATTGGTGATCTTATCAAGATCAGCTTCAAGGGAGTAGGGACAATGGAAGCCAAAAATGGGCTAAAGAAGGAAGGTAAAAACAGCAGGGATAGAGCACCCATTTCAAGAGTTCTTCTGTGAAGGGAACTGAGAGATGGGCTAATCACTGGAGGAGGATGTGGAATCCCAGGGAATCTTAAATATTTGTTTGTTTTAAAATGGAACAATTTGGGGGCTTCTGGCTGGCTCAGTTGTTGGAGCATGTGACTCTTGATCTCGGGGTTGTAAGCTCAAGCCCCATATTGGCTGTAGAGATTACTTAAAAATGAAATCTGTAAATAAGATAAAATGGAACGAGTTGTAAAAAGAACATTGGGACTAGTAGTCTGCATCCCACTTTGCTGAGATTAGATTCTCAGACAAAAAGGAAGAACAGAACCTGCCCCCAGCCACTGGGTAGAGATGGCTGGGTCGGCATGGACTCCTGCCGGCTCAGGACAGTTGGGGGTGACCGTTAGCAGGTGGGAGTCCTTGGAGGTGGTCCTGAGTGGTGTCAGTCACATGTCTCCAACCTAGCTCTGATGTGATGAATCGGAAGCTCCTCTGCGAGTGCTGAAGGAGAACGTGAGCGAGGCCAGCCTCAGAGGACTTCAATAAAGATCTGTTAACAGCAAGAGGGAGAAGCATTCTCCTTCCTCAGCACATGATGGCAGCAACTAGGGGAAGGGCCAGGTCGGCATTTGGGCCTTGGGAACATTAAGATGGGCACCGAAACAAGGAACAAGGTCCTCTGAGACCTAGCCGCACCGCATACTGCCAGTCGACGTAGCTGGCTATCCGCAGCACAGAAGGTCATAAGCCAAAAATCCTCTCGTCACTTTTGCAAGGGTTTCCCAAACTCTTGATTGTCTCTGACAAGGAGATGACCTGGGGAACAGCAGCTATGCCAGAACAATGGACTTCTAGCAAGAGCCAAATTTCACCTAAGAAGATCTGGAAACGTGCTTGTCAGAGATTTGATCATTTCACCAAGGAGTCTATGCTGTGATTTGAGAAAGAGAGAAAATGAATGGCTCAGGTGAAACCGTAAACCTTGGTATTCACAAGAAAATGTGTGTGACACAGGCGTAGAGCAATTGGAGGATCCTTTCATTTTCCTGGAAAAATGGGAAATAAGGAATAATATATGGGATTTCAAGTTAGGAGATTGTATTAGGCAAAGAGAATTTGAGATGTTAGCCCCTGGAATTTCCCAGGTGCCCCAGAAACAGGGCTAAGGCCTGGAATATGGAAACCCTAATATAAGGGGTGGTAGAGGAGCGGTATATGTCCAAAAGTTAGAAGTGAGGTAAGCGATCAGAAGTGACTTCTCTGTGGGGGTTGTATGAAACCTAAAGACCACAGGCCACTACCCGCATCTGTAGGCCGTGGTTTCCTAATCCTGATTCCAGAAAGAGGCAAGATATGGTTGAAATAAAAGTGTGTTTCAGTTCTCTGAGCCTTTACTAGAATGCTCTGCTAAAAGAGTGCATTTGGTAAATTTTTGACGTGTTGATAATTTCATCTCTGAGCTGCTGAATGAAAAATAACAGTAGACTATTTAGATATACTTCTCTCCTAGAAGGAAAAATGTATCCTTACAGAGTTCACAGTTCCAGGTTGAAAGGTATTAAGACTGACAATGGGCAAGTGGTATAAAAACAAGAAGAGAAAAAGCTGTGCCCAGATGCTAGCAGAGAGAGCCTGGGTAAGCAGAGAACTTGGCTCCAAGGCAGGGTGGAGTCCAGCTCTGGGCTCTGGGAGGCTTAGCTTGAATGAGGTGCACACTGCAAAAAGTTTAGAAGACCCTGGGTAGGATTTCATGGCCAGAAACTAGAAGGGACCATGGTGTAAGAGAGACAGAGCTTTCCAAAAGGCAGTTCAGTCACATGGTCACATGACTGACATGAGAACAAAGTCACTGGGGTGCCTCAGAGGCCCTGGACCAGTGATGGAGCTCTCTCCTAACTGGGAGACACTGGTAAGAACTGGAACTTGCAGGAAGGCAGGAGCCAGGGAAGCTGAGGGTTTCCAACTAGGGCCAGTCAGTACTTAGAAATTGTGTTTGGAGGGCAAAGGTTAAGAAAGGAGGGGCATAAACTATGGAAAGAGCCCAGATGTCGACAGATGAATGGATAAAGAAGATGTGGTATATGTACACAATGGAATACTACTCAGCCATCAAAAAGAATGAAATCTTGCCATTTGCAATGACATGGATGGAACTAGAGGGGATTATGCTGAGTGAAGTAAGTCAATCAGAGAAAGACATGTATCATATGATCTCACTCATATGTGGAATTTAAGAAACAAAACAGAGGATCATGGGGGAAGAGAGGAAAAAATAAAACAAGATGCAATCAGAGAGGGAAATAAACCATAAGAGCCTCTTAATCCCAGGAAACAAACTGAGGCTCGCTGGAGGGGAGGATGGGGTAACTGCGTGATGGACATGAAGGCGGGCACATGATGTGATGAGCACTGGGTGTTATATAAGACCGATGAATCACTGAACTCGACCTCTGAAACTAATAATACACTATATGTTAATTGAATTTAAATAAAAAATGTTTAAAAAAGAAAGGGGCATGATGTAAAGACAACAGCTGACAAGACATTGCAGAACACCACTGTGGAGGGATTGGCAAAGACACAACCTGGACATGATGGGGACCTTCCGTAAACATGGCCTCGTCAGGATCCGTTTCTGTAGTCCATGATCAGGCTTTTCCTTTTGGATCTGCTGAGCTCCAAGCCATTGTTGGCCTGTCAGGGTCACATCTACCACTGAAAAGTTCTGCTCTGAATATATCAAACCATGGTCCGTGCCTGTTACAAGGCAGCGCCGTGTGCCATTGGCTAAGGCTGTAGTATCGGCTTTAGTTGGCCTGCAGGTAACAAATGCAGATTCCTGGTCGTCCCCGCCTTCCTTCTGTCCTCAACGAATTCAGACTACCTAAGCGTGGGTGGAGCTCCAGGAATCTGTATTTCAAACATGGTCCTTAGATGATTCTATCCCAAAATAGAGCTTCTGAACCACGAAGCTACGTAGTCTGCCCCCACCTCTTCTTGCTTAAGGCCCCCATGAATATGTGGCTTACGGCCTGAATGTTTCTTTTTGTCTACCACAGCTGGGCTGCAACTTAACTAATGGGACAGAGACAAGATTTCCTATGGAACAAAGCCTTAAAAAAAAAAAAGTCATAAATTTTCTAATGGTTAGATTTGCAGTGATTCTCAATCCTACACATTAGAAAAATACAAATGCCCAGGCCCCACCCCAGACCAATTAAGTCAGGATGTCCAGGGTAGGACCCAGGCCTTTTTTTTTTTTTTTTTTTCCCCTGTTTTGTTTTGCCTTCATCTTTCTCAGCGGTTCTCATGTAAGGCCAGGGTGGAGAACCACCCCTGTTTAAACATTAGAAAAGTATAACACTTCTTCAAAGGCTCAATTCTCCGTGATACCTTTAAATCAACAAATAACTCCTTTTCATTTCCTCTCCATCAAATATAGCTCTTAGAAAGGATGAAACAAATCTGGCTAAAAGAGAACACTATTTAGGTAGCTGTACAAAATAGATTTATGTCTTTTGGCCCTAAAAACTTGCTTTCAGGGCACTGCAAAGATTTGCAGACAGAACTGAATAGCCGTAAGTTCTTACAGCGAATGAGAAAGGAGAGTGCCAAAAGACAGGAATCAAGGAAATGTCAACCCGATTGTCCAGAAGGTGACTCATGGACAATACAAGCCAATAAGTTTGAGTCTCTTTCCTGGAAAAATTATAGAATGCTTACTTAAAAAGACAATTTGTGCAACTTTAAAAAAGAATCAGTGGGAAGAGTAGACCATTCCTAGTTGGGTAGATCGGGGGTAGCTGGAGATGGAGGTTATCTCTACATCTGACAAGATCACACAAAATCACCTCACATTCCATGATGAAGTGTGGACCGAGTTATTACTCAGTTTATGTGAATTTACAGCTGCTTGAACACATCCAAAGGGACCTCTAGGCTTTCTTTGAAAGCTATAGTTGTGAAACTTTTTATTATGAAAATGAATTTCATGTAAAGAATTTTATCCAAAGTGATGTTATACTCTTAACAAGGAATGTATATATGTATGTGTGTGTATATATATATATACTCCTCTTCATCGAAGATCGTGTCCTCAGAATTAGGATGAAACAAATATGGTTAAAAGAGAACACTATGTAGGTTTCTGGAGAAAATATATTTATTAATTTTCTTGGCCACACACAGATGCACACACATATACATATATATATTGGGGGTGGCGGGGCTTGGACTAGCCCAACACACATTCTTCCACATGACGACTTGAAAACCTCGCCCTCTCCCTGTAAGGCTGTGCAATAATATGTAACAGACCTTGGCTTATTGGGCTCTTAGTGCAACCTCAGCTGTTGTTGTTCAGCTTTAATTTTGGTGACTCACACAGATAATAGAGAACCGTCTTAGCAAGAACTGAACAATGTTTATCCCCCTGTAGGTTTCCAGGGCCCAGCCTGCTGTTGTGCAGTGTGCATCCGTGTTCTCTGTCTGCACAAGCTCACCTCCTCCTAATGACCACACAGGCTCTGAGCATATTCTGCAGACTTAGCTGAAGACTCCCATTCTGGAGATGTTTGCTTTCCAAAGAATCTCCTGTTTTAAAAATAATAATAATAACATTTTCATCACTACAAAGTAGCCCTATTTTCCAATCACATAACTTTTCTGGAATATTTTTGAAGAAACCAGTTTTATTGAAGAGCTGCTGGGTCCTTCAAAAATGCCTTTACCTCAGGTGTAGACAAAGTTCAATGAATTCTCTGAGTACATATCAGAGTAAGAAGGTAAAGTTGAGTCTGAAAGTGGGTTCATTGGACTACGGGTTCAGCTGTATCTAACAGAAACCTACAGTATCAATGACTGAAACAATATCGAAGTTTATTTCTCTTACCTAATAGTTTGAAGGTCTGCTGTCTAGGATTAGTGAGGTGATTCCACGGTGTCATGGACCCAGGCCCCTCTTGTCTTACTACTTCATCATCTTCAGCAGGTGGGCCCTCATCCACAGGGTCCAGACGGCTCCCAGCCAAGCCACCATCCTCAGGCCAAGCAGGAGAGGTAGGGTATGCCCTCCCCAGAAGCTGCACCTCGCATTTACACACGCGCGTGCATGCACACACACACACACACACACACACACACCAGCCACAAAGGAGGCTGAGAAATGTCTTTATCTTGGGCAACCAGCAAAAATTGAGATTCTATTAAGAGAGGAAGAGAGCAGACACCGGAGAACAACAAGCAGTCTCTCCCGCATATTCCTGGAAAATATAACATTTAAGAAGGGGGAGTGGGTGGCTCAGGGAGGGAGGAATCATTATCTCATGCAAAGAACGACAGACATCTGGCTTCAAGTATGGAAGTCACCATCAAAAAGCCTTGTGCTCTCTCTGGCCTTCCTTTAGAGGGCATCACCCCTCTACCACTTGCCCTGGGGCTGCCCCTCCGGGGGATCTGGGCCCTGGTGTGTGAGGTGGCCTTGAAGGGGAACAGAGTCACTAACCGACGCCCCATCAGAGCCGGCCCACAACCTCTTTAGGTCGTCACAAGAACCGCAAACAAAATTCTGGGCTGGAAGTAATGGGCAGAAACTGGAGGAAGAAGGTGCTCCAAGGCACAAAGCTGATTAAAAGGAGAAACCTGTTTTTACAGGCACCTCCGCACTATGCGCACGTTCCATGCCTCCTTCGGCACCAAAGCCTTTTCAATCAGTTGCTGGTCGCTTTGCTTGTTCCTTTACATGTAGCACGCTCTTTCCTTAGTCCTCGCCCTCTCATTCCTCCAGCTGCGGAGAACGGTTTTCTGGAGCATTTGAGCAAACCCACATACGTTCGGTCCCCTCCCCCACTCGACTTTTTTAAACAAAGAGAATGTTGCTTTCTATTACAAAAAAAAAGGGGGGGGGGAGCTGGAGACAGTTCTATCCTGTAGGGCCACAGGGCGGATCTCGGGTCGCGCGTTCTTCTACCTGTGTGGCACTTTAATTAGTTGAAGCGGGAGCTCCGTGCCAAGAAATGGCAGCAGATCGCAGTCGCGATGTGCAGAGCGGATTTTTCCCCCCTTACTAATGCTCTTTCACACTGACTGCCACTTGCAGTTTGGAAACCGGCAGCGCGTGGTCCTCGGGCCTTTCCAGGTGTTAGCGTCTCCCGTGGGCAGCCGGTCCCCGCCGGTGACAGGAGAGCCCTGTATTTGAAGTGGTGTGTGCCTTACAGAGCACCTCCCGTGCATTGTCTCCTGTCCGCCCGCCCGCAGGCTCACCCTGCTGGTGAAGAAGTCCTCCCCCCCACCCCGGCCCAGCCCCCCATGTTGGTGATGCAAAAACCGAGCTAGGAATGGTTACGTGACAGAGGACGAACTAAAACTGGGTCCGATCTGTGCTGCTAATGTAAGATGTTCAAGAACTGTCCGTGGTTAAAAGAGAATGACTGACTATTTTTAACAATGTTCTTTTTTCTTCCTGCCACAGTCCTGAGATTGCCCTCGACTTTGATTTGATAGAATTATTTTCCACAGTCCTCTATGTCAGGCTTTGAAATTCCGTTCTGCCTCTGGGTCTTGTTTTGCCCTGAGGTAAGGATGGCAAGCAGGGATCTTTCTTATATAATCTCCGGGTCTTATATTGGAGTTCTCTACCTGAAAATGTGTAAAGTCACTTCGAATCTACCACAGTAAAGGAAAACAAGTCTCTCATTTCTGCTATTTAAGAATTAGATATTTAAGATTTAAGGAACTATATCTAAATTTTGCTTATCCAGAAGCCTTCTGAATATTTCATTTCTAGTGGAAATGCTGAATGTTTTTAGGCAACTTTATGCCTTACAAAAGAACTTGAAAAGGAATTTTTTAAATTCTATAAGGGTAGCCAGAACTGTTTTTTGTTGGAAGAAGGTAGTCTGCAAGAAATAGTTCTCAGTTTATAAGACTGCCAGAAAATGGATTTTATATGAAAATAGCTAAGAGCACAATCATTGTTTAAAGGATTCTTCAAGATGGGAGCAAATGTTCAGTATTTTTAACATGTATTGACATGTATCTGGATGAGCTCTTTTAAAGAAAAGCCACAAGTTTTATAAAATCTAAGAGACTTTAAAACGGTGTCATTTATAATGTAAAATTAAGGCAGTTGAAATTCAGTGCTTGACTCATAGCTCCCACATCCATCTTCAGTTCTCTTTAGCTCATATGGTTTTCTTTAAAAATTAGTGATATCAGCTAAATGGGACTATTTCCCACTCCTACCCACAGAGAAAAGTGCTTTTTGTGAACATGTCAGCTCCGTTCCATCATTATATGCCATCATGCAGTACAACAGAAGCAGGCTGGCTGTTCGCACTCAAGCACCAATATTAGTACAGTGTCAGGAGCCAAATCCAAGTCAGACAACCCTAAAGTTTCCACCCATTTACTTTATGCACATCAGCCACCTTTTCTTTTTAAGGAAATTTATGTCTAGACTAGAGCTTTGAAGTCTTCCAATCTAGCTTCTTTATATTATGGACAAGGGGGAACTGAGGGACAGAGAGGTCCAGCAACTCGCCCAACATCACACAGCTCCTAGCTGAGCCTCGAACCCAGGTCTGTGTGACTCCAAAGCCTTTGTTCCTTCTTGCTGCGTTGCTTCATAGAGCGGAGATGATTTGGTCCATGCCCTCGCCATGCCTTTTCCTGCATAGCTGCCTTCCCCTGGTGTCATGCTAAGTGGGAGGCGATCTCACAAACTTCCGGAGAAGCCCTCCAGATACGGGAAGCCAGCGACCGCATCCCTCCCTCAATCTCAGCTCCACTCTTTGCAGACAATGTAGATTTCTCCAGACATAAGCAGTTCCATCACTCCTCCCTGTGATGTGCTCTCTCAGTACCCTCTTCCGAACACAGTCCAGCTGTCAGTGCCTCTCTTATTAAAATGGGACCCAAAGCAGGACGCCTCCAACCTGTTCCTCATCATGGCATTCCCAGTGTCCATCAGTCCCGCTCCTGTCTGCTTGTCTCCCAGGCCCCCAAATTCAGCCGTCTTTGCCTTGCCTCCTTCCCTCCCAACTCCCAGCATCCAAGCAATTTCTGTCACAGCTCACCCTCTTTCTACTCCCACGACTCAATATTTTTTACCTGATTGTGAACCTGGTCCCTTCACTGGTTTCCTTGCCCCAAGCCCCTCCGGAAATGCTTTCCTAAACTGCAATAGCTATACGAGGTCTAGTCGCTTTTGTGGTCACTCCCCAGACAAAGGAGCTACCAGTCCTGGATTCTGGTTTTGCTGTGCCTCTGCTAGTTCTGTGGCTTTAGGTACATGATCTGTACCTCCGGCCCCAGTTTCTCCTCCTACAGAATGAAGACGTTGAACAAGACAGTCTCTAAAGAGATCCCTCCAATTCTAAACTGTTGTGTCTCCCCACACTGATCTGCCCACCAGACTGCCTCCAAAGAAATCTTCCTAAAACACTGATTTTTTTTTTTTCCTGCAAAATCCTTCAGTTGTCCCTCTTCACATAAATCCCAATCTCCATAGCCTGGCACTAAGGACCTACAGATTGGTACTGAACCTCCCCCCAACACCTTATTGTTCCATGCTCTTCACAAGCCCAAACTCAAGCTAAATACAGCCACTCACTTTGGGTCACACATGTGCCAAGTTTCCCACCTCTTTGCTCTTGCAGACCAAATGCTGTCTGCCTTGTGCTGTAAGGAGAATGCGTGCCATGTCTTTGTAAGCTTCAAAGCAGGGGCTACACCTTCCTCATCCTTGCTTCTCACACAACACTGAGCACTTAGTAGGCACTGAGTAAGTAGTTGGTGAGTAAATTTATTCAGCCCAAAACTGCACTAACATTTTTTGGCCATCATATCATAGTCTTGACTCATCCTGGGCTTCCAGTCAAATAAAATCCTCAAGCCTTTTAAAAATATAATCTTTGATTAAGTGAGTTTTCTTCCATTCTTTCCTTTTGCCCACTTTTGAACTGATATTCAGAACTTCATCTATTAAATTTTCATCCAATGTTCTTATCTCTACGGATGTTTTTGGCTCTTGATTCTCTAATCTAGTTTATTGGTTTCCCATGATGTTATCTACAGGTGCAATGGGCATGCTGACCGTTCCACTGAAGTTGCCAATAGTCATGTTGAACAGGAAAAAGACTGGTAGCTTGGCACCTCATTCTCTGACTTGACAATGACCCTTACCTAGCAGTTTTGGGATATGGTTACTTAACCACATATGACTACCTGCTCATTTTATTATAATTCATTGTGTATATAGACAATGAAGAATAATCTATACATTCATTCAACTCATTTATTAAGAACCAATCAGGGGGCACCTGGGTGGCTCAGTTGGTTGAGCATCTGCCTTCGGCTCAGGTCATGATCCCGGGGTCCTGGGATGGAGCCCCGCATCGGGCTCCCTGCTCCGCGGGAAGCCTGCTTCTCCCTTTACCCCTCCCCTGGTTTGTGCTCTGTCTCACTCAGGCTCACTCTCTCTCAAATAAATAAAATCTTTAAAAAAGGAAAAAAAAAAAAGAGGTACAGGAGACAGGCCAAATGGAAACCATCAGGGAACTAAACGCTAGCCCTGACGTGAGGCAATTAGGGTGGGAGCAGAAAGAGTGGACTGCAAGGGACGAAGAGAGAAAAACAGCTTGGCTGTCCACATGTGTGCTTCTCCCCAGGCAGCTGGGGGCAGGGGAGGGCAGACCTGAGGAGCCCAGGAGCTTGGCCGCCTTGGAGATTCGGAAAGGAGGACTCCAGGAAACCCTGCCTTTGCCATGGTCATGGGCTTTGCTGCATCGTCCCCAGCCCAGCAAATAGAACCCAGTTCTTTCAGGGTAAAACAATGAGCATCACAGTAGGCTCTGCTCCTGAGAAGGCATTTTGTTCTGAAACAAGTGTTTGTTTTTTTTTTTCTCTCTCTCTCTCTCCTTCCTGATTTTTGTATCTGTTTAAATTCAGTAAAAACATTACTGAATTTTAAAATAATGTGGCCGGTGTCCCCTTTCCCTTGCTCAGTCACCAAAGGTATGTAATCTGTTTGTTCTGAAAATGCAACTGTTCCCTGGATTTATATGTGCTCTGATAGGAAATGTTTTGTGTAACAATAAAAATCATTCCCCTTGGCAGATAGCATTGTTGCTTTGTGTCCAAGAATGATATTTCACATCTGTTAAATAGTAGTATTTCCACCACTAACCAGATTCCCTAGGTGGCCAGTTTGTATTCTAGATCAAGGGACTCAAAGCTTGTGGCTCCTAGTGGTTGGTCGGGGCCATGTCTAAAGGGTCAGACCATAGAGGAACATACCCAAGCAGCGCCTACAGATCCCTGAGAGGAGAGAGGGAGACATCATTGGAAAGGGCCTCCAGTGAGGTCCTTCCTCCCTGGTGTATCTAAGGCTCTCCAGTTTGGGAGACAGGAACAGTCACAGGAGCTTCCTTGTACTGGGCACTTGCTATGTGCCAAGCGGTGGCCTGAGGACTTACGTGCATGATCTCATTTGTCCCTTGTAATGGTCCTATGTGTCAGGTTCTCTCTACCTCCCTTTTTCTAGAAGAGGGATCAGAAAGGTCAAGTGACTTGAGCAAGGTCACACAGGATTCGAACCTCACTCTGTTGGACTCCAGAGCCCAAGCTCTTAATCACTGTGTTGAATTGCTGAGTTGGAGGGTATACTCTGATGCTGCTTAGACTTTCTCTGCCTCTTGGGCTTTGGAAGCCAGGACAGAGCTGCCACAGGGGGACAATTTCCAGGAGGACATCAGGAAGAACGGGCGCAGCCAAAGCCTGAACCTGGCCCTGGAGGGAGCAGGAGGGCACAGAAGGGAGCTTAGCTGAAGGAACACGAGTCAGGGCTGCCAGACTCACTCCCACGGAAATTGGGTGGCATGGGGTTGAAGAGCAGAGGTCGCCTGAGTTCACCCTAGCTATGTACCTTGGCCAAGGCAGTTACCTTTCTATGCCTCAGTTTCCCCCTCTGTAACATGAGCAGAAGAATACTAATCATCTCATAGGATTGTCATGAGGATTCAGTGAGGGAATATATCCGAAACAGGCTGTTTCGGATATATTCAGAGAGGCTGGTGTCCCACCATACTCCTTTCTCCTATTTTTCTACAGTAATGACTCCCAATTTCTAGCAAGGCACGTGGCCTCCCAGAATAAAGACTATACTTTCCAGCCTCCCTTGCAGCTGAATATGGCCAACGAGATATAAGAGATATTATGTGGCTGCTACCTGGGAGAGCCAGCTGGCATGTACTCTGTGCTCCCTTTTTCTTTTTTGTCCCTTTGTCCAACCTGCTGCCTGCAGTGGTGGATGTGATGTCTAACATTCTGGCTGCCATATTGGACACGAGAATGAGGCCCACACTCTTAAGGATAGTGGAGGTGTGAGCTGGATGGAGTCTGTGTCCCTGAGGACTTCATAAGCAAAGCCACTATACCAGTCATTGGCCACCTACTTCTGTACTTTTACGTGACAGAGAAACAACTATCTTAGGTAAACAACTATTTTAGGGCTTTATTACTTACTCGTGGTTGAATCTAATCTTAACCTATATAACATGAAAAACACTTACAGTGATGTCTGGCATATAGTAAGCAATTCAATAAGGGTTGGATAAGTATTATTATTATTATTATTTTGCATTAAATCATGGATGAGGTGAGGCTAAATTACAGTTGACTCGAACCACACAGGTTTGAAGTACACAGGTCCCCTTGTATGTGAATTTTTTTCAATAAAGACAGTATAGGACTGTAAATGTATTTTTTCTTCCTTATGATTTTCCGAATAACATTTTCTTTTCTCTAGGTTACTTTATTGTAAGAATACAGTAGATAATACATATAACATACAAAATAGGTGCTAATCGACTCTTTATGTTATAGGCAAGTCTTCTGGCCAACAACAGGCTGTTTTTAGGGAGTCAAAAGTTATACACAGATTTGCAACCGTGCAGGATGATTGGCGCACCTAACTCCCACATTGTTCAAGGGTCAACTGTAAAGGACAAGAGTTATGGGAAAGCAGAGGACAGAATTTTATCAGCATGCTAGGCTAAGGCTGGTTATTAAAACTGTGCACAAAATTTAGCTCTGAGTTGCCTGGCTGCTTTGGCTCTGAAAAAAGGAGAAGCCTATGCCACCTTTTGAGCAGAAGTGTCCTGTTGTGCAGGGGTTTTGTAAGGCACTCAAATCTAGCACTGCTGTGCAGGAGGTTGGATGGAGAAGAGATAAGTGTTTATTAGGAAACCATTGCAGGAATCCAGGTACTGAGCATTAAAGGATGTCGGCAGTGGAATGGGAGTCAGGGAAGAGCTATGGAAGATAATTCAAAGGAGATAAAGAGGGCTTGACAAGGAATAAGCTATGGGGATAAAGGAGGTGCAGATGTCAAGGATGACTGAAGCTTCACATTGGAGCAATTATAGTAGTCAGGTGTCTGCTACTAAAATGCTGTGTAACAAACAATCCTGATCTCAATGCATTACAACAATAGGCGTTTATTTACTGCCTATGGGTGTGCAGGTGGCTATGACCCTCTAGGATGGCGGGAACTAGATGAGCATGGCTCCAAGCTGCCGGTGGTGTTCAGCTCTGTCCCAAGTGTCTCCTCATTCTGGGAGTAGAGGCTTTCCAGGCAAATTCATCTGGTGGCAGGTGACAGAAATGCCAAAGACTAAGCCAAGCCATGAAGGCATTTTTAAGACTCCTGTTCACATCACTTCCACTAATTTCTATTAGCCAAAGCAAGTCAGGTGGCCAAGTCCAAAGACAACGGGGCATGGAAGTATCAGCCAACTCTACCAGAAGGCACTGGGAAGGGTCACATAATGGGAGGAACAAAGACTAGGGAACAATAATGCAATCTGCCAGAGCAACGAAAGTGAGAGTGACTCTCCAACATGGAAATTAGAAGTAGGTTGTTTGGTTTCTTACAGCGAGGCACACCTGTGCTATGGCAGACATCCGTCCGATGCAGAGTTCTAATACTCCAGTCTGCAGATCCGGGTTCCAGATCCAACTCTGGGGCATACTCAGTCTTTCTTTTGTTGCTATGGGACACCGTAGATGTTTAAACTAGACCAGCAGATGGACTTTTTTCCCCTGCATCTTTCATCCTTCCCTCTTCCCCTCACACACTGTGGAGAGGATCCTGCTGCTGTACGGTCGCTCTTGAGATCAGCCTTGCAACAGACATGAGTGGATGGGCCACTAAACCAACCATCCAAATTGGACCTGCTACTAGAAATAAAAGACTAGAAGGAAATATTCCAAGATGGTACTACTATGGTGGGACTCCAGGCTATTTTAGGTCTTTCTGGATTTTCCAAACCTTCTTCAATGAACATATACAAATTTTATAATTTCAGGGAATTTTTTAATGATTTTTTAATGATTTTAAAACATCTTGTCAATTCTATCCCATTCATCGTCTGCCAGTAAATATCTGAAGAAAAAGTGTATCTGAAGCATTAGTCAGCACAATGGACCTGCCAGGCCGTGCCTTCCTTGTAGGAAAACACTCATCCACTAACACAGGGCAGTTACTATCCTCCTTTTTTTTAATTTTTATTTTTATTTTTTATTTATTTTTGACAGAGAGCGAGCACAAGCAGAGGAAGCAGCAGGCAGAGGCAGAGGGAGAAGCAGGCTCCCTGCCGAGCAGGGAGCCCGATGTGGGGCTCGATCCCAGGACTCTGAGATCATGACCTGAGCTGAAGGCAGACGCTTAACGACTGAGCCACCCAGGCGCCCAGTTACTATCCTTCTAATACTAATTTCTCAGACTTGGTTTGAGCATTCTCCACCACCCCACCCCCAAATTTGGGGGTGGTAGACAGGGATATTTTTAGTTTGAATACAAAAGAGCTAAGTGAGGTTTTCCTCTTTTTTGCCTCTTTTTCCTTCCCTTAGTTGTTGTATTGGCTTTGGACCTGTCGAGAACCAAGTCAGGCAGGAAGCAGGTAGGTACAAGATAGCTGCCAGCTATGCCCTTGGTCAGCTTTCCAAACACTCCTCTGCCCCCAGGACGCACGCATCTCTGGCCAAACCACACCTGCAAAGAACGCTCTGTTGGGGTGACCTCCACCAACCGAAGCCCCATTCCCTCAGGCACAGGGGAGCAGGATTTGACTGAAAGGAGCGCTGACTGGAGCCACTGACATAAACCTTGCCTTGACCTTGCCCCCACCCACCATTCTGCCCTCTCTCCTCTCTAATCTCCCGTAAAACTCTCAGAGCCACGCCTCCTCTTCCTTCTCCTCAGGCCGCCGGGCGTCCTACTCCTGCCCCTCCCTCTAGGGATCCTACCCTTAGGTTCATCAACAATCTCCTGTCAAGTCCAAAGGCGGGCACCCGATTTACCTGGCCTCGTGGCTATACATAACATCTTTAATTGTTGAGTCTTCAAACTCTTAACTCCCTTGGTTTCTATGAAATCAAGCATCTCCTAGTTGTCCTGGGCTCTTTCTGAACATTGATGTTCTTGTTTCTTCCTCCGGACAGACCTCACTTGTTCTTCTGGACGCCGCCCGCGGCCTGCGGGTGTTCTCTCCCCTCCCCCCCTCAGCCCCGATTTCTTCTTAGTTCCAGCCATGACTTACATGATCTACGTGCCAGTAACTCCAGCCCAGACCTTTCCCCTCCAATTCATGTTTCCTGGAGGTGCTGGTCTTCACTTGGATGTCAATGGGCCTGAGACCCATCAGGTCCGGGGCTGAATTCCTCTCTTCATCAGGGCTTTTTGGTTGCAAGTAACAGGGACAGACCCTGACTTGCCCGTGCATGGAAGAAACTAATTGGAAGGATTGCAAGACAGTTCCTAGAAGCAAGAGAATCACTGAACAACCTGGTGTCTGGTAACAAGAACAACAAGGCTACTGAACAGATTCAAGTTTCCAGGAGCAAATTTGACCCACCCAGGTTGGATCATGATTCCACTTCTTGGGGTTCTTGGGGTCTGTAATCAGAATAAAGGGGAACGAGAGATGCAAAAGGTCCCGGACAATAGCCACCATGCCTCCCAAATTTGTTTTTCTTCTGGATGAGGAGGGAGTCCCTCTCTCTCTCTCTCTCTCTCTCTCTCTCATGCTCCCTCTTTACCTCTTTGCCCAACTCAGGTATCTCAACACCAATCAGTCATTAAATTCTGAGATTTTTTAAGTAGTTCTCCTAACAGTTGCCTCTCTCCATCACTTGGACCTCCGACTTCCTTTGGAGCCTTAAGATCTCTTGCTTTGATGACTACTGATGGCCTCCTAAAAAGTCCCTGCTCCCCTTCCTGTCCGCCTCCAATTTGTCCTCCATGTAATAGCCAGAGCGATCTATCCAAATGCAGATCTAACCGTATTACTCCCCTGTTTGGGCTCTTTACCTAGAGGGTAAGCTACGGGACTTGTAGTCTACATTTCTTGAGACCAAATAGAATTCTGCCAGGACCTGGCCTCTACCCACAACCCCTACTCCACACTCCCTTCTCTGCAGTGTGTTGTTTGTTTGTTTGTTTGTTTTTGCTTATGGCACTCCCTCTGCCTGAGGGAGTTCTTCTCTCTCTACCTACCTACCTACCTTCTTCTTCTTCTCTCCCTACCACCCTGCCCCAACCTGGCCATTACCAATTTATCTATAAAAAAAATCAGTTGAGGCCTCACATCCCCCAGGCTGCCCTCCCTAAGTCTTTCCTGACATTTCATGTGGGGTTGAGGATCCCACCCGAGGGCTCCCATAATGCCTTGAACATATCACTATCACTGCACACAACCCACTGTTGGAGAAATATCTCTTTATGTACCTATCTCTCCTACTATCTGTACATTCTTGAAAAGCAGGGCAGGATAGGCATATAGTAGGTGCTCAATAAATGTGTTTTTTTAATGGTATTGACCTTGGTAAGTCCTATAATGTCTCTGAGTTTCAGCTTCCTCATTGCAAAAAGGAGGTAGGTCTGCCTATCCCATGTTGAGATTAAGTGAGACAACATGAATGAAATGCGTTGTGCAGTGCCTGGCACCTAGTAAGTGCTCAATTAAAAGTCACTTCCCTCACCACCATTATCCTCCTGCCACAATTTTAAGTAAAAGGGAAAAGAATGCTTAGTGCCCTTTGCTTAACACTGTTTCCTCTACTGGAGTGGGAGCTATTGGAGAAAATGAGGCCAGGTCTATATTATTCATTGCTAAATCTTTTGTGTATGGCTGGTGCTTAATCAATATTTTTAGGATAAATGAGTAACCGTTATATATGCTTATCTGATCCTGTGTTTGTGCTTTCAATGAACTTAATGTTTTGTTCCCTTTTCCCATTAAAAAAATCACCTGCTTCAGATTATTTAGTATGCCTTGTTTCCCATTGCAAACCAGCCAAGGCTGGGGGAAGAATGGAAGCTGGGCTGCTGGACCAGCCCCTCACCAGGCTGGTCCAGGCGTTGGCTGGCCACGCTGTAGCCCTTGGGTTGGGGGTGGGGGTGACTGCAAATGCCCTGGGGAAGGGCACTGACTATCCTGCACCTGCTGTCTGGTTTGGCACACATGCTGGCTCATTTACTTCCCCTAACAGTCCTGGGGCGGGGGAGGTACTGTCCTCCTACAGCATCAGGCAGGGTCCCAGAAGGGACAGATGAGCATACTCCAGCTGGGTAACTGAGGAGAGCTTAATAAAAGGAATTTAATAAAAAGGTGCACAGGTTTAAGGAAGTCAGCAGGGAATAGTGAGTACCCCAAGGCTAGCAACGGTGGGAAAGTCCTTATATAAATACCCTGGCTACACTCTCCTTCTGCCTGAGGGGCGAGGGTCAGGGTGCTGGTCCCCAGAGCTGTACGCATCCCAGGCCATCTGAGAGGGTAGCTTTCCAGGCCATGGGCAGGATGAAGAGTCAGGAGTGACCAGCGTAACTAGGTTAGACAGCACTAGGTGAGGCAACCCTGGCGCTCTGCTCCTCTGCCCTGCCGCCGGGGCACGTACCTCCATCTCCCCGGCCTCCATCTCCCTGGCCTCTATCTCCCGGGCCTCCATCTCCCTGGCCTCTATCTCCCGGGCCTCCATCTCCCCGGCCTCCATCTCCCTGGCCTCTATCTCCAGAGCCTCCATCTCCCTGGCCTCTATCTCCCGGGCCTCCATCTCCCTGGCCTCTATCTCCCGGGCCTCCATCTCCCTGGCCTCTATCTCCCTGGCCTCCATTTCCTGGGCCTCCATCTCCCCGACCTCTATCTCCAGAACCTCCATCTCCCCGGCCTCTATCTCCCCTGCCTGCATCTCCCAGGCCTCCATCTCCCCAGCCTCGCACACCCACTAGCCCTGCTTCCAGTCTCACCACTGAAACCAGGGCAGACTGCAGCGCTCCAGGCTGCCCTGGAAGTTTCCATGAGGACCCTAAGAGACGGTTGCAACAACATGGGACAAATGGGGAACTCCCAGATAAGGAAGGAAGGCAGCCCAGTCTTTATAAATACACACACACACACACACACACACACACACACACACACAGCATGCCACTCTGTGAACACACACACACACACCCATGCCACTCTGTGAACACACACACACACACCCATGCCACCCTGTGAACACACACAAACACACCCCATGCCACTCTGTGAACACACACACACACACCCATGTCGCTCTGTGAACACACACACACACATGCCACTCTGTGAACACACAAACACACCCCATGCCACCCTGTGAACACACACACACACACACCCATGCCGCCCTGTGAACACACACACACACCCATGCCGCTCTGTGAACACATACACACACACCATGCCGCTCTGTGAACACACACACACACACCCCATGCCGCTCTGTGAACACACAGATACCCATGCCGCTCTGTGAACCCCCCAGGAAACCACCCGGTAACTTAACTCCACCAGCATGGAGAATGTGTCGGTAAACCCGCCCTAGCACAAATCCCCATAGCAGTTAAGATCCTAGCCTGGGAATCAGATTGACCAGGACTTGAACCCTGACTCTACCACCAGCTATGTGAATTTGGGTCTCATTTGTAAAATAGAAATTATCATAATCAGTAGGAGTGTTAGGATTAAAGGCAACATGCGATTTGCTTTGCACTCATTAAACGTTATCTCACAGCCCAGCATGGTGATCTGCAGCTTTGCACTACCAGAACTTTTGACCTGATTGCTTACTCATTCCAACTTTCAGAACCCTTTAAGAATGGATACTTCTACAACAGAAAAAAAGGATGATGAAAGGATGATGATATCTGGTAGGGATTTATAGTTTTAAAGTACTTTCCTCGGTTTCTCAAACATAACTGTTACAAAAGCCCAGTGGGAATGGCTGTGCAAATATTACTTTGCCTCTTGTAAGGATGGAGAAACTGAGACCCAAAGAGACTAAGTGACTTGCTCAAGGTCACCCACGGAGGAACCAGCTGAGCTGGGGGCACCCCACAGAGGAGGCAGCACCCACTAGCTGGTCTCTGCAGAGCAGGTGCGTGCTCCAGCCCCGAGGGGCCCTCTGTGCTCCCACATTACCCTACAGTGGCCTTTGGGCTGTGGTGTGCTCATCACTTAACAATATGTGTTTCCCCAAATTGTAATTATGTCCTTGTTCACAGCAAAGAGTATCTGAGCCACTTCCCCCAGCAGGGGAAGTGGCAGGTGCGGGTGGTGGGGTTGGCCGGAGCCCCGCACACTGGTGTCCAGGCTTTGGGGACTCAGACCGGCTCTCAGGCTCAGGCTCAGGCTGCCCGCGGGGTGTTCGCCCTGTCAGGTTTGGTGGAGTTTTCTCGGTGGTCAGGGGCAGTGACAGGAACTGGCCCCAAGCCTCCACTTACTGCAGGTGCACGTTTGACAATGAGAAGCCCATCTCCGAAAGCACAGCGTGCATTAGCATCCTCTCCTTTGGAGAGAGCTATTTTTGTCTTTCATCTTCAGCAACTGTGTTCCAAAATAAAGGAGACAAGTCCCAGAAGGAGAACCAACGACAAACAGTGTCTCCAGCTCAGAAGAGAGCAAGTCACTATTACTCAACAACAAGGACAGCAACCATCGCCCTGGCGGCGCTGGAGTGGGCGACCCGCTGCCCTTGGGGACAGCGCCTCGTCCTGCACCCGCCTCATCTCTCTGTGCGATTCCTCTCCACACACTTTGCCGAACCGGGTTCGTTGCCATGGTTACTAGCAAATCACATGATAGCCTGGCTACCTAGCAGTGTGGGAGAACAGTGGGATCAGATGCAATGGGGGAAGCATCACTCCCCCAGCTTGGTGGCTTTTCCTTGGCAGACCTGCAGGGTCCCAGAGGTCCGCATTTCTGACCTGCCCAGCTCTGGGGTGAGGGCCAGCATTCTTTGAGCACCAGGACATTGCTTTCGTAATGTGATCAGCACGAGTCTTCCTCAAGGGCTTCTCCTTCTGGCTCAGGAGCCCCTCTGACCCTCCCCAACCCCGCCTCTCCCTGACCCCCCCCACACACACACGCACGCACGCACACGGATGCTGTGATTAAATAGCTGGGTTGAGTGGGAAGGGGTGAAGCATGCAGCCTACACCACTTGAATAAGCTCTTTTTAAAAACCTGAGGATGGCGTGAGTCAGGGAATTTTGAAGCCATGATACAATCAGGACACTGATGCCTCAAGGGGGGTGGAGGCAGGGACCACAGACTCGCCCAGATCCTGGAGAGACCAGGCAGGGTCTGGTTTCCCAGCCACAGCCTTGCAGACGGGCTGCTGACCCTTGGACTTGGAGTCGTGGAAGTGGGTGTGCTCTGCCAGGCTCTGATGTGGTGTGGTCGTCCTAGCCCCTGGGCACTGCCTTCCAGGGAAGAGCAAGTCTGAGAGCTGGAGAAAGCTCTCAAGAAACAAAGCTCTCTGCCTCTCCCCCTCCCCCTCCTTCCCTACAGAATGAGGCCATGGAGTCCGACTCCGAGAGGTTGGTCGGTGAGTGGGTGTGCCTTAGCAGCAGTGGGGGAAGCGCATGTCTTTGTTTCCCTGACAATCACAGTTGCCTACTGCTCTGGGTTCAGATTATATCTCATCTCGTCAATTCCATCAGATTTTCTGGTCTGCTTTGCTTTCCCCATTGCAAAAGCCAAGTCCAGATGATAGAGACAGACCCGGAAGAGTCAGCAGGCAGCAGAGGGCAGGGCTTGGGAGGGATTCTGCCTCCACTGTAGTAGGCTGGTTGCGAGAACTCCCTTCAGGACCCCTGCCTTAATGAGCAAAGTGTATTCAGGGAGAAGAAGCAAACAGCCTCACAAACATAACCTTATGGAGGGCCACAGGGCAAGGACCAAGGAGACCGGTGGTCTCTAAAATGAAGGGGGGGCGGGGATGCAGCCCCAGGGTGTGTGACACTCTACCAGTGGGGTACAAAATACAGAACTTCTGTTTAGAGTTATTTTATCTGTTCTTTTTTATATCTATTTTGGTATATGTCTTATAATGTGTATAACTGTATCAGGTAGGATCAGTTTGGGCTGAGATTAAGTAAGAAGAGAAAATCCAACCCACCAGCAGCGGAATCAGGAGATAAGTTAATTTCTCTCTCATGTAAATGGACTCTGGAGGTAAGCCACCCAGAGTTGGTAAGGCGTCTTTTCCGGTAGCTCCAACATTCTCGACATGGAGATTCCACTTCCTAATCCAAGGCTGTTGGGCATGATCAAGCCATCCTATTCACATGCTAGGCAGCAAGGAGAAAGAAAGGAAGAATTACATGCCCCTCCCATGAGGACACTTCCCGGAAATTGCACTGTACACATTTAACATTTAGCTAGCATTTGGTCATATGACTTTACTTAGCTGCAAAGGATCCTAGGAAATGTAGTCTGTTCTGGGATGCCGTGTGCCTATTAGGGAATGCAATACTAAGGAAGTAAGGAAGGATGGACCCTGGGGTGCCACCAGCACATGTGTATACTTACCAAAAAAAAATAAATGTACTTGTTAGAGGCATAATCAAAATTGGGACTTTTTGGGTAGAGTTCAAAGACCACTGCTATGGGTTATAGTAACCTAGAAGTACACATAATTGATTGAAGGAAGGAATGAGGGACTTTTTTTTTTCCCCACCACCTTAAATCCATCCATCCTTCTCCTTGTAAAACAGTATGGAGAATTTTGTGTGTGGACTCATCCCTCCCCCATTCTCAGCCATGTATTTGTCAGGGGGGCCCTAATTAGTCTTGGCTAACCAACTTCTCCCACGCCCTTGGTCACCAGGATTGGTGTGGGTTACTGTGAGCCACGTCCAGGACTTCCATTCGTCTCTAGAAGGGGGATGGTGGACATAAAGCTATCAGCACATGAAGTCTGCACCGCCTAAACTCTCCTACGACCCAGATAGGAGAGTGCAGCCCACATCTAGGGGAGAGGGGAGCCACGCCAAGAGAGGACCAGGTCCTGGCGGCACCGATTTAGCTCCTGTATCAAGCTGCATCTCAACACAGCGTGACTTGTGATGAGGAGCCATCTTGGACCAGAAGGATGAGGTCAATCTCCTAGAACGAGTGGAGCAACTAGGTGGAAAGAGCCTGGGATGGGTGACTGCCTGGAGCAGAGCCACAGTACCTGGCTGGATGTTTATATGAAAGAGAAATCAGTTTCCATCTTGTGTAAGTGATTGTTTACTTAAGATCATCTTTTTAGCAGCCAGACCACACTCCAATGGGTACACATGTATTATTTCATTTAATTTATTTTTAGTGCTCTCATTTAGTTACCTAAGGTCGTACAAGCAAGTGGGTGCAGGGCCCGGGTTTGAGCCCAGGAATGCCCGAGTTGGGTGCTAGTCATCGCTTCAGTGCTTGCTCTCTGCTCTTGCATCCCCGAGGTTAACTCTTTTCCCTCCATGCTGATCAGGGGTTCACAACACTTTACACTGTGCTCTCATTGTCTCTTTGCACGTGGGTAGTTTGGAGCCAGAGTCTGTGGGGTTCCCACATGCATTGCCCACGTCTGGCTGGGCCTTGGTGCTTCATAAATGTTGATCCAATAAATAATAATGGTCTCACTAAGCTTCAGAACATATCTAGCAGGCTATTGAAGGATCAAATGAGGTAATGTTTGAGGAGAGGTTTTGAAAACTACAAGTCAGTATATATACACAGTGGTTATAGTTAGCCCTCTTGTTAGGAAATCCCTTATTTGGGGCAGGAATATGGCTGTTTCTCGTTCTGCCTTTCAGTGTCTTCCTCTGAGAAACAGTTCTCCAGGTCATGTCACTCTTAGAGTCAGAGGACACCTTCGAGACCACTCAGACACACCTCCTGGTGCCCTCCCACCCCCACTCCAGGCAGGATTTCCCTCCTCGATGGCTTCACCAAGGGGTCAATTGGTCAGTGACCCTCATAACAACAGAGTGCCATGATTAAAATATGACACAACAGTGTAGGTTAGGGGACCAGTTTCATGCCGCTCCCCAGATATATCCATGAGTTCTCCCCTCCTGGCTTCTGCACACATTTTCTCTCCCCCATAGTCCAGAGTCCTCTTTCAAGGATAGGCTCAAAGTCACCTGCTCGGCAGAGGTCTTCCAACTTTGGCAGGGGCGTTTAGGTAGTCTCTTCTTTTTCTTGCTGTGTCATTTTGTACTTAACTCTATTATAAGACATATCAAATTATATTTTTATTTGTGCTTTTTTATAACCCCACTTCGTCACCCCTCCAAACTATCACCACCACCCTTTATATGTGAGATTTTCATGGGCAGAGGCTGTGTCTTACTCATTCTGATTCTCCAGCACCCACCCAGTGCCTGGCACCTGTTGATAATTTAATGAATGGGTATTGAGAGGATGAGTGAGTAAACACGTGAGCAGGGGCTGAAAACTCGGTCTCTGGCATTAGATGAACTCATGTCCAAATCCCACTGACTAATTAAACTCATTCATTCACACATGCCACTCATTCATTCATTCAAATTTGTATTGAGTACCTATTATATTGCAGGCACCGCGCTCGACATTGCCACAGGGCAACTGGGAGGGACAGCGTCCCTGCCTCACAAGCTTATATCTGAATGGTAGAGACTGACAATAAACAAACAAATCTGTAAGTAAACAAGACTCTATGATGTTCTTAGAAGGAAATGAGCAAGGTGCGGGGAGTGTTACAGAGGACCTGCAGGTGGCTGTGAACTACTTCAGGTGACAGGTGGGCAGGGAAAGCCTTGCTGGGAGCATCTGAGTGAATCCTCAAGAGTGGGAATGAGAGAACCTTTTGAAGCGCAAGAGGGAAAACAGGGAACAGCCACCAACAGAGAAAAATTACTTCTCTCCCTAAGGCTTAGTTTCCTCATCGGTAAAATGAAATAATAATAGCACCCAGCACGTGGTTTTTGAGAAGCTTAAATGCATTGGAACACTTAGCATAATGCCAGGCAGATAGGAAGCACTCAATATGTTTTAGCTCTTATTATCAATTATGGGTCACGCTGCAGAAAGGAAATGAGGGTGAGGCCATGGGCCCTCTGTAATTGCCACTTCCTTTTCCAAGTTCCCCAGTCATCTGTTAAATAACTCATTTATGAATGTTCCTGGGCACCAACGTCAATCTCTCTGGTCTGTGGTCTCTAGAATCTCTTTAAAACGTGTGTAAATAGCTTAGGTTGATAGAGAAACTAAACCAAGTGTGGAAATGTATGTAAAAGCCCCACACGGTGGTAGTGACTACCACTGTATTGTTTCTGGATCATTTCCCGGTAGTCTCTGGACACCTTGTGTTCTGGCAGCAAGCACACCATCTGGTTGGCCAAGGACTTTCTTAAAATGAGGCTCCTGAAACTAAACGTGGAACTTCAAGCAAGCTCTGGCAGAGCTGGGACCGTGCCCAAGACCCGCAGACCCAACACAGCCTTACAACGAGGTCATAAATTAGCAGCAGAGGCAAGAGTAGAGGCAAGTCTCCTGCCCCATGAGGACAACCAGGTTCACCTGCAGCATCCTGTGGTCTAGCAGGTGAGAAGAGTTTTGCCCTGTGACTCCAGAACCAAGGCCATCTTTCAGGGAATTTCAAGACGTTCACGAGGCTCGTTTTCCCTACTGGACAGGTAGGAGGATCTTGAGTGTGTACCAGCAGCAAAGAGAAGGATTCTGGGAATCTCAGAGGCAAAAGGTTTCCTGCAGTTTAAGTTTTTCCGAACCTGTGGTTTCTCTGATAAGGGGTGTGTGCGTGTGTGTGCGTTTGCGTGCGGGTGTTGTGTAGAGGAAGAGAAGAGAAATAGTGCTGGCTCCATACTGTAAAGCCCCTGACTCTTGCTGATATGATTAGTATACCTGCTTTCAAGTCTGGCCTTATATGGCCACAGAAACAGAAAGATGCCAAGGACTGTGGTGGTACTAGGGCTTAATTACAGGGACCTTTGTCCAACTAACATGCCAATAATTTGCCTAGCTGAATGATTCAGCAGTAATCCTGCCAGGTTCCCAAAAAAAGCCCATATCTGGGATGACGTAATGTCTCTCTAGCCCCATACAGCCATCTCTCCACACCCACCGCCACACATTTACCATCTCCTCTTAGGAGCCACATTTCCATCTGTGGGATCTTCACTTGCCATCTGCATTGTGACAAATATGTTATTTTATTATTTAAATTGTATTACAATGTACAGTGTTGCTAAGCTAGCCCTTCGCGTTTAAAAATTCAATAGAAAAATTAAAACAGAAGAAAATCCTCGCCTCTGGTGAGTTATAGATTGGCAAATCATGTCTGCAGAATTCCTCCAGTATGTCAGATTGGATATTTGATCTATGTATCCCATGAATATTTATACTTTGAGGCAAAGTGATTGATTTAATTTATCACTGAAAATTGAGGTAACTGTCTAGACTGGCTCCGTGGTACGCGTTGCAGAGCATGTGAAGAGAGACTCTGGTCCTACCCCATTGCACTTTGTCGGGAGCTGGCCAATACTTCTTTTCCTTGCCCACATCAGAGCCATCAATCTCCCCCTTCTTCCTGACCAGATAAGTGCTCACGAAAGGTGCTCTTATCCTCATCTAAACTGATTTTGGTTTTCCTTGCCACTCCTGGTGGGGCATATCGTTCATTTTATTTCAGTTTATTTCAATGAGAAATGAAAGGAGTTCTGCTGGGAGTTGGTGGGGGTGGGGAGTTCTGGGAAAGATCTCTTTCCTGATAAAAAGAGATCCAAAGAATAAGTCGCTGCTTTTTTTGAATGCTGGATGTTTTTATGATGCAAGGGACTCCTGCAGCCATCTTGCAAACATGAGGGAAGGTAGCCAGAAGGATGACAGAGATGGCAAAAAGCTGGGTTCTTGATGTTGATAAG
This sequence comes from Callorhinus ursinus, assembly GCF_003265705.2. Taxonomy (NCBI): domain Eukaryota; kingdom Metazoa; phylum Chordata; class Mammalia; order Carnivora; family Otariidae; genus Callorhinus; species Callorhinus ursinus. The sequence continues at coordinate 47,233,040 of NW_027397067.1, read as the reverse complement.
TTGATAGTAAACCAACCCAGAGCTGCCTCCACTTTTAGACTTCTCATCTTATAAGATAATAAATCCTTTGTTATTTAAGCTGGTTGAATCAAGGCCTTCTGTTACATAGAAGCTGAAAACATCATTACTATGTGAGGCAGTGACTTTCTAGCTTTTTGATTGTGAACCAAAGTGAGAAATATGTTTATGTGTAATGTACTCTAAAATGTTCTATTTTTTCTATTTAATTTTTAAAAAATTCAGGTCATGACCCACTAAAGGGATTTCAAAGCTCACTTGTGGGTCACGATCCACATTTCTGAGAACATTAAAGTCATAGAGAACATAAGCTACTGTGATATAATGAAAGCAAAATGTGGTAAGTGTCATAAGAGACATACGAATACAGTGCTGATCACTTTGAGCTGGGGGAAAGAGGGAAGCTTCCATGGAAGGGCTAGACCTTGAAAAATACCTACATTTGGGGGTTTAAGGAATGACAGGAGAAAAGGCAAAATGGTGAGAAGTGCAGACATGTTCCAGCACCGGTGTGTAAATCTGGGCAGAGGTTGATGCATGTGATTTGGAGAACAGTGAGAAGTAAGGTCTGATTCTGTTAGATAATGTGCAGCCTTGAACAGCAAGCAAATGAGAGGCCGTAGGAAGGCCTTTAGCAAGAGCCGGGTCTCAGGAAGTCTAAAATGCTGGCGGGTGCAGCCTCGGCTGGGTCTGTGTCATAGCAGAAGCTCAAACTGGTAGAGTTTAAAGCTTGAGGCAAATGGCAAGGGCCTCTGCTCTGGGAGGTGAGCTCCTGCTCCATCATTTCTTCCTGCCTATAGTCACTAAAGACCCATTTTACGTGCTCTGTCCGGGAGCTGAGTCTAGTGGCGAATAGTGTGCTGGCCTTTCTAAGAATTCAGCCTGGCAGCCCCCAGTTGAAACCAACAGTACTGATATTGTGATTCTTCTAAATAAAGCCAACAGAGCGAGAAAGCGTGGCTGATTTTCTATTTCAGAAAGGCCAACAATCCCCAACTTCTCATTGTTCTTCTTGTGCCCACCTACTTGCCTTCTGATGAGTTCACATTTTGTTATATCCAGCCCCAGAAGGTGGGCTGAGCCTTGCTACTTGGCACCTCTAATGAAAAAAAAAAATCAGTGGAGGAGGATTTGAAATTGCTGGTTAAATTGGATGTTTGTGCTATCTGTGGATTTTAGTAAAAGGCGAAAGATTGATGCGATCTGAAAAGAAACCAGAGTATTATCTGTGGATTTTAGAAGACTATTTTGCATCTTTGTGAGGACACAACAAGACATGGTCTTTTATAGCAGAAAAGGATGAGGGAAGAGCAGGTATAAATGAAATGAGGACAAAATTAAATCAAGGACCATTGTGGGAAAAATGAAAATGCAAGGACATCTGGCAAATGTGATGAGAAGTTAGGAGTGGGTCAGAGGGCACCTAAAAGTTACTCAATGCTGCCAAGGGAGAAATGAAGGCAAGTGGAACAGTGGCAATAAGCAAAGACATCTCTCAAGGCGCAGGTGACCAGGTCACCATATCCATGAAGATTTGCCCAACAACTATTTGTTCAGTAATATGTTGAGTGCCTACTACATAACAGGCTGTGTACTATAGGCCAAGATAAGATGGTGGCCAAATGGACACAGTGCCTGCCTCCTCGGATTTCTTTGACAGTAACAGCACAGAATCAACTCTCTCGAACCATCTGGTGTTGATTTTCTGACCACACCTCCTAAGGCCTCTTCGGAGTCCAAAGTCCACTGTTACTGCAGATGTGAAATTACCTGGTATTTCCTTTCTACATTTTTACTTTCTCCATGGACATTTATTACAAAACAGTTTCTAATAACTTACTTTAATAGCCTTTTCCCTAATTTTTAAAAGCAACAAGCCCCTTTTGTATATAGAAAAGCATAAAGAAAAAAATATTGCATCTAGAAGAGGTACTTGCTGAGGTCCATCCCATCCCATTTTGATGTCAGCCCCACCTATCTTGAGCACTTGGAACAGAGCTTGACATAGAATAGAAAATAATAAATGTTTGTCAAATGGATGGTCATGAGCAAGTACCACGGTCTCTATGCCTCAGCTGCTCATGAGGCTGAGGGAAGGCACTGCCCTGGTCCTGAGCCCCCTCAGCCACACCTCCAGGACTTACAATCATGGCTGCTGTAGCCCCTGGGAGCTAGGACCACATCTCCATTTTCGGTACTGCCACCACCCCTGGGCCTGTGGCTACCATGCATCTTCTTCTTCTTCTTCTTCTTTTTTTTTTTTTTTTTAAGATTTTATTTATTTATTTGACAGAGAGAGACACAGCGAGAGAGGGAACACAAGCAGGGGGAGTGGGAGAGGGAGAAGCAGTCTTCCTGCGGAGTAGGGAGCCCGATGCAGGGCTCTATCCCAGGACCCTGGGATCATGACCTGAGCCAAAGGCAGACACTTAACGACTGAGCCACGCAGGCGCCCCTACCGTGCATCTTCTGTAGCTGGAGTGGTCCTAGGCCCTTGGGTCTGTGGGAAACATAAACCATCTCTGAGCTTAAGAGTCCTGGTTTTCTGGAGTCCTCCATGCAGGGATGCTGAACCCTGCACCCTTTAGGAATGGAAAGAAAACACCCATGTCTTTTGTCATAAAGGGTGGAAAGCTGGCGGCCTTATGTACCTATGATTGGTTTTATGAAATTTTTAATGCTTTTAATATTTTGATGGGTTTTCCTATTTTGGTGCTTGTTTTATTTATTTATTTATTTATTTTTTAAAAGATTTTTATTTATTTATTTGAGAGAGAGAGCACATGAGAGGGGGGAGGGTCAGAGGGAGAAGCAGACTCCCTGCTGAGCAGGGAGCCCGATGCGGGACTCGATCCAGGTACTCCAGGATCATGACCTGAGCTGAAGGCAGTCGCTTAACCAACTGAGCCACCCAGGCGCCCAGTGCTTGTTGTTTTAAATGCTCTGCCCATTTAACTGTGGCTTCACCTGGGCTGGTTGACATCCCTCACTTTTAAGATGCAAAAGCAGAATGATTTGGAAGGAACCTAAGCTGGAAGTCATGGCCACAGCAGGACACAAACCCCTCGGCCTTCCTATCTCTTCAGTGAATATAACAGGTCTTCTCTGCGTGCACCGCTGGGGGAGGGCAACGGGGACCCAGTCCCCAAGTAGGAGCTTCTGTGGGGTTGGTTCCCGGGGAGGAAATGGTGGGGGGTGTCTGAGGCAGAGATTGTACCCTGAGACTCAGAGAGTGGACAAAAGCTGTCAGAAGCCCGCATATATTCAGGGGAGCCCCCACCACAGAGAGGGACTTGTGGGAAGGTGGGTAGCTGTCTCTGGGCCTCCCATTCCCAGCCGCCAAGGGAAAGAGCTTTTAATTGGCTCTGCCCATGGGCCTTGTATGACATTGCATTAGCCCACAGGGTGCACAGCCAGCAATAGCTGGGAAGCCACGGGTTACCCAGAAGGGGCCCAGGAGGTGACAGTGCCTGGCAGTGGTGTCCCCCCACCCCACCCCTGCTTTGCCAGTTCCAGAACTCCACTTTGTCAGGACACCTAGAATCAGTCCGTTCCGAGGCCCTGGACTGATTTAACCAAATTCACAGGAGATGATGCGTTGACCGGAAGGTCAGTGTATCTGTCACAACTGAAGGTGCTTCTTTGCAGGGACCAGAACCCTAGTCGCCAGCCCGGGGAATACCTTCCCCTCTTCCTCCCCGTCCCCAGCCAATTCTTCCCAGTATGGAAGCAGCCAGGAGGCCACATTTGTCATCAGAAGGTTGCTGGGTGACACTGCAGTCCAAGGCAGGGTAAGTGGTTTGGTCAGTGGTGTTGGACCCAGGCCAGGTGGAGCCAAGGATGCGGATCTTCTTCCACAACAACGTCCTCTCCCCACTGCGCAGAATACCGCTGCCAACCCCGGGCCACTGGGAGCCGCCTGGCGCCAACAGCGTCCTTCCTGCTCTGCCGCCCAGGCCCGCTTCTTCTTCCTTCCCGAAGGACCCCGACTTTGTCCCGACACCAGCCTCCTCTGCCCAGGCCCTGCGGCAGGGCTGTGAGTCCCATTCTCAGCCCCACAGGTGAATCTCTCAAGAGCGACTCCTATTCTGTTGGATCCAATGGCCTCTTTTTATGGCAAATATTTTTATAACTTCCCCTTTCCTACGTGGAAATGATATTTATAGATAATAGAATCTATACATATAATTTCAAAAAATTCAATAACCCTATTATAAAGTGCTATGAACTAAATGTGTCCCCCAAAATTCAGATGTTGAAATCTTAACCCCCAACGTGATGGTGTTACCAGGTGGGGCCTTTGGGAGGTGATTGGGTCATGAAGGTGGAGCCCTGGGGGATGGGGTTAGTGCCCTTATAAAAGACACCCCAGAGAGTTCACTCTCTCTCGCTGCCATGTAAGGATACAAAGGCAAAATGACCCTCTGCCCTCCTCAGAACCTGATCATGCTGCCCCCCGATCCTGGATTTCTAGCCTCCAGAACTGGAAGAAATCAATTTCTCTTGTTGATAAGCAACCGCCGGAATGGACTAAGATGCAAAGTAGAATTTAAAAGGAAAATAACAAAATAAAATAGGGTTTATTTCAACATGCAAGTGCTTGGAAGAAATAAATAAGAACGTTCCAGGTGTGAGGGTCCATACCCAGAAGCCTTGTGAATCAGGAAGCCAGCAGGGCAGGCCCGGACAGCTTTGCTGTAGGGGACACTCAGCTTCTGTGACTGGTGGGGGCATTGCTCATGTGATTTTCTACGATGGTAAATGACTTTTCCAAAAGTCCTGAACAAAACAAAGCAGGGTATTCCCTTGAGGTACTCAGTAGTGGTTTTCCTGGAAAATACAATGTATTTTTTTAAATGCTTTGGGTTTACAGATAAAAGAGAAGTAGTTTTAGCTCAGATCATTTTGAACAGTGTCTTCACCTATGGGAATGTTCAATGAGATGCTCGAAAATCATGCAGCTCATAAGAATGGACTATCCCATGCGCCGTGGGGCGTTCACCAGCTCTGGCCTTTACGTCTCCAGGCGCGAATGGTCAGAATCACTGTGCCCACTGAAAATGTGCTCTGCTCCTTTGCAAGGCTTCACCACCCCAGCTGAGAACCGCAGATCCAAGCAAACCCTGATGCTCCCATCCCTCTTTCCTGGGATGAAGCTCGAGAGGAATCCTACAGGAGGCCTTTGGCACAAGGTGTTTCCACCTGATAAAAAGAGACACCAGGGCATCAACAGTAGATCCCTCTGCCTGGGATCTCCCTACAAAGACATGCTGTCTGAGGGACGGCAACCACAGGCTAGTTTGAGGAGAGCCGGCCTGAGGAAGAGGCCGGTGCACAGAGTAGAGCGGAAAGGTGGAGTGAAGTGGGGTCCCCAGTGACAATGACCTAACATGAGCCCCAGAATGCCAAGCCCGGAACTGCTCTGGCTCCATTCCTTTGATATGGTAAGTAATTGTGCAAGCCAGTGCAGCTGGGGTTTTCGGTTAGGACAACCAAAAGCTCCTTCCTGATAAAAGTATGCATATTCTTGGGGTGCCTGGGTGGCTCAGATGGTTAAGCCTCTGCCTTCAGCTCAGGTCATGATTTCCAGGTCCTGGGATCAAGCCCCATGAGCCCCATGAGCCCAGCAGGGCTCCGGCTCAGCGGAGAGTCTGCTTCTCCCTCTGCTGCTCCCCCCTGCTCCAGCTCTCTTTCTCTCTCTGTCTGTCTCTCAAATAAATAAATAAATAAATATTTTTTAAAAAGTATTCATATTCTGGTTGTTTGGGGACCCCGTTTCTGGGCTTTGTGCAGAGAAAGTGCCTCCTTTCTTGGCCTTACCTTGAAGTGTGGTGGTTACAGAAGTTTCTGGGTTCACATTCCAGCTCTGCTTTTATAGGCTGGGAAAATTTAGGCAAGTCACTTCATCATTTGAAGTTTCTTCTCCTTCTCTGTAAAATAGGGACAATCATGGTTTTTCTAACTCTGGGAACCTAGGGATTAAATTAAATGAGTTAACAGAAGAAAAGCATTTCATACTGCCTAGCATGTCACTGATGCTGAATAGGTGTTAGCTATGATTAGTCTTTTTAGTTTTCTGCTTAGATCTCTTTTGGCCACTAATGACAAAAATTCAGTTCCAACTAAATTAAGCTAAAAAGAAAAGTTATCGACAGCAGAGGGCATGAAATGGGTTACAGACTCAGGAAGAGCTGTTGAATCAAGGCCTCAAGGATGGGACGTGGTGCTTCTAGATAGCCTTTGGCTGCCCCTAAGTTATCACCCAGAGAGTTTTTAAAAGTCTCGAGGCCCAGGCTACACCCAGACCAATTCAATACAGATTCCTGGGGCTGGCCCCAGACCTCAGCAGGTGTCAAGCTCCTCAGGTGATTCCAGTGTGCAGCCCAGGCTGAGAACCGCTGTGTAGACCTCTCTTCATTGGACTCTCATCTTTGCTTCTCTCTGCCTGGGCCCATTCTATAGAGAGCTCTTCCCACCACCGCCTCAGATGTCTACCCTCCCATAATAATCTCAATAGGAAAAATAAGTCATTAACCAAGCTTCTTTCTTTCAGCATCTGCATGTCAATGGATTTGTCCTGCTTGGGTCTGTCTCCTGCTTGCCCTTCTTATTCTGATCACCGTTGGTGAGGGCCACCCCAGTGACCAGGAATCTTGATGGACAACACACCAGAAACACTTGGGATGAGACAGAGCAATTCCCTCAGAGGTCTAAGAGGACTGAGCAGGGAAAATCCATACATCTCATCTTATTACATAGAACTAGTCACACTTCATCTTGGTTGATACAATTAATTGTCAGCGTGTTTTGCTTCAGCCATTTTCCCTAATGGATAAGATCTGGGCTTGGTGGGGTCTTTCCTTCAGGTCTCTGAGCCACTGCAAGTGACAGGTTATTGCTTGGTTGGGATGGTGCCTGGCTTGTGTCTTGGCTGCCTGTTCGGGATGGCAGGTTCTTCGTTCCCCCAACCGCTTATTCATCAACTCCTTGTCACACCCACAGATGCTGAGCTCATAGGTTACGCTCTTGAACTCACTCCAGGATAATCTCCTCACAATGCTGTGACCCGTGCGTACTGACTACGCAGAATTTTGATTCAAACTGAAATCCAACTTTCCATTGCCTCCAACTTTTGACCTCTCATCTCCTCTACTTGCTTGTCTTCGGGTTGAGGAGCTCTCGTGGGAAGGCACGTGTTTTTGAGCTGACAGATGATTGCAAGGACACATGGGATCCTCACTTGTGCTTAATGCACTTGTTCTGAGTAGCTCTCACCAAATTCCCTTTTCTAAACTGGACATCATTGAGAACAAGAAAACACATTCCCAGCCTTCCAGAAAGTGGAGAATTTTTTAATCAGTTTGGGCAAAGTGTATTTGAGGAGAGAAACCGCAGTAAATACCTGTGCATAATTAATATAATTACCAACATAATCAAACAGCCCTGGGTAGCGCCTATCTGCATCCCCAAGAGTTCCGGAGGCTTGTGGTTTATCTCCGTGGCCCTGCCTGTCACATTTTCTGAATTCGGCTCTCCTTCAGGTTTCAGAAGTTTCTGGTGACACACTGAGCCGTTCATTTTGATGGCTGTGTTTCCCAACCCGCTGAAGGCATTGCTGCAATGGGACAGATGGATGGACGATGGGGAAGTGGCTGCAAGGTGGATGTGGGCGGGGCGGGGGGGGGTTGGGGGGTGAGGAGGGAGGGTCTCTGCCATTGTGTGCACTGCCTCTGGGGGTTGTTCTTATAAAGGAAAGCTTGATTTCTTGGTTATTAAGTAGATCCCTAACTACGTATTAAGTAGTTGTGTATTACAAAACCATTCTCTTCCTGTTTTGTTCATGCTTTGCATAGTTTCAGATGAAGTGAAAGGGACCCCCCAACGGGGCTTTGCTCCACCACTAGATGGAGGAACACCTTCACCTGTGCAGCCCTGGAGGCAAGGGCCCAGGGAACAGGAAAAAGATTGCTGCTCCCCTCCCGCCAGCCTCGCAGGTCCCTCCCACCTGCCTGCCACAGCGATGGCCTCCGGCAGGATCACATTCATCGTGTGCTTTACATTTTGAGATCTGATTCCCTCATGAAGCCACAGCATCCTCTTTGGTGTTCTTTGAAAGTTCTGTGTTTTTCCAGCTGCACCACAGACCCTTGTGGGCCAGGGCAGCCTTGCACATAGCTTTCCAAAATTACCCAGGCCATCTACATTCTTTCCGCCCACAGTCTCCGCCTTGACCCCTCCACTGTGTGTTAATGCAAACCCTTCCCCTCCGAACTGGCTTGTCTCACTTCCGCCTAGTACAAAGGCTGTGTGCACCGCTCAGCCCACGAGTCACCCTGGAAAGGGGTCACCGGGCACAGTCAGGATTAGTTCTCTCTATTCTTGAATTTCGTATAAATAGAATCACACAGTATGTCCTTTTTGTGTGTGGCTTCTTTTGATCAACACGTAGTCTGTGAGATTCAGCCATGTCAAGCCCTTCTTATTCCATTATATAAATAGACCACAATTTGTCAGTTCCCTTATTGATGGACATTTGGGTTATTTCCGGGTTTTGACTGATGAATAAGGCTGCTATGAACATTTTTGTCCAAGGCAATTTCTGGATGTAGGTACTTGTTTCTCTTGTATATATACCTAGGGGTAGGATTGCTGGTCCTTCTAAGAGGCTGCTTCGCTTTATTAGAAACTTCCGGCTTTCCAAAGAGGTGGTTTTGATATGTTTATTCCTCATAATGTTAAGTGTTCATCGGTGAGTTCACCAGTGCTTATTGAGCACCTACTATGTGCCAAGCACTGTTCTAGGTGCCAGGATATAACAATGAGTACACAGACAAGGTCCCTGTCATTGAGACTCATTCTGGGGGTCGTGCAGGGTGGGGAGGGCGGGTAGAGTCAGGCAATATGACCGAAATAAAGAAGGTAACTTCAGCTGCTTGAAAAATAGGGTAACGTGATGGAGCCCTAGGGAGTAAGAGCTGCTTCTGGGGCAGTATCCGGGAAAGTCTCTTTCAGGAGCTGGATCTCAGTCAACGTCTGAAAGATGGGGAGGGGTGGCCATGCAGAGCTTGGGGAAGAGTGCTAGAAGCAGAAGAAACAGCAAATACAACTGCCCTGGGACAGGAAAAAGTGTGGTGGGTTTTGAAGGAGAGAGAGAAGGCCTATCAGGCCCCCATGCAGTCCATTCACTCATCCAACAAGTAAATATATATTAAGCTTCTGTTATGCTGCAGGCATTGTTCTAGGCCCTGGAAATGTAGCAAGTGACCAAAATGGATGAGCAACCTGCTGCCACAGAACCAAAAGGAAAGAGCAGGCAGAAGGGTCTGGAGGAGGAAGCAGGGGCCAGGTTAAGTAGGACTGGGTAGATCATGGAAATGAGTCTAGATTTTCATCCTGCGGTAGTGGGAAGTCACGGACGGGTTGTAAGCAGAGACAGGAAAATGATCGAATTCACAGGGATAGACTAAGGGAGATTCATTAGAAGGTCGTGGGATCCAGGCAGAGGCTCTGGGCTGAAACTCCATCTGTGACCGTGGAAACCATGAAAATGACCAGAATTCAGGATATATTTTGGAGGTTGAGCCAATAGGACGTAATGTAAGATTGGTTACAGGGTGAGCAAAAAGACGAATACAATTTAGATTCTAGGTTCTTAGCCTGAGCAGCTGGGTAGATGGTGGTACCAGGCACTGAGACCAGGAGGACTGGGGGAAAAAGGAATTTGGTGAGGAAAAGCAAGAGTCCATTTTGCTAACTGTGAGATGCAAAAATTCAAGTGGAAATGTTCAAGGGGCAGGAGTTCAGGGGAAATCGCTAGCCTGAAGATCTAACTTTGAGAATCATCAGCACGTAGATGACGTTTAATGGTCCAAGTCTGAATGGGAGCACCTAGGGGGAGCGTACAGGCCAAGAAGGGGACTGAGGAAAAGTCTTGGAATATACTGAGAATTTCAAGTTCCATTTTACCATGAGGAAACTGAGGCTCAGAGAAGCTAAGCAAATTGCCCAAGGTCACAAGGTATGACAAAGCCGGTCTTATTTCAGCCTCTGCATACTTACCCACGCCTGAGGTTTCTCAGTTCTGCTACTTGGATGCCATGTGACCTAAAGGGAATTATTTAGCCTCTCGGTGCCTGTTACCTCATCTATATGGGAGGGACAACCATAACTATACACACCACACAGGGCAGTGTGAGTACCAGATAAATGAATATAACGAAAGTGCTTAGAACAACGGTTGGCACGTAGTGCTGTTAGTTTGCACCATTCCACGAGCCACAGGCTAAGCTCAGGCAGGCCTCAGGGGCGAGAGCGGGCAGAAAGTTCCGAATCTGCATGGCCAGGCGAGCTGGCTCTGGAGGCCACGGCCAGGAAGGTGTCAGGCCGGGGACTGAGGAGGGTAGGTCGGCCTCAGGCAGAACTCGTTTATATTTGTTCTGACAATAGGTCCCAGGACGCAGATGAACTTGGGTCCTCTCCCTTGTGCAAGGGAGCTGTGTCACTTGGGGATCAGGTCAGTAACTAGGCGAGGGCAGGGCTGCAGGCAGAGGTCACAGTGACTCCTGAGCCCCCAAAATGTACAGAAGTATATGCCAGAGCCCTGCTTAAGGCCTTCTATTCTGCTCTTGGGGACATTTGCTCTTGCTAACCATGTTTGGTGCAATAAATCTATTTGGTCTTTGTCCTCAGTTCCTGGCACAAGGATCTTAAAACTCTTGGAATTTCCTGAGTGACAGGAATATCTTTTGTCATTCATAGTGGGCCCCTCTGGAGTGTACCTGAGTTTATGCTAATGAGGTGACTTAGCTTGGGGCTGCAACATTTCCTCAGGAGGGGGATGGTCACCAGCAAGGCCCAGGGATTAGAACGTTGGAACTTTCAGCACCACCCACCACCTCTGGGAAGGAGGGGGTGGGGTGTGGGCGACAGCAGATTAAACTCTATACAAGCTCTTGAATAACAGGACTTGATGAGCTTTTGGTTGGTAAACACGTCCATGTGCCAGGAGGGTGGTGCACCCCAGTTCCATGGGGACAGAAGCTCCCATGCTCCGGACCCTTCCAGACCTCACCCTGTAGACCTCTCAGCGGGCTGTTCATTTATATCCTTTATAATAAACTGGTAAATGTACATAAATGTTTCTCTGAGTCCTGTGAGCCAATGGAGCAAATTAATCAAACCTGAAGAGGGCTTTGTGGGAACCCCCAATTTATAGCCAGTGAGCAGCACAGGTGACAAGCTGGACTAGCAGGTGACATCTGAAGCGGGGGCAGTTTTGTGGGAGTGAGCCCTTCACCTGTGGGATCTGATGCTATCTCCGGGCAGAGCCAGAACTGAGCTGAGCTGTAGGCACCCACTCAGGGTCCGCTGAGAATCAGAGAATTGCTTGGTAGTGGGGGAAAACATGCATCAGAACCATGACTCAGGATTCCTACAATTAGCACCTAGGCTCTAAAAGCTGAAACTGAAGGCAAGAGAAGAGAAAAATCAAATGACTGTTGAATGTATTCTATGCACGTGGGACAAACACCTGTGTTTTTGTGTGTGGGCACAGTGTCCCTTGCCCCCTACTCTTGGTAATGGCCACCCTCCCTTCCTTAGTGTTCCCATCCCAACACCCACCCAATGTCATTTGTAGGTCCCACAGCCCTGTCCTCAGTGGTTGCCAGCTGTATACGGACCAGAAAAGTGTCCTGTGGCTTTACAGATATTGGGAGGATAACTCTTCTTTTCTCAGGGGATGCTGAGCACTGATGATGTAAGCATGGAACTGTCTGCCTACATACCTCCCTTTGCCCATCAGCCATTAGGAGAGAGCAAAACCCGGAGAGAGACAGAGAGCTTTTGCCTCTTTACGGAGCCCCTGGCTCAGTGATGGGAGTCAATATATTCCCTCTGTTTGCTTAAGCTAGTTGGGATTCCTCACAATCTATAAAGGACTAACTAATTCATGTTATGTGCCACTAGTGCTAAGTTTCACAGCCTTGCTTGAGACTCTCCTGAAAGTAATTCAGTGTTGTTGTTTAGTTTCACGAATGATGGACCTAGAAGTTTGAAAGTTCCAGCCCAAGGTCTTATGGCATTAAACAAACTGACTTGTGACTTAGAGCGTATGTGGTCTATTTTTAGTTTACCACCTGCCCTGTAGGCCTACCCTGAATTCTGAAGTCCTCGGGGGATCCCCATAAGAAGGGAGCCCTCAGCTCCTGTGGGCAGAGTGTTTGGAGACAAGAGGACACCAAACAGCTTAAGGACCTAAGACATCTCTAGACAAGGAGGCTGAGGCAAAGGAATCAGGTGACTCCGGATTGAAATCCTACTGGGCGGAATCAAAGCAGCCCTTTGGACTTGGGTTTCTCCAGTTCTGGCCCCAGTAAAAGTTCCAGTTGAATTATGGGTCCCTGAATGATTTAGCAGATTTCCAGAATCTTATGGAGTCCAGTCTTCCCGGAAAGAGAAGATCACTGGGTGGTATTTTTCATTTCATTCATACATATATGTATGTATGTTTGTGTGTGTGTGTGTGTGTGTGTGTGTGTGTGTGTGTGTGTGTACAAGAAAAAAAAATCTGAATTCCTTAAATCCTTAAAACCTCTGGGGGAGGGCGCCTGGGTGGCTCAGTTGGTTAGGCGACTGCCTTCGGCTCAGGTCATGATCCTGGAGTCCCTGGATCGAGTCCCGCATTGGGCTCTCTGCTCAGCGGGGAGTCTGCTTCTCCCTCTGACCCTCCCCCCATCTCATGTGCTTTCTCTCTCATTCTCTCTGTCTCTCAAATAAATAAATAAAATCTTTAAAAAAAAAAAAAAAAAAAACCTCTGGGGGAATCATTTGGACTTGGCCCCCTTTCCTCCTGCAAGATTTTCATCTCACAGCTCTAAATTCTTTTCACAGCTCCTGAGTAGGTGAAAGCCACTTGAGAACAAGTCTTGTATTATCTTGCTTTCCTTTGGGAAGCAAGGTGGGAAGAATGAGGGGTTGGAAGGTTGGGGGAGGGGTGGAGGTGTACATTTTCCCTGCACCTCCAATCTGGCAGGCCCAGGTCTTAAAAGCTCCAGAAAATGTAGCACTTGAAAACACAGCCAGGAGAGAGTAGACCCAGGAGGCCCAGAACTAGAAGCAAATGTGGGTTTTTGGTGTTATTCTTGTCTTCGCTAGGCCAATCACTCCTCCTCCCTGTTCCTGCTGCCTGGAGCCGAGGTTTTAAAGGGTAACTCTCTCTCGGCTGAAACGGAGCTTTTGTCTGCCTAGGGAATTCCTGAGCACAAAGGAGGGAATTGGGGAGAGAGGTCCAGGTTCCTGCCTGGCCACCTCCCTGCCGGAGCAGGATCAGATAGACCTTGTGCCACGTGGGTGAGTGGCCCTTTCTCCACCACTATTTTGCTGGTGGCACAATCAGCCTCTTAGCAGATGCTAATGAGATTCTGGTAGAGAGCTACAAAATCATCTGTGGCAGATGGTAGAAGGTTAGGTTTTGATTTCTCTTGTTCCACTGTTGTTTTTCTCTAAAAATGTGCTAACCAATGTGCCGTTTTCTTGCGCTTGATTTTGACAAAGCGACACATTAGTTTTTTTACTCCTTTTCACCCATCCTTCCCCTAATCATAAATATCTTTTTAGAAACGAAGGCAAATCATTATTCAGCTTTTTCCCTCTGCCCCTCTCCTGCAGTCTGTTTTGTTTTGTTTTGTTTTTTACACAGAAGAAATCATTTGAATTCCCTTTGAACCTACCAAGAGAATAGAGACCAGTGCTATGAGTGCCCCCTGGTAATGTGTAATTTCATTTTCTTATTGACTGGGGCAAGGTTAGGTTATCATGTTTTGGTTAATATACACACCCTCTATGGACAGATAGGAAAACCAAAAATATTGTAGGAGTCAACAAAGGGAATGCTACCATTTATTGGATACCTTTAACATTCCAGGCATCATGCTAAGCAATATATGGCCAATATTTTAGCTAATCCTCACATTAATCCTATAAAAAGGCAGTGTCCTTATCCCCATTTTATAGATGAGGAGGCTGAGACTTGGAGAAAGAAACTTGTCCAACATGGGATGGCCAGGAAGTGGCAGAACTGGAATTCAAAGCCAGGGAGTCCCACTCCAAAGCCAGCACTCTCAGATGGTACATTCCTCTGTTTTCCTTCATGAATGTCAGTTGCATCAGTGCTGGTGGTCTCTAGGACTCAGGGGCACTTTTCCTGATTCCAAACCCTTGTTGGAGACCAGATATCAAAAGCTTTATTTATGGAGAGAGAATCTGATACTAGTTATAGAAGCACTGACTTAGCCTCAAAGATGGAAAGCAGACCCACCCTTTTGCACATGAAGAAATTAGGATCCAGAGAGTATGATGTTTCAGTTACCTATTGCTATGTGACAAACCACCCTAAAACTGAACAGCTTAAACCACAAAACTATTTTATTGCTCCCAATTCTGTGGGCCAGGACTTTGGGCAGAGCTCAGCTGCGCTGTCTCAGGACTGTTCATGTGGTGTCAGCCAGGTCGACCAGATACCCTCACGGCCTTGAGGCTGGTGGCTGGCTCTCGGCCCAGCAGGATAGCCTGGACTCAACATGGTGGCTCAGGCTCAGAGAACACCAGGCCTCAGCCCAGAACCAGAACAGCATCCCTTCTGTCTCTTCGCATTGGTCAAAGCCAGTCCCAGTGCCTGCACAGATTCAAGGGGGAAAGGAATTAACTCTACCTCTTGATGACAAGAGCAGCACCTGCAAACAGGGATGGCCTGGGCATGGTCATCTTTACAGACAGCACCACACATGGTGACTTATCAGCGGCAGAGATCCAAGGGTTAGGCCACTATCATAGAAAATCTCACCCTGGCAGCTTCCCCAGAAGGGAAAAGATTCCCTTTGGAATCTACATTCTATTTCGACTCAGCCCGAACAGGTAAATGTGAGCTCATCTAATCCTGTGGGGGATGATGTTCTGTGGGCCTGTGTGACCAGTTGGGTCCAGTGCCCACATTGCGCCTCTGATCTGGGCCAGCCTGCGCGTTCTCTTTGCCAAGAGAGAATCCCAGCCTAAGGAAAGGGGGTCGGGGGTGTTTGCCCTACCAAGGCCACAGAAGTGATGTGTCCAAAGATGTTGTAGAGGCTGCCAAGACGATCGGGGAAGAGAAAACTACCTCCATTGGCCCAGAATGATCAGCCCAGTGTGCCTCTCACAAGAACAGATGGACAGCCTCACCAAGAAGAATTTAGTGAGAAAATAAAGGAGTTTCAGGCCTTAACTAGCAGGGCATCTGCACTCACTTTATAAAGCTCATCCACCCAACTGAGTAAGGAGAAAACATAAAATCAAGGTCCAATGTAGGAATATGTACCTGGGGAGGAAAAATAAAGTGGATTATGACCAGATGAAAAATAATTTCAAATTAACAACTATTAGAGGCAGAGGGAGCCTAAGAGATCCAATTTAGCCCCAACCCCATTTTATGCATGAAACAATGGAGGCCCAGGTGGAAACAGAAGTGAGGGGCCTGCCCCAGCTCCCACAGCTCAGTTATTCTTGCATTGGTAATGAGCACTTAGCAAGCACTGATTAGGTGGCAGGCATTTTGCTGGGTGACGGAACCTCGAGGTGGAGTGGGACACAACCCTTGCCTTCACAAAGCTGACTGTCTAGGGGAGGAGAAGGCCGTGGAAAGCAATGATCACAGCATAATGCAGGGAACACGGTGCTAGCAGTGCTCAGAGAGGTTCGTGAGCACCCCACTTCTAAGCTCCGGGTTCCTTGCATGCTTGAAGCCCATGGGCTCTGTGGAGAAGAAAGCCTGTTTTCAAAAATCCTGCCTCCTGAGCTACCCATTGGAGCTACATCAGAGCCCTGTGCTTTAAAAGAAAGTGCAGTCTTTCAATGTCCTGTGAAGAGAACATCCTAAATGTGCCTTGCACTCTCAGGCAGGTCCTAAGAGAGCATTCACAAATCTCAGGACAAGGCCAATGTCACTGCCTGGGGTCACCACCACCAGTCCCAAGGGAGGCAGCGGGCTTTCATCCAGAGCCTCTGATTCCTGACCCCTTTGCTGGGCTACCACAGGAGTATATTTGGGCTGGAGTCCACCACAAGCACACACGGTGGGCCCTTTACCAAGTCATAAAGTTGGTTTAAAAAGGGTGTTTGATCTACTGGGAACTCAAGAGGTTTGGGAGGAAATGGAAAGTCGCTGGTGGCTGCTACCTTCCACAGCCTTCAGCTTCCCCACTCCTGCCTTCTACCAGTGGTTCTCAAAGGTTGCTGTCCGTTAGAATCATCTGGGGAGCTTAAAAAAACCCCTGTGTGATTTTTTCCTATGTGATGGAAAGAGGGGAGCACAGACCTGGGTGTGACTTTACTCTGCAAGCCTCAGTTTGCTCATCTGTCCAATGGGAAACATCACAATACCCAACCCCCTCAGAGGGCTTGCCGTGTGTCAGCCACTGATCAGAGGGCTCTACAGGAGTGCCTTGCTTATTCTCATGACAATTCTTTGAGTTAGCGATTATAACTCCATTTTACAGATGAAGAGACGGAGGCTGAGAGCTTAAGTCACCATGCCCAAGGTCACATGACTAGCAACAGGCTACAGCCTTGGTCAGCCTCTGGGGAAAGCCTGCACACTTAACTCTGCTACACCATTTCTGAGGGGCAATGAGACAGAGAGGGGAAGCTCCCCAGGTATAGTCATCTTCTCTCCTGGCTCCATCCCCTTCCCGGTGTCTCTGTCTCCTGGGATCCTGACCCTTGGTGGCCCCTGCTCTCTGTGACTCTCACCACCTGCTCCGGTCATTCTTCCTGCTACCCTCAGTGCTTCCAGCAGTTCTCCCTGGGACTCAGGCCTTCCAGGGACCCACGACCCCCCTCAGGGCTCCCATGTGGACCCTCAATGTACTCCATCCCTCTAGCCCAGCCCCCTTCCCTTCTGCTCCCCACCCATGTCCCAGGACAGTTTGAGCTTTGGCTTCAGCCCAGCAGTCCTCCTGGGAGGGCAGAGAACAGGAAAGACGGAGCCTGGAAAGCTCCTTCCCTCTACTTATCATTTCCTGGCTGATTCTGCCATGAGGGTCAATGGAGAGCTTAGCCATCCTCATAGAGCTGATCTTCACTGACAGCTCACTGAGTGCCAGGGGTCTTCCAGACATCATCTCATGTCAAGCTTGCCAGAAACTTGCAAGGTAACTATCACACCCCCATTTCGCACATAAAGACCCAGGCTCCAACTTCACCAAGCTGGAGAGTGGCAGAGATGGGATTCCAACCCCTATCTGCTCCGCGGCCCGCATCTTCTCTATTACAACACAAGAGAAAGGTAAAGGGACAAGGAGCGTCTACAGAAGTGTCTTGCAGGCCCAGAAGCACCCCCAGACCGGCGGCCTCGGCACCGCCAGGGAGCTTGTTAGAAATGCAGGCTCTCAGGCCCCGCCCCAGACCTACTGAATTGAAACCTGCATTTTAACGAGATCCCAGGTGATTTCAGTGCCTATTAAAGTTTGAGAAGCCCGGGTCTGGGTCCGTGGTCTGCCGTCCGCAGCCCTGGCTGAGCACTGGAATCACCTGGGGAACTTTGCAAAACGCTGGGGTCCCACACTCGCGGTTCGGGTTTCATCGGGGTGGGTACAGCCTGGGCATCACAGGGGTTTGTCCGTTTGTTTTTAGCTCCCCAGGTGAATCTAAGGGGCTGCAACCTTTGAGAATCACTGGCAGGAGGAAAGGGAAAGCCAAAGGCTGTGGAAGGTAGAAGCCACCAGCGACCTGCCATTCCCTCCCAGAGCAGGGCCACGCGGGGGTGGGACCAGCATCAGGGAGGCCGGGGAGACCCGCTGCCCGGACAAAGACAATCTGGGTTTCCTTCCCGCCGGTGCGTGCGGCTGGACACACACCAGCTGCGGAAAGACGCGCGGTAGGGGGACTCCTCAGGAACCCCGACTCTCCGGACGCCTGGAAAACGCTTCGGGTGAGTCCGCGGGGGTCCCCGCCGGCGCCGAGAGCCCGGCGCGGGACGAGCGGGGCGCAGGGAGCAGCGCGCGCAGGCGCAGAGCCGCGAGGCTCGGGACTGGGCGGTGGCTCCGGCTCCTCTCGGGCTGGGAGGGGGCGACTCGGAGGGCGGGGGACGGGGTGCGGCCGGGAGAGCCGGCTGGCCTCCGCGGAAGGCCGGAGCAGCCCCGCAACAGCCGCCGGCCGAGGCGGCGTCTGGGACAGGGGCCGCGGCAGGCCGGCAGGTGCGGCGCGGCCCCGGGAGGGCGCGTTCGAGCGGCTCTTTGTTTCCCGTGCGGCGCAGCCCCAGGCCTGGGCGCGGGCAGCCTGCCGCAGCTGAGTCACGGCCGACTGCTGGGTGTGTGGCCACATGGCCCCCTCCCGGAAGAACGCGTTCCTTTCCTGAAGCCGGCTTGTCTAATGCGATAGAAGGGACAAAAGCCAGAGAAGTGACTTCTCTGCCACAAAGCCCTTCCCTCCCCCAGTGCAAGTCCGGAACCAAGGTCACCCCCCCCCCCCAGCACTCACACAGCCCCTGAGGATGCCACTTCCAAGGGGATCGTGATTTTGAGGCTCAAGGCGAAGCTGCTCGACACATCTGTAGTGTCACGGTTCAGGAAGGTTCCTCTATGGCTGCTCCATGTCCCCACACCTGCCTGGGATGTGGGGTACAGGCTGAGCGGGTCGGCCTGGAGTCATCGGGAGGACTTGTCAGAAACGCACATTCCCCAGCCTTGCTGGCAGAGGATGAGATGAGTAGAACTGGGGGAAAGCACGGAATCTGCATTTTAACAAGTACCCTAAATGTTTTTTTAAGCATGTGGTTGGTAGTCTTCACTTGAGAATCGCTGATTTTGTAGAAGTGCCCCTTAACATAGATGTGTTAACCACAAATGGGCATTGCTGAATAACAAAGTTGAATTTGCCTGGGGAGATACAACTAGCATGGGTTCGCAGAGGTGGGAGTCAAGCCAGGATCACCAGGCCCCCAAGCTTGACTTTTTAAGCCCAGGTCAAACCAACCTTCAGGGATTCTCAGGGAGCTTCTCAACCCCTCCTTTCTGCTTTTGTGGTCTTGCATACCACCTGAAATAAACAGTGTCAGCTGGCACTTTTACACCTCTGAGTTTGAACGGGATGTCCTTCCAGTTTGGTAATTGTGGATTGGGTATGCTGTAGCTTAAGCCTAATCAACCACTAATGGGCATTAGCCCCCAGAAGAATCTTTTATGTCTAGATAGATGTCAGCTCAAATGGATTTTTAGATCATCTGTACTTTAAAGGCTGCTCATCTATCACAAAAAGAGGAAAAAAATATACTGAAAATTAGGTTTAGGAATAAATTTATTCCCTTGGTTGGCAGATGTTATCCTGTTAACAGACCATAATGAAAAACAAAAAAACAAAAAAAAACAGATTCTTTTTTCTACAATGAAGGCGGATGACCTTGGCTCACATCTCAGCTTTCCCACTTACTAGCTTGGTAACCTTGGGCAAGTTTCTAACTTCTTTGTGCCTCCAATTTCCTTATCTGAAAAATGCAATTGCGAATATTTATTTTATACTACTGGATAAAAGATTTGCAAGTGTTATCTTATGTAATTCCCATTTTACAAATGAGGAAACTGAGGCTCAGAGAGGCTAGAAACCACGGTCACCCCTTCTCAACGTCCGCCTCTCCCCTCCCTCTTGACCACACCTCTTCATTGCCTCCTTGATCCTGCCTGCCTGTCAGACAGTAACTGCGCATGTTCGCATGAGTGCACCATCATGGCTAACTTTTTTTTGAGCAGTTATTATGTGCCATAAACTAGTGTCAACACTTTACTTAAATGAATGAAATTCTTATCACCCTTCCATGAGACGGGAATTCTTATGGTCTCCCTCTCTCAGGAGAGGAAACTGAAACAGAGACATGGAGGTCCCACTGCCAGCAAGGGGCAAGGCCGGAACGTGCTGGCTGCATTCTGGCTTCTAGGCCTGGGTACCAGACTGCCGGGCTGTGCTGCCAGTTACATGTATTACATAAGATGGGGGAGGGGGGCTCCCCACTCTCCTGACCCACCAGCACAGCAATGCTGAGATTCTTCCTTCCCATCAACAGCCCGATTCTGGGTGCAAAGGCTCCTTCTACCAGAAAGCTTGCTACTCTGCTGGGCCTTTGGAAAAGTGGTGTTTATAGAGGACAGCTTAGAGGGGCTTTGGAAAAGACTTCAGTACAAGCTAGCTTCGAATCCCCTGGTGACCTGCAGCAGGCTTCGAGGGACGCCCATCCAGCGGGAGGGATGGACACTGATGTGGCTCACTGCCCAGGAGCTAGTGGTGTGCCAAATGCAGGAAAGTGGTTTGCAGGCTCAGCCTCTGCATGTCGACTGGGCTCCTGCCTGGCAGCCTGGCTCTGATGGTCTCGTGTGTGGTCACTCTTCTCACACCAAATTTTGAGGTGCATGCTAGAAATATGGGCCTCATGGGCAATTCTGGTAAGGGCTCAGATGTAAACAATGAACGTGTTATTGGAAACTGGAGAAAAGGTGATCCTTGTTATAAACTGGCAAAGAGCTTGACTGAGTTGTGTTCTGGTGTTTTGTGGAAGGTGGACGTTGTGAGCTGTGAAATTGAATATTTAGCTGAGGAGATCTCAAAGCAAAGGGTTGAGGGAGCCGCTGGGTATCTCCTGAATCCTTGGAGTAAAATGCAAAAGGAAAGACAGCAATTAAAGAAGGAATTGTTAAGCAAAATGGAACCAGAGCTTGGCGGTTTAGAAAAGTTTCAGTCTGGCATCATTGCAAGAAGATGAGAAAGCGTGCTTAGAATTGAACACTGAGGGTGTGGCTAAACAACCATTTGATAACACCCGGTGTGCGTACAGATCTAATCAGCCAGCTCAGTGGAAGCCAGGCAAGCGATGGGGTTATACCAGCAAAGACACTGCCCGTTTGAACTGAGGGAGCAAGAGAAAGCAGGACAGAACGCAGGAAAGGCATCAAAGTTCTTGTATGCTGCAGGACCAGAGCATCGGGCTCTTTGGCTGCAATGTGCACTGTTCTGCAGGGAAAAGGCAGAAGGACCCTATAGGCAGTTCAGAGATTATTAGGCCATCCCCTTGCAGGAAGCCTCCCACCCCCACTTGGCAGAGCCGCAGAGATGGGACCCACTGGGTCTGCAAGGCAGAGCATTGAACCAAAGAGGATTATTCTTGAGCTTTCAGATCTAGTGGCAATTGCCTTGCTAACTTTGGGACTTGCTTGGGATCCATTACCCCTCCCCCTTTCCTACTTCTCCCTTTCGGAACGGGAATGCCTACCCTGTGTCTGTCCTCCTGGTGTATATTGGAAGTCCATAACTCATACGGTTTCACAGGTTCACAGCTGAAGAATATTGCCTCGGAGTGAATCGTATCTTGAGTTACCCATATTGATTTTGATGGTTCGTTGAGGAGACTTTAAACTTGAGACTTTAGAGTTGCCGCTGGAATGAGGCAAGGCTGGGGAGCTGCTAGGATAGAACAGACATGTTTTGCACATGAGAAAGACACAAATGCTAGGGACTGAGTTGTG
Organism: Callorhinus ursinus; assembly: GCF_003265705.2. NCBI lineage: Eukaryota > Metazoa > Chordata > Mammalia > Carnivora > Otariidae > Callorhinus > Callorhinus ursinus. Next base: position 47,211,486 of record NW_027397067.1, on the reverse strand, counting down.
CCCTTCCGCACCTCAAGTTCCTGTGCTGGAGCCTGACCCCGCCCCCACCCTGTGATTTTGTATTTGGGAGTGGGGCGTTTGGGAGATAGTTAGGGTTAGGGGAGATTAGTGTCCTTACACGAAGAGACCAGACAGCTTACTCTCTCTCTCTCTCTCTCTCTCTCTCTCTCTGCCGTGGGAGACACAGCAGAAGTCTGCCGTCTGCGAGGCCGGAAGAGGGTTCTCACCAGACACTGACCCTGCTGGCACCTTGATATTGGGCTTCCAGGCTCCAGAACTGTAAGAAAAGAAGTCTCTGCTGTTGAAGTCACCCAGTCTATGGTATTTTGTTAGGGTAGCCCAAGCCTGCTAAGATAATTCTCGAAGGCCTGTTTTGAACATTTAAAAACCCCGACTTCTGAGGCAGCAGACTTGGAGAGAAGCTCCGCACAAAGAGCTGGGGGGCAGGGGTGGGGTGTGGGAAGGGAAGAAACGCACAAAGAACACTATTTCCAGGCAGGGATCGACTGAGCTGTACCACAGTCTAGGCACTATGCTGAGCCCCACCCTGGGGAAACACTGCCCCTGGCCCACAAATGCCTGGGAAAGCTCGTATTCCTGGCTGGCTGTTGGCCAAGCAGCTCTCAGAGGCAGCTCTTAATCCTTGCTTCTCAGACCTCCCTCCAAGGACACCGTGTGAAGAATGCTCCGGTGCTCATCCTGAGATGAGCCCAGCATCAGGCTCCGTGCTGAGCAGGGAGCCTGCTTCTCCCTCTGCCTGCCCCTCCCCCTGCTTGTGCTCTCTCTCCCTCTCTCTCTCTCTCTCTCTGGCAAATAAGTAAAATCTTACAAAACAGACAAGTAAGCAAACAAACAAATACTGATGCTCAGGCCCAGCCTTGAATTCCTCATTTGGTGGTCTGGGGTTCAGCTTGGGTCTTGGGCTTTTAAAGATTTCCAGTGATTCTAACATGCAGCCAGGACTGAACTCCACTATCCTCAGGGATCCACATCCCCTTCATCTGTAAAATGGGCTAATGGTACCTCCCAAACAGGATGTTGTGAGGCTGAACTGAGGGGCCTAGGCAGGGAGACCTGGAGAGGAAAGAGACTGCCTCGTCAAGGGCTGTGCCTGAGCATCAGGCCCTGTGCCCAGGGCTACAGCGCGGGGTGGGCAGGATTCCTCTGCACAAGGACTCAGCAATGTCCCCCAGGAGGATGGTGCCCCACCCTCCTTCCACCTGCCCAGCTCTTTACAGCTTATGGAACACTTCATGCCATGAGACCGAAGCTGGCACATGGTGGCCCTCAACGAAAGTCTGTTAAACAGACGAAGGGACAACGTCCTTTGCCCTTCGCAACAACTTGGAGAAGTAAACTGGAGAGAGATCCTTACCTCCCCTGATTCCATACCAAAAGTAGGGAATCCAAACTCAAGTCAAGATTCTGTCATCAGCTGTGTGGCCCAGGGACACAGTTAAGGGAGCTTCTCAAAGCTTTTGTTTCTTCATTTGTAAAATAGGCCTTTCTAATAATTCCTTTTTTACAAGGCTGTTCTGAAGAGCTGCTGACACAATAATAGAAACTGCTTGATGAGGGAATTGAGGTTCAGAGAAGTTAAGCGATTTGCCCACAGTCCCACAGCTAGTAAATAGTGAAGCCAGAACTTGAACCCAGGACCAAGGAATTTCTGGGCTTTTCTCATTCCCCATATGGAAACACAGGCCCACATATACTTTAAAAACGAAAATGAACCCCCCAATAAGTACCCGGTTGTAGAGTGAGAGATTCAAATATTTGGAGTTGCAGGAGGCTCTGGGGATTTTTGGCCCCCAAGATACAGTGTTGCAGTGAGTTTTGCAAGAAGGCAGGGCTGGACCTTGGGTAAGGATTTCTTTTTTTATAGGAGGACCAGCCTGGAAGAAAATTCAAAGAAATAAATCAGCAGAGGATTTTTTTTGTCCAAGGAGGAGAAGCTGAGAGGAAACCACAGTGAAGAAGAGGCAGTTGTGTGGGAAAATCCTTCTGCCTCTCTGGAGGGCCTTGCCACTGGACAGAGCCCCTAGCTCACAGCCCAGGACTGGCTGAGGAGGGGGATTTGAGGATCCCCACCACCAAGTTCTGCGCCAGGGGCAGCTGGTCTGGCGTTAGCTCGCCTGTATGCACACTGCTGCCCTGCAGTCACACTAGAGAAGGAAGGAACCCGGCCTGACCACCTGTCCTGTCACCTGTGACCACAGTGCCGATTAGGTTAGGACCGCCTACCTCTCAGTGAGAGAGGCATTCTCTACCCCGTTACACGCACATGAGGCTCAGAGACCTTAGGTCCCTGGCTACTTCCCAGGGTCCCTCCGTCCCTACACACCGTGGTCATTCCTCTCATGCAACCCCAGAATCCACGTGCCCGCTCTCCCCTGCGCTCCCAGTGAGCTCTGGGACAGACCGTGCAGGGCTGCCCAGCAGGCAGCCGGGCATTACCTAATTGCTGGCCGGCCTCCTTTGTCACCTCATTTTTCCAAGCCGCCTGGCTCTGAAAGCCTCCACCTCAGACAGACAAATGAGACTCGAGCCTTGTTCTGCCAGAGCTCCAGAAAAAGGAAGAGATCAGAAGCTGTCGCCCTGATGGAGCAGCCGCTGGGGTGCACACAAAGCTGTGGGGGCAGCGGATGTCTTTAGCAGGCGACAAAGCCCAGGCCACTGCCCTACTTAACGGCTGTGACTTCCCTTATTGGGCTCTGCCTTCTGCTGTGAGGTGCCTGGGGTCAGCATTCTGGGCTTTGGGACTTGATCTTCATCAGCTAGCCTCCCTAGGGAGATGAGCCCTTGTTAGAGCCAGCCCCTGGCATCCTAAAAGCCTCTCCTGCCTCCACCAGGCAGATGTTTCTAGGGTCAGGGAAGAAGAAAGTCATCAAAGGAATGCACTCTGCTGCACGGCCTCCAACAGGCAGGCAGGGCTGGTGCAGTTTACCCAGTGCGAAAGCAGCATCGTGCCCCCTCTGGACTCCAGCCTGAGGCTACAGCATCTGCACCCGAGAGGCCAAGGGTAGTCTGGCTTTACCCTGTCCTTGTCCTGGCCGGTAGGTGGGGTGGACAGAGCAGCCCTGATGCCCTCCCTCCCTGGACCTGAGCATCTCCAGGGCGGAAGCCAGGCCCACTGAACTTGGCATCTCCTGGCACAGGTTAGCACGGACCGGAGCCGGGTACGGTTCCGAGTGCCTCAGGTATACGAGCCCACTGCCCGTCACCTCAACCCAAAGAGGTGTCATTCCCATTTTCCAGATGGACAAACAGAAAACTTAGGTTCCTAAAGCTCACGGATGGGGCGTCAGGATTTGATTTCAGGCACTTACAGGCCAGAGCCTATGTTCCTAACCCTTATACTACAGTGACTCTCCGTGAACAAATAATGGATTAACGAAGAAGCGAATGAATGAATAAAGCCATCAGTTAATGGCTTGTAGAGAGAAAGACAAAAAAAAAAAGCCCCCTGTTCAAAATAACTTCCTGTTAACTGTTTCGGGGCCCAAATCTGCCGATGAAATACATACCTTTGAGTTTTAGTCTGTGATTGTTTTCAAAAACTGTCCCTAAGAAATTGTGGTGATGGGCGATGATTGGCCTGGCACGGTAGCCCCTGGGACATCTGGGTGAGGCCTGCGGCCTGGGGACAGGGGAACCGAACGTATGAGGAGAAGGGAGCAGGGAGTCGGGGGGTTGGCTGCACCTTCTCCGGGGCTCCGCAGCCCTGGCCAAGTCAATGGCCCCCGCCAGCCCCGGTTTCCACATCTGTCCGTGGGGATACCGATTCCTAGCTCATGGTTTATGAGTGAACAAGCGACTGTAGGTAGTCTGCCCGGTACAGAGTGGATGCTCAACCAATGGGAGCTGTTATTGTTGTTATTACACAAATAATAGCTACAAAACATAAGTCCTCCTTCTCCCCCAAGCTCCACTGTCTTCCTCCCCCCTGTCTTTCTTTCCGGGCTGTCCTGGCCCTCCGCTCTCCCACCCGTGCCCTGGCCAGGGCTCCCACTCCCTGTCACCTGTCCGCTGTCCAATCTGGGAGATGGAGCGAGCACGCTGCAGGCCGGGGTGGAAAAAAGCTGCTGGAACGCCCACCTTTCCCAATTTCCCCCTATTTGTCCAGTTCCAGCCATGGCCAACCTGGATCTCCAGCTGCTCTTCATTCCCCACCCCTCTTTCCCCTCATGTTGTCCGTTCCTTCCCATTCCCTGGCTGGCTTCCTCTGGCTCCAGCTGAACTTGAATTCAATTATGTCGCGGTGGCAGTGAAGACATCCTCTCCTTCCAAGTGCTCATCAAAGGCTTGTGCACAACAGGCCTCAGACCCAGGACCCAGAGGGGCCTGGCACCTGGGGAGCGAGGGCAGGGCAGCAGGAGGATCCCTGTCACCAGAGGGGGAGGGCCAGCTGTGTCCTGGGGTCATGCATTGGTCCGTCTGTCGCGCCAGGACAGAAGTCCCCAGTTCTGAACACACGGGAGTAGGGGAGGGCAGTGGGGGGAATGGGAACCGAATGAAGAAGCCCATGAAAGTGCGGGTAACCATCGCTCTGCAAGGACTAACGTTAATTACGAGCATTTAGGGAAGGAGTCACCATGGACAAAGCCTCTCTCATCAGCTCTGTCACTGGACGCCCATGAGGTAATGGGTGAACCCCATTTTATAGATGAGGAAACTGAGGTCTTGAGGGTTTACATGATTTGCCCAGGGCCTGGGCCACAGGGCTGATCGCTTCTCTGAGCTCCTCGTCCTTTTGCACACTGCGCCACTGACCCACCGGGTCGTCCCGGCTGGCCCCGGGTACTGGGCATTTTGGAGGAAGTCACGCAGCCTTGGGCCTGTGCCCAGGACAGACCCAGCCTCCAACCTCAGCCAGGCTCTTAACATACTCCTTTCCCGTGCTTGGCCTGCCCTCTTGACGTTCTCCTTGAAAACGCTTCCAGACTCTCCCTTCCCTCCTTTCCTTGTCCCCTCACACCCAGTGGATGACCTTATCTCCTATTACTCCAAAAAGGTCATGGTCCTGGGGCAGGAATAAGCCTGAGTTCCAGCCTCCCGCCTGCCCGCCCCCACCCTCCTCTTTTTTCTCCTCTCGGTCTGGGGGCTGCGGGTACTCTTCTTCCTGCTTGAGGCCTCCCCTCAGTCAACTCTTGGCCCACCCTGCCGGCTCTGCGGCGGCGTCCTCCATCAGCAACCGGACTTCTCTTCCCAAGTTTTCTTGCCCCTTCCAATGTACCCTCGCCCCTGGCCCAGGAACACGCCGCCGTCTCTCCTCCCACCTTCCTCACCCCTGCCTTTTTCACTCTACTTCCGCATCCACACTAACTTCGTGAAACAGTAGTCTACGCTGGGGTTTGTCGACCTCAGCACTACTGGTGTTGTGGCCGGATCAGTGTTGTGGGGACTGTCCTGTGCATTTGCCTCAGTTTGCGTGGGCTGCCATAACGCAATACTGCAGACTGGGTGGCTGAGACACAGAGATTTATCCCACCCCGTTCTGGAGGCAGGCGGGCTGGAATGGAGGTCTGGCAGAGTTCGGTTTCCAGTGAGGGCCCTCTTCCTGGCCTAAAGACACCGCCCCTCCCCGCATCCTGTGCAGCCGGTCCTCTGAGTGCTCGGGGAGCGGGGAGCGGGGAGCGGCTACCAGCTCTCTGGTGTCTCTTCTCCTGAGGACGCTAGTCCCATCATGAGGGCCCAACCCTCCTGATCTCGTTGAACCCTAACTGCCTCCCAAATGCCTCCTCTTCCAATTCTATCATGTTGGGGAGCAGAGCTTCAACATGAGAATCTGGGGGGACACAAACATTCAGCCTATAACAGCACTGTAGGATGCTTAGCCACATTCCTGCCTCTACCCACAAGACACACTTTCAGTTTGGGAAGACGCCAAAGGACCCCAGTTGTCAGTAGTGACTGTCGTGACAGCCTCCACCAGTTGTGACAACCAAAAGTGTCTCCAGACCCTACCAGACATCCCCTAGAGGACAAAATCTGCCCCTCTGGCCCCTGTGGGGGACCCACTGGTCTACACTATCTATTCTGCTTTCTTCTCCACATTCACTTCTCAATTCACTTGTAATTCAGTTTCTATTTCTCCCCCAACCTACTGAAACTGCTTCCGTAAACACTCGCTACGCCCCACACTGCTACATCGCTGGTGTTCCTAGCCCTGGGCTACTCTGCTCTAGTGGAAACTACACTCCCAGCTCCTGAAAGCCCCCGCTCTGCAGGCTCCAGAGGAAGCTGCTGCTGGCCCCTCTCTGGATGGTCAGCCTTTCTCCTACCTTGCAGGGAGAGCTCAGTTTCTACCACGAGACTTAATGCTAGTTACTCACTTGCCAGCCTCCTTGCAGCCGGGACCGGCTCATGGGATCTGAGGGAGAGAGTCTGCCTGGGAGAGCTTCATAGGAACATTCACTTTCTGATAAAGGGGGTGAGGGGACAGAAAGAGAAAGCCACATGATTGGTGAAAAGTATGATGTTTGGAGTTGCTGCGGCCATCTGCATCTCCCCAACGAGGCCTGACTTAGTGGTTGAGCCAACCTTGGAATTGCCTCCTTACAGACAGCTTGTAAGAAAATCTATGTTCCTATTACCTAATTAGTCTGTTTTTTTTCTATTTAGTAAGCTATTCTATTACTTGCAGCCTAAAGTACCCTGACCAAGCCAGCTTCTGAGACTCTACCTGGTCCCTGTTCTCATACTTTTCTGGCTGATCCTTGACCACCTCCTCTGAGGACTCCTTCTCCCCCCGTCTCCCTGACACGGTGATGTTTCCAAGGCTCACCGTCCTCAGTGCATCCTCTCCGCCGTGTGGATGACATCCTAGGTGCTCATGACTCACGAATCTGAACCTAGAGCTGTCTCTTGAGCCTCCGACCCTTAAATCCAGCTGCCCGCGCCCATCTCGTCACTTTGGTGTTTCTTTTGCCAGCTCTCATTTCCCTGCCCCTCGTAATGTTGGGACTTCCAGGGTCCTTTTCCTTTTTCCAGCTATACTCTCCCTGCCTCCCCCGTGGGTTACCTGATAAAGGGGGAGGTGACATTCCCGGATGACATTTCTATGACACTTCTATGTTGAAAACCCAAGATTATGCCAGAGCTCTGCAGGGAGGTCTGGATTTGAATACACAGCTGCCAGTTGACCGCTGTGTGCGGAAGGTCGCACAGAGCCGTCCTGCCCACACACCCCGTGGTCAGTCCATCCTCCCTCCTTGGAAGCGGTTCCTCTCAGGTGTGCTCCGACTCAGCGACGCCCGCCTCCATCCTCCCAGACCGGAACCAGCGGATTAGGCAGGGTGCCTCCTTTTTCTCATCTTGCGTGTTCCAGCAACTGCCAAGTCCCTCTGATTTTTACCTCCAAAATACCCCTCTACTCCACCGCTTCTGTCCCGCACTGCCTAGTTCTGGCTGCGGTCAGTGCTGCAGTCGCCTCCCCATTGACCTAGCACCTCTGCTCTCGTTTCTCTGCAACCCATCCTCCTGCCCACAAGCAAAGTGGTATTTCTCAAATGCAGATCTTACTATGTCACTCTCTGCTCAAAACTCTTCATTAACTCGCCATTCCCTTCTAGCAGTGATTTTTAAACTATTGTCAGTGTAAGGCCTCCAATATACAATAAATTAAAGCAGAAGAGTAACAGTTGAAGTTAGGGAGGGACATCTAGAGACCCTCATAGATACTCTGCCTCTCCATCCCTTTCTCCAGTCCAAACACATGCGCGCACATAGCACATGCCTGTATGCACAAACATGCACAGAAGTGCATATAGACACATGCACACACACGTCTACATATGCATGCGCATGCGCATACATAAGTGCACGTGTCTGCATACATACATGCACACACAAGTCCATGCATGTGCACACACCAATTCCTGTGTTACTTTTGTTGAGACGTCTGCCCTACCTGAATGTACAGGAAGCACCGCTTCCTGTGGATCCCTGGTAATATCCAGGATCTATTGGATATTTTTTTTTTTTTTAAGATTTTACTTATTTGAGAGAGAGAGAGCATGAGCGGGGTGGGGCAGGGCAGAGGGAGAGGGAGAAGCAGACTCCCGGCGCAGCATGGGGCTCGATCCAGGGACTCCGGGATCGTGACGGGAGCCGAAGGCAGACGCGTAACCGACGAAGCCACCCAGGCGCCCCCTATTGGATACTTTTGAATCACCCGCAGCTCCCTACTTCACCTGATCCATTTCAGGATCATATTTTCAAAAGTCAAAAAGAATTTCAGTCATTTTTGTGACTGCATGCAATGTAGGGTCCTGTGTTACCTGTCACCTAGTAGAGCAAGGCTTGTCTGACCTGACTCTGGAGGACTTGGGGTCTCTACTACCATCTGGATTTGGGAATAAACAGGAAAGGGCATGCTTCTGAACACTCCTTCCCTCACCTCACAGGGCTGTCTCAGCAATCGGCTGCTGGAACGCGTTTAGCCAGTTGGGGCTGAACTGCGGGACTGCAGAGCCGATTAATATGAACAATAGAAACCATGCCTCTTTCAGGCTTCTGCTCACTGAGAGGCTCAGTCCCCCTCCCCCCCCCACACACACCTCTGGAAGGGGTGACAATGGCATGGGCCACTCCAGGTTCAAACCCCAGCTCGGCCACTTAAGAGGCATGTGACTGGACTAGGTAAGCACTCTGAGCCTCAGTTTCCTTATCTATGAAATGACTGTCATTAGGATGAGGACAGTGTCTATCAAGTGCCAAGTGCTTGGTAGTTTCTCAACAGATGGTGGTTTTAAGGGGTACCATATGTCAGCTCTTCTTCATTCCTACCTAGGTACTTCTGGATTTTATGAATGAATGAATTCCCCTTTCTTCCTGTGCTGTAAGGTGGGGGTGGTGGCTTGACTAATGGATGAGTTTGTGCATCCCTGGCACAGCCCCTCCTGGGCCCTTATTTTAGACACCCACACCCTTGAGGTTGGCTGTCCAGGCAGCCTCAGCCACCACAAGGGGAGCGAGGCCTGCCATTCGGGAGGCAGTTTACTTGGGGTGGGAAGGATTGCAGAACCTCTTGTGGCTTCGACATCTAAGCACTCGATCCAGAGGAATGTTTCCTGTGGGCATGCTGACACCCAGGAATGGCTTTTAGAGAGACAGTTTCAAGCAACAGGTGAGAGTGTGTACAAAGCAAATGTCGGGAGTCGTCCTGGTTCTGAGAAGCTTTGATGCAGAGTGTGTGACATCAGAGGGGAAGGGTCTGGCCCACCAGCTCTAACAGCTAATGGGCTGATGATAGCTGCTCACTCTATTGCAGAGGGGCAGGAGGGGGACCTAGAATGGGCCAGGGACAAAATCGGCCCTGGCCTCCTCCTGGATATGCCATGGGGCCCCGTGGAAGAGGGAGCTGATTCACATAGAGTACTTAGCACACGACCTGGCACAGAGTAAGAAAATACTGGCCTTTGACGCTTGGTGGAACTTTTCTTGGAAAGAATGAAAGGATTATAAGTAGAACTGAAGCCAGCACAAAACATAAATCTGGTCGTGGCATCCGCACTGTCAGTGCCCTCAGCGGCTTCCCTTTGTCTTAGGAGTAAGGACCGGCCTCGTGCACAGCCTGGGAGCCCACCTCCCCAGCCCCCACTCTCACCCCTTGCTCACCCATGCCAGCTGCGGGGCCTCATTTTAGTGCTTTGAGCAAGTGACCTCTGACCTTTCCTGCTTCCCCCTGCGTCTGCCTCCCAAGGCCAGAGAGAGAAGCCCCAACAGGGAGCCCTCCAGTCAGCCCTGCCTTTAGGATCTGTCTGCTCACCGGGTAGAGACACTACGGGAAGGCAGCCCCTGGGGAGAAGAGAAGCCTTAAGAAGGGACAAGGTCTGGGTCTTGCTCCTAGATCCTTGGTGCTCCCTGTCCCCTGTTCCCACCAGCTGGAGGGCGAGGGCAGGTGGAAGTGTGGCACCGTACCCTTCCCTGGAGAGAAAATGAGAGCTGCTGCTTTAAGTCCAACTGCTGCACGGGTGCTCAGGGTCAGCAGGAGAGACTGGGCAGTGCCTGCACACGCCTGAGATTTATGCCTCGCGCGGCCAGAGCTGAGCCTGGGTTGCCTGCCTTTGCAGCTTGTCTGTACCCACTGCGCCTGGCAACATGGCTCCGGGTGTGCCCGGGCTGAGCAGGAGCTGTGGAAACATCGCGATGGAGGGGTGGGTTAAATGAGATAGCACCTGAAAACTGCTTTGGAAACTGTGTTAGGGAACTACATTCCCACTGTCATTGACAAAAAGAGCTGGGAGGATCGCCCTGGGCCTTAGGGGTGGAATGGGGAGGAAGGAGATGGCCTGGGGCAGCACTGTTCACGTGGTGATCTGCAGAATCCATTAGATGAGAGCCTCGAATAATCCCAGGGCTTTCTCCACTTGCAAGACTGGGCAGAGTAATGAGTCTTTTCTCCAGGAAATAATAATTAGCGTTAATTGTAATTACCAGTAGTGACTCGTCAAGTACTGGGTCAAACACTTTCCTGCCTGACCGCTTAGCACTCACTGCAACACAGGGAGGGAGGGACCATCGCTGGCTCCTCCACTGTATTGATGAAGAAACTGAGGTCCAAGGTCTGGGGGTGCTAGATGACCTGCCCAAGGTCACACACAGCCAGGAGTAGCAAAGCCAGGATGCAAACCTGGGTCATCTGGCTCCCGAGCACATGTTCCTCCTGTGTGCAGAATGACTTGTCCAAGGACAGCTTTTCAAGAAGGGGTTAACTCAGCAGCCAAGTCCCATTAGGCCAGAGCATCTCAACCCTGGCTGTGCTGTACCATCAGGAGGGAAGCTTTGTAACAATACCCATGACTGGGCCCCATCTTAGACCAGTGGAGTCAGAACCCCGGCGAGTCTGGGCATGAACATTTTCTAAAAGCATCTCAGGTGGTTCCAGGATGGCCAAGGTTGGTCAGGCAGGGCACTCGAAGCAAATGAGGGGGAAGGACTGTTCATTTGGGTCGGCTCCGTCCCTCCCTCTCTGCACCAGCCATCTTCTGAGGGGCCCGCTGAGCACAGGCCAGGAAGTCTGACTTTTGCCCTGACCTTGGCACAGCACCGCCCCCTGGGACTGCTCAGAGGGTCCCTCCTGCACACTCCGACTGACACACTCTACCCACAGCTGGGCTAACTAGCACAACCCCTGGGCCCAAGAGGAAAAGGAGCAAAAAGCCTTTTTTTTTTTTTTAATTGGGTCAAGAGAAAAACAGAATTGTAAAAAGTGCAAGTCATGCTTAGAACTCCAGTCATTTTTCAGGACGCTGCTGTACTCTGCATCTCCCACCTGGGAGAGCTGGGAGTCCAGCGAGCGGTGGGAGAACAGCGTGCAGTCTGTGCGCCAGGCACTGTGTTGGCCACGTTTGTGCACGGTCTCGGCCCGGCCTGGGGTCACCCCGTAAAGGAGGCATTATTAGGGCCCTGTGACAGATAAAGAGGCCAAAGTTAACTGCGGTACGAGAGTATGAAGAGTATGAGGCAGCCCGGCACCAGCTTTCCAGTCTAAGTGGCTCTGCTTGGTGGGGTCTCCCGGGAGGTCACGGGGCTGCCAGGTCCCCCTGCCCCACTCGCCTCTTCTGTCTCTTCTCCCTGCTCTCCGCAGGCTCACAACACGGGCTCAGGCAACCCCAGACCTGCAGATCTGGGGGCATCAGTCAACACTGGCCACCCACAGAACTACTCGCCACCCACAGAGCTACTTGCCATCAAGGCCATCTTGATGCTGGTTTGCTCTGTGTTCTTGAGAAATCAAGCGAGGACAGTCAACCTCCTGGGCCTTCACAGGGCGAATCTGAAGTTGCGGGGCCTGGGAGGGATGGCATGTGAATTCTCTGGGAGTCCTCGCTGAGCCAGACACAACGGGAGCTCCGACTCTCCCCGCAGACAGCCCTTACGGAGAACTCTGTGTCCAGTCTGGCTCTCTGACCCATCTCCCACCAGCATTCCCACATCCCCACATGCAGACAGGGTGGGAAAGGGAGGCCAGGGAGGGGGCTGGGGAGAAATACTTGCAATGTCACACACTGTGCCCTAGTCATCATTTTCCTTCCTGCATTGGAGAGTATTCACTCTTTCAGTTCACATTCTTGAGCCCCTGGGCTACACTGGGGGCTGAGGCTGCCAAAACACACAACCGTTGAGCTGGTGGAACTCACAGCTTCATGGGGTAGACAACTAGTTACAAGCTGTCCAGCCATGGGATGACTGCAGTACCAGAAGCGTATCCACAATCCAGCGTTAGCCCCGGGGGAAGGCATGATTAGTTTTGGGGGGAGAGGTGCCAAGTCACGGGAGTCCAGGAGCAAGGCATGACCTCTGAGCATGCAGGCCGAGTTCTACGTCCTTCCTGGAGCCTGATCTGGCCATGCCCACCCTCCCTGGTTTCCCCTTCTGGGGACACAAATGGCATGTCTTCTTGCGTCTCACAGATACTCTTAACTATGCTTCGTTCACGATGGTTTTTTGTCTAGGGCCCCCTCTCTCAACTGGATTTTAAGTTCCTTAGGACAGGGACCACTTCTGGCATTTCCTCTCCCCCTGAGGGCTAAGACAGCATGGAGCGTCTTGGAATACCTAAGAAACACCAATTGAGCTAGTGACCTAATGATGCTTGGAAAGCGGACTTTGATAGCCAGTTCCAGGCAAGGAGTGGGAACGCAAATGACGGCACAGTGAGCCGGAGGGACTGGGGTGCTGTGATGGGGACTTTCCGTCAGAGAGCCCGTGAAGCAGACCTCTCCCCTGGAGGAAGGGCAGGTGGCAAAGGTGGACAGCTTTTACATTTCTCACAAGCTGGCTTTCCATAATGTGATTTATGACCTCCGTGTAATCGAACAGAGCTGTGAAATTAATTTCAAAGTCAAATATTGGGTTGAGGATTATGTGCTCTTTGGGGTGATTAAAACTGCTGTTCTGTTTCATAATAATAGAGAAGAGGAAGGAGTGAGACAGGATATTCTGTTCAAAGAGCAAAAAGGCCCAAAGAGGCGATATTGTCCCCTACTCCATCTTCTAGTTTTAAGAGGAAGAAGAAAAAGCAGGTTAGGAAGCTGATACCGAAATTACCTTCTAATGTTAATTTTGGTCAAGGTAAGAAACATACCTTATTGAAGCATCAACAGGCATCACAAGGCTTATAATAAAAAGCAGATACTCCCTTACTCCATCCTGTTGCGGCCTCCCCACCCCGAGTCCCACTTTTTGGAGACAGGCATTATCAACTCTTTTAGACACTTTCTGGTATTTTCCTCCATAGTTTTAAGTAATGTTGCTTGATTCCCCCCGCCATTTTACATATATTAACTTCCTACGATAGCAGAGGAGAATTTAATTTCTACACCTTATACACATTTGCACATGTTCACAACCATTCTCCGACATGGCATTTCGCCTCTCTCGGATTCAGTACTGCTCAGGGTTTATGTCGATATGCCTCCACAATTACTATTAACTACTGTTCCCGGCTAAGCCTCCGAGTCTGCTCTAATGACATTTCCTTTCAGGTACAATGTTTTGTTTCTCCTGGAGTTAATCATCTTGGTACATTTGCTCAGATTTTCAGGGGCCTCTCACTAAGTCCTCTGACTTCTTGTTAAACTCCCCTCAGAGTAGGCAAGCACATGAAAAGGCCATCAGATAATTTGTCCTTGTGGCATAAACACTGGTGTCCAGCGTCCTCCATCCTGTGGCTCTCTGAGCTTAGAGCTCTCTAGACATTCTGACCCATGTTGCCTTGGACACGACAACCATGGGCTAGATGTTTCTCAGGACAATTTTGTTGGTTTATTCCCTTGTTTTGTTGAAGTATATCCTTTAGCAGCTTCTTAAGAAATGATCCGTGGAAAATGAATGTGTTGAGATTTTACCTATCTGAAAAAATGTCCTTGGTTTATCCTTTACATCCGACTGACAGATTGGAGGTCATTTTCCTTCAGCATTATAAAAACATTGCTCCGTGGGCTTCTGGTTTCCAATGGTATTGGCGAGAAAGCTGAATGCCATTCTGATTCCTAATTTTTTCTATTTCCTTCTGGAAGTTTTTATGATCATCTCTTTATCCCTGGTGTTGTCAGGTTTCACCATAATTGATCTAATTTTTATTCAGTGTCTGGGCACTTGGTCCACACTTTCTTGTGTCTTTTTAAATAATTTCCTCCCCTCCATTTTTTGCTCTCCTTTCTTTCTAGAATGCCTATAAACTTGGTGTTGGAATTCTTGCGTTGATTCCCTGGTTTTATCTCTTCTCTCTTATTCTTCATCCCTTTGTCTTGGTCTATTTCCCGGGAGACTTCTTCAACCTTGCTATTCAATTCTTCTATTGAAATATTCGTTTCTGCTATAAATGTCTTAATTTCTACAAGTGTTTTCCTATTCTCGGAATGTTTCTTTTTTACCCTGTTCCCAATTCATGGTTGCAGTATCTTCTAACTCAAGTTTATAAAGTTCAGTTTGAAGCTGTCTTCTGCTTTCTGCATTATTTGAGCTTTAGGATTTTCTGCATTTGTTTATCTGTTTGCTTCATTAGATCTCCGGCACTTGGGTTAGAGACTTTCCTCAAAAGTCTGAAGATGCTTGGCTTTCTCTTCATATTGAAGAATGGTGACATTTAGCAAGTATAAATTATTTCAAACTGCAAAGTAAAATTTTTAAATTAAAAGCACACATACAAGCAACAGTGACATTTAAAGCTACCTGGGGGCTCTGGGCACACATACTGATTGTAATTCTTTTTTTTTTTTAATTTTTTTATTGTTATGTTAATCACCATATATTACATCATTAGTTTTTGGTGCAGTGCTGATTGTAATTCTTAAGAGCTGGGGCTCCGGACTTAGCTAGACCTGTGTTCAAATTCTCTTTATTCTTTAGCTCTGCGACCTTGGGTAGCTGCCCTACCCTCTGTCTGCCCATTTCCTTATATGTTAAGGTAGAGATGGAAATCACTGTAATGCTCGGGCTGGGGCAGTGTGAGGCATTCTCAGGGGCTGGCCTGCACTTTCAGGACCCCAAGAGTGAGCGCCCCCTTAAGCTTTGTGCCCTCGGATCTCGCTCCCCTCCCCCTCGTCCCAGTCCTCTTAAGGACCTCACAACCTCAGGGGAAACCTGAGGATTCGGCAGGATGTGCATCGTAGGAGCTTGGCCCAGAGCTGGCCTGTGGTAAATGCTCAGAAACTATGAGCTGTTAGTGCACATCAAGTGATGTAACATTTATTAACATGAAACATTTATTTAATATCCACTGTACATTTGGTGCTGTGACTATGAAGTCGGAAACAGAAAACAGAAGGAAAAAGGAGAGAGGACTAAGAGAAATGAGGGGAAGAAAGCATTATGATGATAAAAGTAGAGAAAACGAAAGGAAAATAATCAAAATCTAACTAAGAAAGGCTGACCCAGGAGACAGAAAACTGTATCAAGCGAATTTATATGTACACTGACGTTGCAGCTGGAAAGATTTTCTGGGTGAAGAGGAATACCTTCATCATAATGAGGAATGAGTTAATAAGAAAAATCTAGAATCCCTGTCTCTTCAGAAAAACAGAAGTGATGGATTCTTCGAGCCTTCCTGAAGGAAGAGAAGCAGCCTCAGGCCCGAGAGAAAATGATCTTTTACAATCTGTGTCCCCTTGATTTTAATACATGCCAGTCACGCTGCTGTTTCTTCACATTTTAACTGATCGTCACTGTCTTGGGCTAGGGCCTCAAGGTGACCTGAGTTGGGAGCTGGGCGAGTCTCTAGGTCTCGAGTCTCTAAGTCTCGAGATGCCTTCCCTCCTTAAGATTATAGGGAATAAAATCTCTATGAAATAAAATCCTCTCCACCCCCCCGACCATCCTCCATCTCTCCTGCCCCCCCAAACACCAGCATGAAGTAGAAAACTAGGGGAAATTAAAAAAAAAAAAAATAGAGGAGCCCATAGAAGTTGTTTTCTTCTCCAAACCCATTGTTCTCCCCAGTCTAAGAGCTCCGTGCCTAAAGCGATTATCGCTAACGTTTGTGGTGGTCCCAGTTCCCTTCTCCCATTTGGGCCTACATGTTGGGGTGCGGCCTTCCTGGCCAGGCCTGTGGAACAGAAGCTGCGGGCGTCTGACAGCCGGGAAAGCGGAGACACGTCAGAGCAAGGGGACGCACGCACACACCAGCCACCTCCCAGGCCCGCCTCAGGAAGAACCTGGGAGAAGGGCTGGCCACAGCACTCCCACCGCCAAACACAAAGGAAATGTTTGATCACAAACCATTTGACCTTTCTGGAATCCCATTGTTTCTTTGTGGTTTGCTGGCATTTAGGGAAGCGACTGAAACACCAAGTCTGTTTTCAAGTACGAGCCCTTACTGCAAGGGGTGAGGGAGGGTTTGCTCTGGCCCTCAAACCTCTCCTGGGGGGCTCAGGCATCCTTGGGAGGAGCTACAGGGGCTAAGCCTGTGTGCCGAGAAAGGGGGTGGCTCCGCCTCACATGAGTGGGCCCTAATCCAGTGTGACCGATGTCCCTACAAGAAGAGGAAGAGACCCCAGGAGTGGGTGCACACAGAGGGAAGACCATGTGAGGACACAGCAAGAAGGAGGCCGTCTACAAGCCAAGGAGAGAAGCCTCAGGAGAAACCAAACCTGCCAACACCTTGATCTTGGACCTCCAGCCTCCAGAACTGTGGGAAAATAAATGTCTGTTGTTTAAGGCCCCCTGGTCTGTGGTATCTTGTTATGGCGGCAAACTAAGAGATGTGATGACAGGAGTCTCTTAAAATTCTCTTCTAATTTCACGATTTCCCAAGCGACATCAGAAGTGATGTCACCAACTGAGATGGAGATGCTGGGGACTGGAGTGTGAGGGAGTGCACGGACTGGGGGACATGGCTGGGTTTTCAGGGAGCACTAAGGGGCCCCTTACATTTAAAGTAACACCAGTCAGCCTACTGACAATCTTTTCCGCTGTCCATGTTCAATGTTGGGGGTGCCGGCTGAGGTGGGGGTGGGACAGGCGTGGAGTTGACGGAAGGCTGAGTCCCACCTGGGCTGCCGTCGTGTGAGGACCACAGCACAAGGGAAGGGGGGCGTGGCACGGATGTGTATGCGCGGAGTTATGACTGGCCACGGAATTTGAGCTAGATAAGCGGGAACTGGGGAAGATGAGGGTGGTGAGGGACGCTTGGAATGCGGTAAGATCCGTGACTTTAGGTCCTGGTTCAACTGAGCACGGGTGGGCTTTGGGGTTCTGGAAGAAATGAGCAGAACTGGGAAGTGAGGAGGAGGTCGAAGAAGAGGTCACAGAGGCTCTGCAACTCTTAATGAGGGGAAGGTTCGGCGTCCGTGAGGAGGAAGAAATCAAGGAAGAATGGACCGTTAGAAGGACTGAGTCTGGGGATACTGAAATCAAGAGTTGCTGTTGAGGAAGTGGCACAGGTGACAGGCAGGTGTTGAATCTAAAGAAATGAGGAGAGTGGGCCTAGGCTGGGTGGATGGCGGGCGAGGTCGGTTGGCAGGAGCTGCAACTCTGGGGGTCTAGGCCCAATGAGTCTCGTAGATGACCCTGATGAGTGCAGCCCGGGGGTCAGAAGGCTCACTGGTGACTGGCCAGAGCCCTGCGGCTGCCACAGAAGCTGCCGGTGGCCCCCCACATGCACATACTCATTGCCCATCCAGTCCTTTCCTTCTGAGGACCCAGGATGCGCCCTGCGCGGTGCGGAACACTCTGGAAAGGTCAGAGATGAAGAGCAGGAAAGATGCTGCACCCAGGCTGCCCACCAGACCAGGGCCCTGCCCCTGAGAGGTGAGCTGCCTTCCTGTCTCCACCTCTGAGGGTGGGTGGTAAAGGAGCTTCTCTCCCTGACCCTGCACACGAGAGCACCCCCCCCCGCCCGCGCGTGTGCACACACATGCATGCACACACACACACACTGCATTCAAGCAGTCTAATAAGAGAAGTCTATTTAGATTTTGTGTGTGAAATTATACTTTCTGGCTTTCAGGAATATATAATGGACTGATTATTACTTCCACTGTAGGCTTTTGATTATGTGAGTAGATGGTGCTTTTCACTCAAACATCCAACAAAAACTTCATTTGACTGAAAAACAAAGGACCCGTCAGCATGCTGACAAGTTATAACCATGAGTCAAACAGATGAGGAGGCCAACCTACTCCCTTTTCCTGTCACCTTCCAGACCACCTTGCTGGAATTCTGAGAAACAATTTGGGCAGCTAGTTCAGCTGCCATATGTAGCCAGTACCCAGAAGAAGCAGCACATTGGAGTAAGAAAAGCATAAGGCCACCTCCCTGTCCCGGGGCTGCTTGACATCCTCTTTTCTGCACATTTTCTGCCATCCAGAGACCTTGGCAGGGAGCCTTCCTGCCATCCTGCCTGATCGACTGCCACACACACACATACATACACACACACATACATGCACGCAAAACACACACTCACACCTTTTATTTTATAACTATAATGAGGGAGGCAAGTGGACCCAGACAGGCTGAGCTGGAAGGGAAGAGATTTCCCCTCAAGCCCCAGGTCACCAAAATACAACTTCATTCCAGGGACAGTAGAAACACTCCGCTTAATGAGGCCAAGGATACCCGAAAAATGTTGAGTGGTCTGAGAGGAGCCTTGGGTCATTGAGACTATGGAAGTTTGGTTCTTCTTCTTCTTCTCTTTTTTAAAAGATTTTGTTTATTTTTATTTTATTTGAGAGAGAGAGAATGAGAGAGAGCACGAGAGGGAAGAGGGCCAGAGGGAGAAGCAGACTCCCTGCTGAGCGGGAAGCCCGATGTGGGACCCGATCCTGGGACTCCAGGATCATGACCTGAGCCGAAGGCAGTCGCTTAGCCAGCTGAGCCACCCAGGCGCCCTGGAAGTCTGGTTCTTCTAATTTTTTTTTTTTTTTTTTTTTTTTACTAGAAAGCATCTGAAGCATCTGGTCACAGCTGTCATTTGACGGCTCAGGAACGTGACACTTGGGGAGAAGTAGCATGACCTTCCCATAGCCACACAACTTGTAAGTGGCCTGCCCACGACTGGAATTGGGTCCGACTGACTCCTAACTCCCAAACAAGTGGTCTGTCCCCCTGCTGAGCTATCCCCACTCGACCACCCAGCACGTGGGTGAGCACGTGCATGCACACACATACCCCTCGCTTCTCCTGGCTGGCCTCCTGACATTAGGTACCTGGTCAGCTTGGTGCAGACCTCACACAGTCCCTAACTTCAGGTGGGGGGCGAAGGTACAGTGCCTTCTGGCTTTGTGACCCACAGAGGGTGAAAGGCCCTCCAGAGCTAAGGCCTCACCATGGTGTAATTTCTGTATGTGGGAGTCAGGCTCTTGCTGGGATGGGCTGCTATCTGCCCAGTGGCCATATACTTGTCAAAGGACTTTTCCAGTTCCAAAGCTTTAGAGGAAATTCTACTGAACTCTAACCTTGGATTTGGCCAGCATCATCTATGAGAAGGCAGCTTGTCACCATGTTATTCTGGGGAAAGTTCTCAATAACCGTTATCGATTTGACATGCGGTTTGCTCTAGAACCATCTTCTGCATGGCATCCTCAACTGCAGCAAGATGCCTCCTGTGAGCTAGTGACAGGCCCCCAGAGCTCCAGAGAGGCCCTGGCCACCTCCAGCCACTTTAGGCCCCAGTGAGAATAGAAAGGTGAGGACAAAAGCGAGACCGTTTGATGGCAGGATTTTTAGGTTTTGACGATGGATCTGAAGTGGGAACCACGGGAAGAAAGAAGCAGGGTTGGTGGTAATAGAGTAAGAACCTCCCGAAGCTCCCAGGACAGGGCTGCTGTGTGGTTTGGCAAGACACAAATTGCGAGAAAAGTCTTCTCAGCACACCGGACCTAACTCTGGGAACCGAGTCAAGCTCAGGTTAAGTAAGGATTGCCTCCCCCTTCCTCCTCCCACATGTGCTTTCAGGAAATGGCCCCCCCACCCCTGCAGTCACTCAACTGAGCCAGAGCCTGGGAGTTATTCTCGGCTCATCCACCCTCCGCACCCCCACATCCCGTCCACATCGGAGCTGTCCCCTCTTCTCCATCCCCATCGGCCCTAGGTTTGTTCAGCTCCTTTATTCCAGCAATAACTTGCTAGTTGGCTCCATTTTACCTCCCTCTGATCTGTCTGTCATGTTACCACCAGAGAGATCCTTCTACACTGCAAATCACGTCATGCCATTCTCGGGCTTAACCCTTCTGTGGCATCCCAGTCAAGTACTATCTGGCTCGCCTCAGCTCTTCTCCCCTCCCAGGAATGCTCTTGCCTCTTCTTGTCACCAGAAAACAGCCCCCTGTCCTTTACAGACACTGGCAGTATGCTGGGGGGAAAGGATCAATCAGGAAGTCTAACCTTAGGACTCACAACCTTGGCTCCTGGGCACCACCTCCGCGTAGATGCTCCCTGGCTCTTCCGACTTAGCGACTTAGCGTGCCCCAAACCACTCCCTCCAAGCTCTCCCACACTCCACCTCAAGCCTGCCCCTCCTCTAGGTAAAGAGCGCCTCCATCAGGAGTTCAAGCAAGAAACCTGGCTGGCTGACCCTCGTTTTTGGTTCCCTCTTCACACCCAGCTTTCCCGTCGCCCATTTGTCCACTTCTCCCCATCACCGTGCAGCGCCCCCAGCGTCCACACCAGCACGTCCAGCCTGGGCAGCCAGGCTGCTTCTGGACCCTTCCCTGCTTCCATCTGCCCCTACTGTCCCACAGCCGCCAAGGTCTTTTGCTTCTTTATAGTTCTAATTCCTCCTCTCCTGGAGGACCCAAACGCACATGCACATACCTTGTTCTTAAATGATGTATACTCTATACCCATGACTCTGAAGCTTGTTCTTTTCTTTAGTTATTGTTATTGGTGTATAGTTGACATACAATGTTCTGTTAGTTTCAGGTGTATGAACCTTGCTTTTTAAAATTGACTATATGTTTATCTCAGAGACTGGCCCCCATCGGTACGTAAAGAGCTCCCTTATCCCCACGGTTGCCCAGCAGTCTGTTGTGTGGATGACCAATATTTACTCATCGAAGCCCTTATTTGTTGATATTGTTGGGTGTAGTCACTTATTGATATTTAGGGCCTTTTTCGATCTTTCGCAATCATACAGCACTACAGTGAATAATCTAGTATACGTTGATTCTGAAGCATATATGTACAGGATAAATTCGTGGAAACAAAGTTGCTGAGTCGAAGTAGTACATTTTTGATTCTGATAAATATTGCCAAATTGCTCCCTTTAGGGTTTATACAAATTTATAACTCAACCAGCAAGATAGGAGATTGTCTGTTTCCCGCACCTTTGCCAACACCATGTGTTTTCAAACTTTAATCTTTGTCAATCTGGGACAAGGAGAATGATTTTAAAAAATACACACAGAAATCAAATTCTATCACTGTCTTGCTTAAAAACTCCTCAGTGGCCTTGCCTAGTGTTGGTGTGAAATCTGATCTCCCTGTCCTGGCCCACATCCCCCTCTCCTATCTTGCTCATCTCTTGCTTCTGCCACTGCACATCTACTTCTTTTCAGTTCCTTAAACACACCAAGTCCACCAGCAACTCGGGGCCTTTGCACAAACTATTCCTGCCACCTGGAGCACCCTTGCCTGAATCTTCTCGGTCTCATTTGTTACCGCCTTAAGGGAGCTCTCTGACCACCTTTAAAACTCAATATCCTTGCTGTTCCTTATTATTGCACACTGTTTCCTTCCTATCATTTATCATGATCAGAAATTACTTGTATGTTTACTTGTCGTCCCCACCAGATTTTAAATTTTGCCGTGCCTGGCTCATACCAGGTGCTCACTCACTGAGAACATGTTGAAAGAATGTGTGAATAAATAAATGAGCACTTCCCTGGACTCCCAATGACTTCCAGCTTTTCCCATATTCTCTCTAACCCCATTGTGTGTCTTAAAGACGTTGTGCTTCTAAAGCTGGAAGGCTTCCCATCCCCCACGTGGCTGCATTTCCCAGGTGTCTTCAGCCAGCTAATATCATTCTTCGGGATCCTTCTGAAGGCAAGATGTGACTCACACCTAGGTCACAGCTGTCACAGGTGTGTCCACAGACGGAGATTAGAGGCCCCATCAAAGACTTTCTGTAGTTGCCAAAGCAGATCTCAGGCTGCAACATGCTGTCTCAGGAAAAGAGACAGATCCCCGGGCTTGTCGGGGGTAATAAGATTTTTCAAGTCAATCAGCTGCATTGGACAGTTTGAAGCCAACAGTCAAAGCAGGATGCGAACCCAGGAAATCCAAAGTAATGCTTCACGTGGGAAACAGAAAGCATGTGAGTTCATGGAACAGCTTTTGTATGGGTTCAGTTGTATCCCCCCAAAATCCATATGTTGAAGACCTAACCCCAGAATGTAACTATACTTGGAAATAGAGTTCTTTCAGGAGTAAATTGAGATTACACTGACGCAGGGCGGGCTCTACTCCAGTAAGACCGGTGTCCTTATAAAAAAGGGAGATTTGGACGCAGACACATATAGGTAGAGATCCCGTGAAGATGAAGACAGAGGAATGCAAAAGATGGCCAGCGAACCCCCAGAAGCTGGAGGAGAACGTGGCACGGATTTTCTTTTGCATCTCTCAGAAAGAACCAACCCTGCTGACACCTTGATCATGAACTTGTAGCCTCCAGAACAGTGAGACAGTCCATTTCTGTTAAGTCACTCCGTTTGTCGTACTTTGTTACAGCAGCCCCGGCAAACTACTATAACCAGCAAGCATGTTAGGCTAACTTGGACGGTGTATTTTGCGTGCCCAAAGTAAATGTATCTATTTTCCATATAAATAATCTCAATCACAAGCACTGCCTTGCTTGAGTGGTAAAAAGCACATGTGGCTTAGGTGGGAGGTCCTGGGGTATAGTCCTGGTGCACATTCCCCATTCTGGCTTCAGTAGATGGCAAAGTGAGTGGGTTGCACAAATGATCTCTCTGTTCCCTCCCAGATCAATGCTTGATGGTCCTATAGCTCCCACACCCTTTCCCCCATGGCCATGGTTACCACCAAACAGTTTGCAGGGCTTAGGGAGCTCAAGGCCAAAAACCTAGCACCTTAGATGTCAGAGGTAGAGCTGTGGAGACGCTCTGCATTTGGACTTGATAACTATATCCTGCTTACTCTCCCTTTGTCTCCTGTCCCACTAACAGAACTGCCCTCTCTTTTCCATTCGTGTGGAATTCAGTTTTGAACCACCTCAAAATGGTTTCGTCTACCTGGAGATCTCACCTGGGGATGTTATTCTTAGGAGTCATTTGGGAAACTGTGAAGGCATGCTTAGTTATCACCATGAAACTGGGGGAGGAGTATCAGATTCATGGGCAAAGGCCAGGGTGTTAAGGATCCTAGAGTGTGCAGGGAAAACTTACAAGCTAAAAATTCTCCCACCCAAATTTCAATAATGTCTCTGCTGAGAAGCACTCATAGGATGGTGTCAAGGAAAGAATATAGACCTTGGTGTCAGGCGATGTTTCAATTACCTATTGCCATGTAACAAATCACCCTAAAACTTAAATGACTTCAAATAATAAACTTATTATTCTCTCTCACAGTTCTGTGGGTTGACATATCGGCTGGGTGGTTTCACTTGGCATCTCTCATGTAGTTGTAGTCAGATACTGACTGGGGCTGGAGTCGGCCGAAGGCTCACCTGGGCTGGTGTCCAAGATGGCGGCTCACTCACATGGTTGGCAGTTGACGCTAGTTAAGCTGGGATGTTGACTAAAGTGCTTCTACATGTGGGTTAGGCTTCTTCCAGGATGATGCTGCTTTCCAAGAGAGAGTGTGCCAGAGGGAATATCCCGTAAGACCAAAGCAAAAGCTGCAAGGCTTCTAATGACCTAGTCTTAGAAGTCACCAAAAATCACCCTATATGGTATTATATTGGTCAAAGCTGACACAAGTCTTGCCCAGACTCAAGAGGGTAGAGAAATAGACTCTATCTTTTGATGGAGGAGGGGAAGAAGAGCATGAGGGATTAGCCCATCTTTGAAAATATAATGTATCACAGAGGACTTGGCTTTAGGTCCTGCCTCAACCACTTATTAAATTAAAACTTCCATTAAATCCTGAGTTTTGGTGTTTTCCTTGAAAGCATGAGATTACATGGTAGCAAACTTGCTAGCGTGCCTTGAAAGCCTATGGAAACTCTTGCTAGTTGTTACATTTGGTGTTTTTGTATTAATAGCAATAACGGTCCCCATTCCAGAAATTCTCCTAATGCTATGCATGTATCTGCCATTTTGTCTTTGCTGACTTTATCATTGAGAGATTTGAAAAGCACCCTAGGTGTGTGTTTGTAAAGCCATCAGTTGACCAACACAGGTCCAGCCTTCTTTCCTTTATTGGATTTTTTTTTTTAAGATTTATTTATTTATTTATTTATTTATTTGACAGAGAGAGACACAGCGAGAGAGGGAACACAAGCAGGGGGAGTGGGAGAGGGAGAAACAGGCTTCCCACCAAGCAGGGAGCCCGATGTGGGGATCAGGACCTGAGCTGAAGGCAGACACTTAACAACTGAGCCACCCAGGCACTCCCCCTTTATTGGATTTTTAATTAAATTTTATTGTATCAAAATATACCATCTGTGAAAGTCCCTTGAGGACAAGGGACTACCTCATCTTCCTTTTGTTCTGCAGAGGCAACTACTTGTAACATTCATAGCTTTATTTTTCTTTTTTGGTATTTACATTCATATTTTTAGATAATAGGCATTATACTCTCTCAAGTCACTTATTTTAAATATTTTCCACTATAGTAAGCAAATATTTTAAATCATTCACCCTTCCCCTTCCTGTGCTTTCTATCCTTCCAACATAATTGTTTATCAGTTTTTGGTTCAATCCACACACAGTGTTTTCATTATGATGATTATGTAAAATAAACAGTGTTCACTACCTAGCCAAGTAGCGAACTGAGATTTTATTTTACTTTTCTCAATGCTTTCTTCGTTCTGGAGTTAATTCATTTATATTTTGCATTTGCTTTGTTTTCCCTAAATATCTAAGTCTTTCCCTATTTCCACCAACTCTGCAAACTGATTTGATAATCAGAATTTCCTAGAGAAATTCTTCGTGGAGTCCTCAGTGCTCTTTTCTGACCCCAACTGGTTGGTTCCTAGGCCTGCCCCATAGCTGGCATTCTGGGACTTTCCTTCACCCGCATCTTGGAAATTCCCTTTGCCCCTCTGCACTGTTGGATCACAAGCCTTCTTCCTGTTTCTTGGTTACTCCCTCATCACGAAGGGCACATCAAATGTAAACTTTTTTGTATTTTACATGTTTGAAAATGCCTTTATTTTATCCTCATACTTCTTCAATAGTGTGGCCGGGAATAGAAATATAGGCTGAAAATAATTTCCCCGGGGGATAATGAAAGCATTTTTCCAAAGTCTTCTAACTTCCAGTGCTACTATTGAGAATTCCAACACCATTCTGATTCTTGATCTTTTATATGTAACTTCTGAGTTTTCTCTTTGAAAACTCTTAAGACTTTCTCTTTAACCCTAGAGTTCTAGTGTCACAACGGGGTATCGTGGTCTAGGTCCATTTTCAACTATGGTACAGGGCATGTTAACCAAGATTTGTGTACTTCAGTTCTAGAGCATCTTTTTGTATTATTTCCTTGATAATTTGCTTACCATCATTTTTCTCAGTTCTCTTTCTGAAACTCCTTATTGGATGTTGAACCTCCTGAATTACTCCTCTAATTTCTTTTTTGCTCCTATTATTCTTCTCTTTGTTTGCTTTCAGGGAAATTTCTGTAACTGTATCTTCCAACACTGGTACAGAATTTTTGAAATTTTCACTTCATATTTTTTATTTCCAAAAACTCGTTCTTGCTTTGATTATCCCTCTTTCTTCATATCCTGTGGATGCAGCATTTTCTTGTATGCCTCCAAAGATATCAAATAGAATTTATTTTCCGTTTCTGCTGCTCGTTCATCATTTCTGCTTCTTTCATAGATCCTTTTGATTTCCTGTTTGATTATTTTATTCTCTGTCATGTTGGATGCTCTCCTCTCTGGTGATTATTGACTGCCACTCAGGTTTAAGGATGAGACCCTAAAGAGCTGATTGAAGTTCTATGTACATGGATGGGATTTATTCTAGCGTGATCACGTCAACGATGGCTTTTTCACCTGGAGCCTCCAAATGTCAATACGTATAGGTCTTTTTCCTGGATTGGGTCGGTTTCTACAGAAAAGAATCTTTCAATCTCCTGCCCCTGTTGTTCTTAGTCTAGGAGGAGGATGACACAAGGGAGAGGGGCTCCCTTAGTGTGCAAACTTTCACCAAACCCCAGCGTCCCTCTGTAGCTGATGTCAGTAGCACAAAGTCTCTCTGATTTAGTTTTTCTAGAAAATAACTCTCCTGTCCCCTGCACGAGGGGGAGTAGGGGCTGGGACCTGCAAGTCTATCTGCCTTTTATAAATACTTGTAAACAATGTCTCTTTTCAGGACCCACATCATCCCCTTCTACAGGATTGCCAAGGTTCTACGGGCCATTAGCAACTTACTCCTCTTTGTGCTCTTTGAACTCCCGGGGCACTCAGTTTGGACTTTCCTCCTTCCTGCTAATTCCTTCACTTTTCTACTATCTTATACATTGCAATTCAGGGTTCCATTATGTCTCCCAACATGTAAGAGACTTTTGAGGCGGGGTTGGAAATTGCTCTACCCCCTGGCTTGAAACTGACGGTCCTGGCAGCCCTTAGGTCACTGTTGGGAAAACCTGCCTTTTGCGTAACCTTCAAATCAACAAACCCATGTGTTGCATCTCCAAGGGTGTAGAGCTCTAATAATAATAACAGCAGCAACAACAAGGGCCATTTTTAGCGCCTACCATGTGCCAAACACTTTGCATAAATTATCTTTACTCCTTACTACAACCTACAAGGTGAGTGTGGTTATCCCCAATTTATATAAGAGGAAACTGAGGCCCAAACAGTTTCAATAGCTTGTCCCAGTTTATCCCTTTGATAAGTGGCAGGGTCAGAATTTGAATCCAGGTCTGTCTGGCCCCAAACTGCCTCTGACAAGCAAAGCCTTACAAGGCTACCTCAGGCCGCCCAGTGAGAGGCCCTTACATCTTGGGTGTCAGTTCTGCCCAGCACACTCTCATGCATCACTGCTTAAAAGGGAAGCCGTGGTGCATCCTTTCGTGGTGCAAATAAGGCCCGGTGGTATACCCGTTCTATTCAGGTGTTCTCATCTTGTGTGTGTTTGAGGTGAACCCTTCAGGTAGGCAGGCCTCGAATCTGCAGTGTGCAGCCATGAGCTGACTTTAAAAGAAGCCAGTTCAATAGGAAGACTAATGAGACCAGCCGCCCTCCCCCTGCTCCGACTGCTGCGGATCTGGAGCTGCGGCAGGAGCCCGCGTAACCATGGTGATGGCAGCGGGGCCCCCGACAGTGGAGGGAGGCGGGCGTGGGGGAGAGGGGACTGGGAAGAAGCCTCCTGCAGGGGCTGGGACCGAAGGGTTCCTCTAAGAGCTCAGGCGATAGGTAGGAGTGGAGGGTGGAGGGAGGCCGTGGGGGTGGGGCTGCCCCCCCAGGAGGCTGGGCCCCTGCCTGCCAAGCGCCCACCTGCCTTGCCAGCCTCGTGGGCACTCACGTTCTCACCTCTTCCCCTGCCTCACCACGCAGGTGGGTGGCTCACAGCCCCCGGGGGGTGAGCGCTGCAGAGGCGGCACACGGAAGCCTCCCGCTGGGGCTGGGGCCCTCGGTGGGCTCCAAGGCGGGAGGGGGGTGAGCAGCGTCTGGAGAACGCAGACCTGAGGGACCTGAACTTCACTTGGCCAGGGTTGGGAAGGTGACACGGAGGGCCCACTTTCCTGGCATCTGTCCCGGCCCCGCCTCCAGCTCCACCATCTCCTGGTCCGTGAGCCTGCGGGGTCCCATACCCATTGGCACTGCTTGACCGAGAGGGTGAAGAGGCCTCTGGGGCCTTGGCTTTCCCTGGGCTGGGTGCCCAGATATATATCCAGTATCCCCTGAATGTCACTCCCTTCTCCAGTCCCTCCACAGGCTTCCCGTCACCCCCAGCATGAAGACACGACTCTGAAAGTGGCTGACACAGCCTCTCATCTCCAGTCCTGACTCCTACCTTGGTCCCCTCCACCCTCTGCCCTGGGCCACCCGGGCCACCTTCCATTCCCAGCAGTTTTCTCACAGGGCCGTGCCCTCACTCTCTTGCTGCTTACGCCCCTTCAGATATCCTCCACCCAAACACCACTTCCTCAGGAACATCTGTCTTAGCCTCGTGGATTAGTCACTGCACCCCTGAGGCCCCCACGGACCTCCTCTTCGCAGAAGCCCTCACAGCTGCCATGTCTTGATAGGATGCCTCTCCTTCCCACTGGACTAGAAGGGCCAGGAGGAGCGGGCCAGGCCTCTGTCTCTGCTCCCACTGGATTCGCTGCATCTTGCACAGTGTCTGGCAGATGGTTGTCACTCAATAGAGAGGGAGGGAGGAACACATCCATTTGCCCGCCTTGGGTAAATAGCTGATGCCACTCACTGCCCCGCACCTGCCTCCCGCCGGGAGGCAGAAACCAATGTGACATTTCTCCTGACCTCTTGCTGCCCCATCGGACCACAGGCTACGATGGTGACAATAATAAGATTTGGGACTTGGGCTTCTCAAACCAAATGATCATTTGTCTTACTCTCAAAATGTATTTCTTGAAAGTAGGAGCGGCTAACCCTTCCAGCATGAAAGGAAGCATTCCTTGAGTACCCCGTCATTTGGCTCACATTTCAGAATATTTGCTTTCTTTCCCGCAACCACCAGGCCTGGTTCCTATGTCACTCAGCTGTCTGATTTCCTCAGGATAATGTGCCCCTAAAGGCCACCAACATGCAAGGGTCTGTGGGAAGGGCCAGGAATGACTTCTGGGCCAAGCTCCCCTAAATCCTGGTGGTGGGGCTTCCCGCTGGGGGAGATAGAGAAGACTAGAAGTTTAAGAGGCCCTTCTCTCAAGTGGGTAGAGAAGCTGGTACTTCTCAGCCCTGCAACCTCAGCCCAGGTCTTTACAAAGGGCTCCAGGGAGTGAGTCACCTCTGATAATAAACCCAGGCAAGAGGGATTTTTGATAAGACAAAAGGAAGGGTGTTTACACATGGCCCTTCAATATTGGGTGGGTCTCTTTGGTGTGGAGGCCAAAGAGCATCCTTTGGAAAGTGGAGGAAGTCCTGCTAGAAACAAGAGGGAGACCGAGTAACTGACTGCCTCCAACTGACGTGTTCTTGAACTTATTTTAAAAGGGTTCTGAGTCCATGCTGAAAAAGAAAGGTGTCTGAATGCGTAATGCGAATCAAATGCATTCTCTAGCTGTATGACTTTGAGTAAATCATTTTACTTCTCCACTTGATAAACTGCTTAAAAGCCAACTCAGATGATCTATTGTGGACCCTTTCACTCTAAGAAATATTTATGGATTCATTAATGTCTCCTCTGTCATGTACTTGAATTTGAGTCTCAATTCTAGAATTTGCTGATTTTCCACCTCTGTAAAATGGAGCCTAATCCCAGGGCTGTGTGGGTCTCCAACCCAGTGCCCTGTTCCTGGAAGGAAGGAGCTGGCTATTCGTGAGTCACTGATCCCCCCCTTTCTCCACCTTCCAGTGAATGTGGAATGGGCTGCTGCAGGAGTTTGGAGACCGTACATTACCTTTCTGAAAGGGAACTCCTGGCTTGTTAAGAATGATCCAGGAGGGGTGCCTGGGTGGCTCAGCTGGCTAAGCGACTGCTTTCGGCTCAGGTCACGATCCTGGAGTCCTGGGATCGAGTCCCGCATCGGGCTTCCCGCTCAGCGGGGAGTCTGCTTCTCCCTCTGACCCTCCCCCCTCTCGTGCTCTCTCTCTCTCTCTCTCTCATTCTCTCTCTCAAATAAATAAATAAATAAAATCTTAAAAAAAAAAAAAAAGAATGATCCAGGAAGCCAAAAGATTGTTCCTTTCCTCAGCAGGTGCTGGACCTAGAGGCCTTCAGTCTTGAACCCACAGAACGCTTTTATGTGAAAGCCTGTTTCAGACAAACCAGTACTATAAGAGCCAGCAGGACTGGGGAGCCCATCTGAGCAGAGGCAAGAGAAACACAGTGGGGGCGGGGTGCCCTGTTCACAGGCCAGCCCTAGAAACAATTACAAAGCCCATAAAACCAGAGTCAAGACTAGAAGAGTTCTCAGGGGTGGCCTGCCCCGCCCTCCTGGTGGAACATACAAGGAAACAGGTTCACAGAGGTGAGGTGAACCATCTAGGATCATCCAGAGAGTGGGTGGCGGAGCTGGGACAAGAGCCCAGTCCTCCTGCCACCAGGGAGAGGTTGCCTTTGGACCTTAGTTACCCATTGTAAGTTCTTCTGAAGCATAGGGCCCTGCTCATTTCCATCAAGGATTAACAGGGAACTGAGGTATAAAGTCCAGGGAGTTGGAGTTAATTTTCTGAGCAGTGACTTCCGTCGAGCTTATGAACTTATACACACAGTACAGCAAAATGTAGCATTAGGTCAACAGTAAAGACCATCTTACCAATCATGAAAGGTCATTTCTAACTCTTAAGTTTCTGTTTGATTAGTTTGTTTGTTTTTAATATTAGCCAAAGATAATCATTCATCTCTAGACCTCTTGAGACTCAGCCAGTGTGTCAAAGATCTCACTGAATTGGCAATAGATACTGTGATGAGAGGGAATACTGTGGTCCCTCAGGACCCAGCGTGTGGCAGCCCACACATCTGTACCCTTGCCTCCCTGCAAAGGCCCAAGGAGAGACTATCACATGTGACTGATGAGCAGTATCAAGTATAAATCTCTTAGGAATACCCTGAAATAAGCCAGTGTCCCATGAAACTGTGGGGGAAGCAGAACAAGGCTGGGCAGTGTTTCTACTTTTTTATCGGAGACTAGGAAGCGACCCCACAGGGTTAGAGCTCTCCATCTCCTGGCGTGGGAGCAGCACTCTCTGGGTCCTCCTAGCCAGAGTGATAGAAGTAAGTGGAAAAGTTGTATTTGTTGGGTCCTGAAGAATATGATGTGGTCTCCCAGGAACCAACTTCCAACCAGGGCAAGAGAGAGGGGGTCACTACTCCACCAAGGGTAGCCCCACAAACCTTAACTCCCAAAACCACAGGGGGTGCCCAGGGCAAGGAGTGGCTAGAAGATAAAGAAGAGGTTGGGGTCCTGGGGGCTGGGGGCCACTGCTATCAGAATAGATGGAGCTGCGAGTAGATGGCACAGCAACTGGCAGAGGCAACTGAGCATAGAGAGTGAGATTCTGTTAAAAAAAAACTTAAGAGGAATTCCCAAGTTTCCTTTCAGGCTCTGCTGAGACAAGAGGACTAGGTTGCCAACAGACCTCAGGGGACATGGAGCAGAGACGAGGGCCAGTAGGAATGAACCAAACTGTAGAACATATAGTGTCCAAGTCAAGAGCACATGCCCAGGAATATGACAGCCTGGGTTTGAATGTCAGCTCCTGCACTTACTAGATATGTAAAGGTATTGGACAGATGTCTAAACCTTGGTTTTCTCAACTGAAAAATTGGGACAAGAATATCCACCAAATGTTGATTAAATAACATCAGATATATGAAGTAACATATCTTATCACAGCATCTAGTACGTTAGAGTAAGTTCTTGTATTGGTTATCTGTTGCTGTATAACAAATTACCCTCAGACTTAGTGACTTAAAACAACAAACATTTACTATCCACAGCTTCTGTGAGTCAGGAATCTGGGCACAGCTTAGCTGGATGCTTCTGCCTCAGGACCTCTCAAGAGATTGTAGTCAAGCGATTGGCAAAGAGATTTCATCTGCAGGCTCGGCTGTTGTGGGGAAGGGACACATCCAAGCTCACTAACGTGGGTGTTGGCAGGCCTCAGTCCCTCACCATGTGGTCCTCTACATGGGGCTGCCTCATGACATGGCAGCTGGCTTTCTTCAGGGAACACAATCCAAGAGAGAACAACAGCAAGAGAGAAAAATGCCCAAGAAAGAAAACATACTATAATCTAATCTCAGAAGGTACCCCGTTACTTCAGATATACTCTCCTCATTCTATTCATTAGGTCAGTTGATCCAATCCGTACTCAAGGGGAGGAGTTACATAGAGCATGAAGATCAGGAAGCAGAGTTCACGGAAGGCCATCTTAGAGAATGACTACCACAGTGTTTGACACTACCTATTTTTATTATTCCTTTTATTCTCTAAATAATTCTCCAGTGATGCCACTACAAGTTTCCACTTCTATGTTTTGTTCCTGCCATTCCTTCTGCCAGAAATGCCTGCTTCCAAATATTTACATTTTCCAATCCTACCCATCTTGCCAGGCCAGACTCAGATGGTACTTGCATGAAGGCTCGGTTAACTGCCACCTTGTAAGAAGTAAGTAGTTGTTTTCTTCTCTGAAGTCCAAGAGGGAAGGGTTTGATGGGGGAAAGTGACAAAGGATAGCTCTATGGTGCTCAAGATAAATGCAATGACACTTCAGTGAGAGGGAAGAAGGTAACTCAAATACATTCCGTGTACTTTTTCTCAAAAATAGGCTATTGGTTTTGGCATTCTGGATCAAGGAGGGCACCAGCTCTGTTAGACTATTGCAGAAACTGCTTTCATATTTCTGCTTGTTCTGGGCTACCCATTTGCTGACCCTTAGGACTAGGCAATAAAGGCTGTTCTGTAGGTAGACTCCAATAGCTCCAGTAGCAATGTACAAATACAGAGCCTTCTGCCTAACACGGAAATAAGTCATTTGGGAAATAAGTTGAACGGTGGTGGTTTGTTCTTCTATGACTTCTCTTGAAAGTTTGAAAATTCCATCTCCTGACAAGATTCTGTTAGGCCTGAGCGGAGCCTTATCCCACAACAAAATGCTCTTCTCTGATGAGTCCAAGCCACGCAAAAGGATGAACTGCCATAGGGTTTCCAGGGGGACCATGGGCTGCTAAGGAAGAGACAAAGCCAGGGCAGCAAATGTGTCTTATGTGAAGTCAAAGATCCAAATGGAGCCAATTCAGCTTGAATAGAGGGACATCAGGTCAACTCAGGAAAAGGGAAGGAAATTTACATGTATTTTCCAACTGCTGTGTGCCAGACTGAGCAGTTAATAGTCATGGCCTTATTGAATCATCAGGAAAGCCTGTGGAGAAAGGGGGTATTTTCCCCATTTTACAGATTAGGAGGCAGATTCAGTGAGGTGAATTGCCCTGCCCCAGGTTATACCACCAGTAGAACGCAAGACTGCTTGACACAATGCCTGTGTTTGTTCCATGATCCCCTCTTACAAATGACGATGGAAAGAAAAAGGGAAAGGCAGGGCTATAAGACAGGCTAACGAAAGTTACTCCAAAAATAGCTATTACAGACCAAACATGAAGTTTCATTTAGATCTCCAAGTTCCCAAATCAAATTGAGCAAGGTTTCTCTTATTGTTCCTGAGTCGCAAAAAAAGCGGTCTTCCATAGTGACAGCCTGGGGAAAAGGGCGGGCAAGAATGTTTAGTGTGATTAAGAACAAGACCTCCACAGTCCCCTGCCCCCATTACCACCCCATCTTTATCAGAAGATACATATTAAAAGTGATGACACAACCAGAGAGTTAACAGGACGGAAAAATCTAAATCTTATTATCAGCTTCTGTTCTTATGTGAACCATCCCCCTCTCTCCTTACTTTTTCTTATTCCATCTTTCTGTTCCTTTTTTATAAGTCAAATTTTATTTTTTTAAAGATTTTATTTATTTGTCAGAGAGAAAGAGAGCACAAGCAGGGGGAGGGGCAGAGGGAGAAGCAGGCCCTCCGCTGAGCGAGGAGCCCGATGCCAGCCTAGATCCCAGGACCCTGGGATCATGACCTGAGCCACCCAGGCGTCCCCCATCTTTCTGTTCTTTTAAGATTGGGCCCATTTTCCTGTCTCAGTGGAGATGTCTCCCAGAAGGAAGTAGAAGGCTCAAGCCAGGAGAAGACACAGGCTGTGGGGTAAGATCAGCCCAAAATGGTTGATGCCAATCCGTTTCTGCTCACCTCAATTTGATGATGTGGATTGATTTAAACAGCTGTTGAGTCTTTTTGGGGGTGTGGTTATAGAGAAGCCGGGAGGTCTAGAAGAGCCCACCTAAGACAACATGGCAGCATTTGTCCTTTGATCTTCTAAACAAATATTCAGTTAGCACAAATGCTCTGCCAAGCACTGAGCTAATAGGTATAGTGGGACTCAACTGTGTGGAGACTCAGACCCTGTCCTCAAAAGGTCTAGAATTCTATAGAAGAGATATAATGTGCATATGTCACTTCAAAATAAGACTGCCTGTTATAAATGCCATTAGAAAAATAGAATCAAATTAGTCTTCCTTAAAAAGGAAGGAAATTCTAGGGCGCCTGGGTGGCTCAGTCAGTTGCGTGTCCAATTCTGGATTTTGGCTCAGGTCTTGATGAGGTCAAGCCCTGCATTGGGCTCCATGCTGGGTGTGGAGCCTACTTAAAAAAAAGGAAGAAAATTCTGATATATGTAATAACTTGAGGACATTATTCTAAGTGAAATACACCAATTACAAAAAGTTAAATACTGTATGATTTCACTTATATGAGGTACCTAAAGTAGTCAGATTCATCGAGACAGAAAGTAGAATGGCGGTTGTCAGTAGAATGGGGAGGTGTTGTTTAATGGGTACAGAGTTTCAGTTTTGCAAGATGAAAAAGTTCTGGAAAAAAAAGAAAAAAGTTCTGGAGATTGGTTGCACACCAATGTGAATACACTTAATGCTGTTGAACTGTACACTTAAAAATGTTTGAGATGGTAAGATTTATGCCTATTTTACCATGACTAGGTTTAAAAAAACGTTTTAATGGAAAAAAATTGCCAGTGACCTGCAGAAGACGAAGCAATTATATATGTAACTAGAGATACCAAAGATGTCTTCATGGAGGAGGGGGCATTTGAACTGAGCCCCCTTTAGAATAGAGGGGCTAGAGATGGACAGGAAAAAGGTCATTCCAGGCGAACAAAACAGCAGGAGCAAAGGCACATCTTAAAAAAAAAAAAAAAATCCAGAAATTTCTCTCTTCCATTGCATCAACACTTAACAGACATTTTTCGAGTGATCAAACTGCTGGAGCCTCCATCTGTGACTCTCTCCTGTGACATCTCAGCAAGGCCTGGCTCTCCCGCCTTCTCCCGCCCTTCATCTCTTCCCCACGTTCGGTGCATGCCTCTTCCTGTCTCTTGTTCTCACTCTCTCACTGGTATCTTTTGAACCTTCTGAAATGAAATCCTCGACAAAGGTTTGCTTTCAGCCCAGCAGTAACTTTCCTTGAGGTCTCTCTAGCAACAGAAAATACCCAGAGACTCTCACACCTTTATTAACAGACCTTGTTTTGTTGTTCTTTTTCCTCCTTGGATACCAGAAGCTTAAGAAGAAATTACCTCATCTCCTCCAACAGGCACGTCTCAGTTGTAAGAACAGTCTTTCTGACAAACCCTCCCATTGCCAATTCTCCCTGATTAACAGCACTTGTCTAGAAGCACTCTGACAGGGAGGGAAAGGAAGAGAGGCAGATTTATACCTAATTCGTGAACAGAGTCAAGAGGAGGATGGGTTCTGCCGAGAATTTCTTCATCTTTGGCAGGATTATTCAAGTCAGAGCTTACTATTCCTCATGTTAATGATCAAGATTTAAGGCAAGAATCCTTTTGTATGAGAATGGTAACCAAGCACAGGGAAGGCATGGAAGGCTCCGGGAAGACAGCCTCCCAGGCCGGGGCCGTGGGCCCTCCTGCACCAGCTGGGGGATTCAGGGCGGGCAGGCAAGAGGTTCATTTGCTCAGGGAGAGGGAGGGAGGAGGAGGTCTGGTGCTCATTCTCCTGGCCCCTGAAGGGCAGACTCACGTAGTGGGAATGCCAGAAACGTGTCCGGTAGAGCGAGTCAGGTTGACCTGAAGCATAGCCCTGCTTCGCTCTGCCCAGTGTGATTTGGGGAGCCTGCCACATCTCCAGTTAGAAAATTGCTTGTTTTCAGTT
The DNA here is from genome assembly GCF_003265705.2 of Callorhinus ursinus. NCBI lineage: Eukaryota > Metazoa > Chordata > Mammalia > Carnivora > Otariidae > Callorhinus > Callorhinus ursinus. The sequence goes on along the minus strand of NW_027397067.1, from coordinate 47,175,480 downwards.
TTTTGTCTTTTCATCTGGTCTTTCATTTTCCGTTGTTACCTTTGGTTCTGAGTGAGGAGGCCACATGCCTTTTTTGGGGGTGAATATAGAGCAGGCTGGACACAGCACGAGGAGCATCGTCACAGGCCCTGACTCCTCTCCTCGGTGTCTCCACGCTAGAGAATTCACATGACCCTTTTTTTCAGCCCTTCAGCTCTGTCTAGACAGCTTTCAAGTCATCAAATGCTAGAAAGAAGGCAGAGATCCGGCGAACATTTACTTTGCTGCGATTGATCACTTTGGAGTTGCGGGGGCGGGGGGCGGGGGCTGGAATCCTGTTTAGAGACCATGGTCTTTCTTTGATGTCTATTCAGTTCCATTAACAATGAGCACAACAAAATCATAGAATCTCAGGTACTGGGAAGGCATCTTAGGTGTTATCTTAGCCAAGACCCGCATGATGCAAGAATCCTCCAGAAGCATCCCAGCTGGCTATTGCTGGCTCAAACAGTCAGACATTTTCCCTGATGGAGAGCGAACTCCTTTTAGGAGTGAATTCACTGTTAGAAAACTCTGCCTTAGACTAAATGAAAACTATAATCTGCGTCTTGAATAGCTTCCACCCGCAGACATTGCTGCCAGGCATATATGTATGTTGACCGACCACCTGACCGGCTGGCTGACTGAAGAGATGATTGAGCAGAGTAAAGTGGCAGCAAGGAGGAGATCAGGGCAGGAGAGAAAGCGGTTGCGGTGGTGACTAGTAGTGGGACAAGTAGGAAGGGAGGAGCTAACACATTTTTCCCTAAGGGTTTTTTTCTCTTTGGTGGGGAATAGAGGAGAAGGTCCGATTATCCCAGCAAATGTTTTTATTCCCTCGCATCTTCTAAACAAACCAACAAAACCCCCAGCCATCTAATTTGCACGTAAATCACATTTCACGTTTGTGAAATGAATTAAATTACTTTTGATGAGTGAAAAGTGACTAGAGCTAAGTAGTGCCTATTTTCCTAAGTTACTTTGTCGTGACTTCTTTCCCTCTCTCTCTGTCTCTCTCCGCCTGTCTGTCTTTCTCAGGCACACACCCCCCAGAGCTTACAAATCGTGTCCTCCTGGCCTCCTCAGAGCAAACTAGCTGGCTAGAGCGGCTGACAGTGACCTTTGCTTTAGCTCTGTCACCCTCCCCCTCTGCCTCTCCCTCCTCAAACAGCTGCCCCCCTGCCTGTTAGGAGGGCTCAGCTCCCCCCCCCCCACGCACCCCTCCACAGCTCCATGTTCTGGCAGGGTTGCTCAGCTAGAGCAGGAGCCCCCCTCCTGGGCTGCTGCCAGCCAGCAAACACGCATTGCACCGTTCCCGCTGCTGTGTGGGAGGGCCAGGGAGAATTCTCAGGGTGCGGGCTGCAAGCGCTCCCCTGAATCTCAAAATGAAGATGGCTCACACAGACTTGCACGGCTTCACACGGTGCTCCTGGATCTGGGCTCCCACAGTCCGACATGTTCGCAGCCCTTTCTCCTTCCCACCCTTCGCAGACTCTAAGATTCCCACCCACTGGACTCTCTTCCCTGTAAATGGGAGAGGGGGCCAAGCCAAGAAGTCTGCTGTCTGACTTCTCCCTGCAGGAGCACATCCTCCAGTACCATCCCTTCTGGAGGTTGTGGGAATACGGGGAGAATGGCAGCAAAGGCTGTAGCGGCTGGTACCTTAGCTGCCGCTTGTGTTCTGGATCCTTTCTAGATAGGTCATCTCCTCTATGGCAGGCCCCTCGTCACCCAGTATCTGCAGTTGGGGTGCCACGGCCAGCAGAGAGAGCCAAGTGAGACGGAGAGTAGGAAACTATACTGTTCTCTGGCAGCAAGGACAGCCAATCCAGAGAACACCAGGCAGATCCTCCCAGTGCTTGGTAATTGAGCTACAAATAGACCCTTGGCTTTTTGCCCTTCATTTTGCAGGTAACTGTAGCTATAACTCATCAAAAATCTACAAGATCATCTCTGTACACTAATCCTTAGACACAGAACTCTCAGGGTGGAAAGGACCCTAGATGTGAACAAAGGTTTACGGAGCTCCTACTATGCACCGACCTTCTGCTGTCCGGTTTACTTCCATTCATCAAATACAGAATGTCTTCTTCAACCCTATGAGTTGAAATTGGTCTTTCCATCAGCACTTTGTTAGGCCAAATATTCCAGGACAATTTTCATGTGGCTCTGTTCTACAGTTAGCGGGTGTGTCCTGCCTGTCTCTCTGCTTAGACTGGGAACTCCATGAGGGCAGGCCTCATAGCTCCCAGCATGGACTCTGATACACAGGGGCTTGACAAGGGCACGTGCCATGGAAGCCCCATCTTCTGCTTTCCCTTCCGCTGGACCAAGAAGTAGCCACGTATCCTCAGCAAAGGGAATCTAGCCTCCATGCACATGGCCCCCATGTATAGATGGTGAGACACACACAGAAGAGTTAGAATGTGTTCCAGGTGCCCTGTCAGGACCGTACCAACAGTATGTAGGGACCTAAGCCCAAGCCTTATAGAGTTGTCCTCCTCTGTATGACCTTGGCTTAATGACAGGAAGCCACACGCTTCCTTTGGCCTGAGACGCCTGCATCTCTCCTCCCATTAAGTGTTATCAGGGTGGCAGCTAAACCTCTCTAATTTTGCTGGATAATTTCCATTTTAGGTATTCTGTCCCATTGTTGCTATCCATTCATGTGTATGTGTCAGACTGTGCTATTTCCGGTTCAGAAAGCAGAGTTTGGAATTCCACTCTCCAAGAATCATTCTTCTGGCAGTTCATAAATCCCCTGTGATCATTTGGGTTCCTCCTAAAGCAGAGACACCGAGACAAGAATTCCATTGCAAATGGTGTATTTGGGAGGTGCTGAGAAAACCAGAGGAAATAGGAAGAGAGACAAGAAAGAGAAGGCAGCTAATAGAGGATCAGTGACCTAGCCAGCTACCAAGGTAGGTGATGGGGCTTACTCCTGTCAGGGAAACTCGGGGGCTCCCTGCCAAACAGTGTTCAGAGGTAGCTCACTTGGAGAGGGCAGAGGCCAGAGTATTCTTCCACAGTGCACATCAGTCATTGGTTGCAGGATGCTCCCCGCCCCCTCAACCCCCACCCTGGGGGCCACTTGCAACCTGCCCTCAGTTAGTGGATGGTGCTTCAGTGGTGAGGGGAAGTCCCTAGGCGGCAAGACACTGGTGCTGGAGTGGTGTGCGTGGGCTGCTAAGAGCCAAGAGATGTGGTGGGGCACCGGTCAAGTATTCTACACCTTCTTCCCTCTAGGAGACATGACTGTAATTCACCAATAAGGGGCTGTGGCTTGTAATGACCGAGAGCAAAGCCCTTGAGGAACAGGACCCAGGATATGAATGAGCGGCTAGAGAGATCGAAGATACCGATACTGAAAGATGTGGTGGGCGTGCACCAATGCCAACCCTTCGCACCTCGCAATTCTGCGTGGTCCGGTCTGGTTAGTCCTGCAGGGACAGGAGGCAAAGTGCACAGGGCTCTTTCTAACAGGTGGGCAGGTGAGCCTGACCCCAGTCAGAGGCCTGTGGTCTGTCTGGTAGAGTTTCATCGGGACTTTCGCAGGAGGAAGCAGGAGGAATAAGGAAGGGTGATGAGTTGGGGACTAACACCAAATGCCTACTGCAGGGCAGCCCTTCCCATTCATTATCTTATCCCCGACTCCCAGCAGACCCTCAAGATCAGCACGTGACCCCTGAGGTGGCCACTGGGGGTGGGAATGCTCAGAATGGCATTCTCTTCTTCTGGGCAATGTTAACTTAGACTAGTTTAGACCACACGGTAGGGCGAGGGCTGCCAGTCACGGTCCTCCATCAGTCTGGCCACAGAGATTGCACCAGCTACTGTTCACCCTGGTTTTCCAGATAAATATACTAAGGCTCAGAAAGGTTACATGCCACACACCTGCCCAGGGCTCAGGCTAGGAGATCCACCCCCCCCCCGCCCTCCCTGCCACCACCATGGCTGTCTGGCTCTGAAGCCAGGGCTCTGGATCTTCAGGTCACTTGCAGTGACAGCATGCTGGGCTAGTGCCAATGGTGAGCTGGAGCTGGCTTTTACTTGCAAGAGACCATCATTAATATTCAAGAATTTTGCAAGCCAGTTAACATCATGTTGTTAGCTTGGGAGCATTTACACCACAGAAACCGGCAAACCATACAAAATCAGGGCTTCCTCCCACCTGTTGTTAAACATTAAACACATACATCCTGGAAGTTCACTTCTTCTCCAGGCCCAAAAAGGACATTCTCAGTATCACTCTTGGAGTGAGTACTTGCCCAGCATCCACCAGATGTCTGAGCCTGGTACGAGATGCCCTCAGAAAGGCACAGGTACTTGGTTGGGCCTTCCTCAGCCTGGTGTCAGGGGCAAGAACAAAGACCCTTTTGCTTTTGACCTTATACGCTGCCTGACTTGGCAATGAAGCAAGACTTGCATCCAGGCCTGTCTCACCCAGGAAAAGGGGGAAGAGTTTTAGGGGAGCTCAAGTGTCATCAATCCCAACTTGCTCGTGGAGTCTCCCGTGGAAAAAGGGGGAGAGAAGTCTCTGCCTATGGGCTGGATGGGGAACCAGGGTGTTATGGCCACAAGCATGCCTTCCTCTGGCTTGTCCTCATCACTCCTGGGCTGAGGTCATCACAGCCTTTATTTCTAAGGTCAGATCTTCCCGTGTTGTATTTGGCTGTGATCATTGAAAACAGAAGTCAGTGACACATTTTGAAGGAGCAGATATTACTGTCCTGAACGCAACATCCCAAACCAAATATTCTACCCCGTGTGTGTGTTCTTTTGGTTGAATTTTGTTTGTTGTTTTTCCCAGACTTGGGAGAGTCCTCTGGAAAAGCAAAGGTGGGGGACTTCTGTGGGCTTCAACTAGAAACCAGAAAAAAACAAGTCAGAGGGGCAACAGAGGTCTCTGGGGCCAAAGAAGAAACTGGGGGAGATGGGTTAATTCCTCTAGGCCACGAGGGTCGTTGCAGAAGGAACAATTTCCAGGGTGCCTGGGTGGCTCAGTTGTTGGGCGTCTGCCTTTGGCTCGGGTCGTGATCCCGGGGTCCTGGGATCGAGCCCCGCGTTGGGCTCCCTGCTCCGCGGGACGCTTCTCCCTCTCCCACTCCCCCTGCTTGTGTTCCCTCGCTCGCTGTCTCTCTCTCTGTTGAATAAATAAATAAAATCTTTAAAAAAAAAAAAAGGAACAATTTCCAAAGCTAACAACATTTCCCTAAATGCTTGCCTGACAGCTTGGCCAAAATCCAGCTCAAAAATGCATTTGAAAATTTTCAGGCAACAACTTAGATAATTTTATTCAGAACTGGAAATAAGTGACCTTGGGCTAAAACTTCTCCAACCCAACAGAACGATTCAAGTGCACGTGTCAGGGCTGATATTTAATCTGCTACCAGCACCCAAGACAGCAAAACAATTCTTCCTTTCAAACTTCCTCAGGCTCCTCCCCTCACAGAACCTTCCAGGGCTAAGCAATTTGGATTTAAAAATGCTAGCTCTTCTTGCTTATTATCTCCCAGTACAGTGAGCACTGCAAGAGCCCGAGTCCCATCCCCTGCCTTCTGCCCTAGCAGCTGTGGATCCTGTAGATCACCTTGACATAGCAGGGACTGTATAAGCCCCTCACGTTAAAATCTAAAATTAAATGGCCAGGCACCACTCTGCCTTTTGACTCAGCTCAAAGAATAGGAGCTCGATGCTTTCTTTAATTTCCAGGTGCACTCAGGCTGCAAGCCCCTCTGGGGGGATAATCTTCCCCCGGTGTTAGGACTCAGGCATATGAAGCCCCTTAAAATGATGCCACATTGTGGCTCTTGGTCACATCAGAGCCATGTCTCCCTAGCTCTGGGAGGCAGCCTCGAAATGTGGTTTCCCCTTATCTGTCCAAATCCCTGACACTTGTGCCCAGTCTGTCCTCACAACACACACTAGGGTGATAAACCATCTACTCTCGGGGACATGTTCAATATTTGTTACATTTCTCAACCTCTTTGGTTCTAAGTTTTTAGAGGTGTTGTTTGACTTCCTCACATATGTGAATGCAAAGTTTGCATCTTCCAAGCTGACTTACCACCCCCGCAACATTTCCATCACATTTCTTAATGGGCATTGTTGAAAACCTTTGGACTTTTGAGGTCTTTTAACCAAGATAATTTTTTATAAAAAAAAAAATTCTGTTCCTCATTGCCAACTTGAATAAGTAACACCATAATTTTCAATTTAAATTTTTACTCTGTATACAATACATATGTATTTTGCTATAAATGTATGTTCCTGCCTAATTTAAACCTTTAAAAACTCAAGCCAATTGTTTATCAGCATGTTTAATGTGTTCAGGCTACGGACAGGATAGGGAATTCAAGAAAATATAAGCTCAGTTATTTGGGCTCAAGGAATCTAAAAACTTGTTGAGGGAATAATACAAAATAGTGTAAATACAGTGCTAGGGTACATGGACAGTAGCAGATAGGAACCATGAGCCCAAGAACTAGTTTATAACCCTGACATCTCCAGGAAAACAGGATTCCCACCATAACCCTGGCCCAACATAGAGGATGGATGACAGCCAGATTCTTAACTAGCAACTATTGCATAAACAGAACTGGAATAACCTCTAGAAAGGCAAATGAGAAACCTTCTATAAAGAACCTTGTGGAAAACATAAACTGATCCTTTTACCAGATCCTACTTTGAGAATCTCTGGCCCCTGCATTTTCACGATAAGATGGAGAAAGTCCCATATGGCTCACAGAAAAGGCAGAGGCTTCACTTATTTTGTGTTTATCCTGTTCCATGGCAATAAGGCTTTGAATGTCTCTCACTGAGGTCAAAGGGGTTCATTTGACCAAAGCTTGCTTAAGTCATAAGAAGGTATCAGGGGGCGCCTGGGTGGCTCAGTCGGTTAAGCGCCTGCCTTCGGCTCAGGTCATGATCCCGGGGCCCTGGGATCGAGCTCCGCATCCTGTCCGGCTTCCTGCTCAGCGGAGAGTCTGCTTCTCCCTCTCGCTCTTCCCCTCCTCCCACTCATGCATGGTCTCTCTCTCTCTCTCTCGCTTGATCGCTAATAAATAAAGTATTTTAAAAAAAGATTTTTTAAAATAGAAGGTATCAGCACCCTCCTTCTCATATCAATACTATAGCAGTCCACATCTGATAGTTGACAGGCACATTATCAGGGAGAAAGGGAAGAGCAAGTTGTGTCCCCAGTTCTACCTTGGAGGTCATCCTCCTATAAGATCTCAGCATCTCTAGACACATGGCACCAGCTAGAGCCCTGGAGATGTAAAGATGGTTCTATGCTAGCTTTACCTGCCCTTTTGGCAGCAAGACTTTCCTTTGGGTCCTCCCCTATGACCAGATTCATTCAATCAGGTGAATCCCAAATTATGCAAATCCAGCTGGTGTAATTTAGGGGGAAAGAAGAAGCAAAACACTTTATGGTAAAAGAGAGAGCACCTCTATCATCCTGCTTACTATATGATAACATTTAGAGTATCTGATGCTGTAAAAAAAGGGGGGGAAATTATTCAAAATCATTATGACTCCCTATCCCTTCTTCCATATGAGGAGTCCAGAGTAAGTCCCCAGTTTCCATCTGAAGTCAACCCCAACTCATGGATTTATGCATCGTCTTGTCTATTCAAGGTCCTAGGAGCTCTGTCTATAAACTACAGTGACTTTGGCCAAATTGCTTGACCTCTCTGGTATTGTGTTCTCACCCTGAAAATGAAGCTGTCATCTCTAGGTTCCCTACTAGTTCTTAAGATCTAAAATTCTGTGGCTATGCTGCACAGAGATAGGCTTGCCCTCAAAGAAGCACTCTTTATTGAGGGTATCTTTCTGTAGGTATCGATCTTCTGCATTCCAAGAAATGCACCGAGCCACAAACAGTAGGATGGGATGGAATACTTTCCTAGGCAACCTAAAGAGCTTTCCAGAATGGCCAGCGTGCTCTACTCACACCAGCCTTTGCAGTCACACTTGACCCAGAAAGAACCACACCATCCGCAGGGATGGGTAGCTCTAAAAAAGGAGGGCAGCGATGGAAACCATAGGACTTCTCGATGCAGCTGGAGGGAATTTCAAGACGCAAAGGCTGGAATGACAAGCCGGCAGTAGACCGCCATGCCATCGGCCCACAACTTTTGCAGTGATCGGGTCTCTGGACATGAATTGTTCCCCAAACGTAGGCTTGCCCCAGCCCCCAAAGACTTTAAAGATGAGGCTAGGAGGAGAAGCAGAGCAAAGGGACGGGGAGGTCCCTGAGTGCAGAGTTACAAGTTACTTCGACACCTCCCAAGCCCTGAGTGAGGTGTTGTTTGTGCAACCGGTAACCAGAGCTTCTCCCCTGTGTCATGTACAGTATGGGCTTACCCCACCCTGCCTGCTGGGCTTCCAGGGTGTGTCAGATATGTTGAAACAACTCTGGGCTCCAGAGGATAGCTCACCACCAACGGAATACTGTACCCAGACGCTGCCCTGGCCTAAGGCACCTCCGGAGTTCTGCTGTGTCAGGGACCTGGGGCTGAGGTCTTTTCTTTTCTTTTTTGTCTTCCAAATGAGAGGTGACAGGCAGCCCAGGAAGGGACGGTGTGGCATGGCACTGGGGAGTGCTAGATGGCATGTACCCTTGGCCTGCATCCCTGAGGGATGAGAGTAGAAGATGCCGGCAGCTCCGGGAGCTCTGGCTTAGTGACCTGGTGGCTTAGCGACCTGGCGTCACGGGCGCTTGCATGACTTGCTCTGTGGACATGTCCTAGCCCCATTCAATGGGAGAAAGGGGCACCACTCACCTTGGATGTAGAGATTCTATCCTGTTCCATGCATTAGAGGACAGTGGCACCCAGGGAGTCACACACCTACCCTGCCGCCAGGCCTCCGGCTGTGACGAAGGCGCCCCGGGCTTTCCAGCACCCTGGTGAAACCCCACTCTGCTTTCTGCCACGGGCAACAGTGGCTGGAGCCAGATGGACCAAGGGCTGAAGGAAGGGTCCCGGTGTGGCATTAAAGTTGCTGCAGTTGCTGCTGGTACTCACGTAGGGGCCTTCAGCCTCTGCCAGGGCAGTCGGAGCACAAAACCCACCCTGAGATCCAACTGCCTGCGGGGTCTCTGGGCACAAGTCCCTGGTAACTCCATACCACCCCAGACGTTCCTGATCAGGACTGAACTTCATGCCTGGTCCTGGAGCTACAGTCACCCCTGCAGGGAAAGGCAGGTTGGGTGGGGCCTCCTTGGAGGAGGCTCCCCAAAGAACACCTGCTCTGAGAAATGGTACGGATGACTCACCATGTGGCACACTTCCCTCCGATTCAGCCCAGACTCCGTGCCCAGCCTGCTAGCGGGGGCTTGCAACAGTCATAGAGGCTGGCTCTTGGGTGAGTCATAGACCAAGAGGCTGACCATTTACACTCCTGGGGCACCCGAGACTTCCTCAGAAAAAGGCAGACAGAACTAATTTCTAGTCACTCTCCCTCCTTTTGACCTCTGTTTGCCTGTAGTGATGATGGCAAGTGCCATGAGACGTGCTAATATGCTTTCTCACTGCTTCCAAGCTGTTGTTGGAAGTTCCTAGGCCATATTAAGCAAAAAAAGTTAACTTGAGAAGGCGCCACAGTTTATCAGTATAGGCGATCAAAGTATATAGCCCCTCATCTAAATCTTCACATTCAATATGGTAGCCACTGGCTACACATGACAAGTTAAATGAAATCAATTAAAATTTGGAATTCAGTCCCCCAGCCACACTAGCCACATTTCAAGCACTCAATAGCTACATGTGAGTACAATAATGGACAGCCCCACTATATACTCCATTGTCACAGAATTTCTGTTGGACAGAGCTGATCTAAATACCTAGCAAGTGTTAGAAGTCCACTTAACCACTCATTCATTTGTTTATTCAACAAGTATTTATGGAGGGTCAGCCCTGTGTTAGCAACTGTGCAGGGAACAAAGATGAAAAACAGGTGGTCCCTGCACACCAGTAGTTTGTAACTGGTTGGGAGTATATACGTGTAATCAAAGTGACAAAACTCTTCCATCGGGGAATGAAACTAGCTCCACAGGAGTGAGCAGAACTCTTAACAAAAGGCCAGCTTTAGGGAAGAAGAGCAGAGGAGTAGGTCAACCTGGTTGGACTTGAGCTTATAAATACTTCATCAGCATATGCAACGGATGCGTGTGCAGTAGCTTAGCTTAGACCTGAGCAACAGGTGTCACAGTTAAAGAGCAATGAAGCCAAGAAAAGGGAAGCTGAGGCCCAAACCCCTCCCAGGAGAACTTCTGACGGTGCTTTCTAAAGAGGGCAATCTTGTGAACACAGCTGGTCAAAGAGAGGGCCATTTTCTCAGGCAATCATTTCTCAACGAAAGGGCTTGTGTAGGTTAATTTTGCCGTTCACCTCCTGGAATTCTTGAGCACTGTGCTTCCCACCACACTTCTGAGAAAGTGGTGAGCAACCAGCTGGCTCTTTCTCCAGCACAGCTGTTCCATGTTTGAAGGATTTTTCACTGAGTGATTTTTAAATGTTTTTACAAGGTGTTCAAATTGGGCAACCACATTTGATAGGCATAAAGTACAGAGTCTGGACAAGCAATCACAAAGCACCAAGAGTGACCAGTTCTCAAGAACTTCTCAGCAAGGTCATCTCCGGGAGGGAATGCCTGAGGAAGAAGACCATCAGAATAAAGGGCAGACACTGCTTTATTAAGTAGAAATACTATCTGAAAATGACCAGTTGAGTGGGAAAAAAAGCACATGGGAAAATGTAAAAACCTGAATCAGAGCCCCCAGGAGGACGAGGGGGTATTTTCAACCTCGAGGGAGTTCTAATAGCTTACAGCTGGATGATGCAGTATAGCTGCCCTCTAAAGACATATATGAATTTGTTTGGGGAGTATATTTCTTAACACTGAGTGCTCACTGGAGATGGTGTGAATCATAAGAACAGGTGCTAGATTCTTCTGGCAGTCAGGCTACACAAGTATTCTGAAAGAAAGACTATGGGAACAGGAAACTAATGTCTTTTTACTGTAATATTTTGAATAGGGTACATATTCACATGATTCAAAATTCAAAAAACATCTAAAGGTTCCCAGTGAAAAGTCTCCTCCTCACACCTACCCCCTGTCTGCGTGGTTCCCAAACCTCTCTCACCTCTACTTGGGCAATCATCTCGCACCTCACCCCAGTTCCTTTAGGCTTTTACAAGAGAAGGCAAATATATAGTCTCATTTCTCCTCCTCCTTGTTATCCACAAAAGGTGCCAACGATATGCACTAGTGTACCTTTTTCTTATTTATCTCGTAACTGCCTTGGGTATCTTGGAGCCCGTCCCTGTCATGAGCACGTCTCATTCTCTTTAACTATTGCTCGATATTCCATTGTATGGGGTCTGCCATCACCATCTGTGGAATGGTACCCTATTGATGGGCACTTAGCTGCCTCCTACATTTCACCATTATAACAATGCCATAATTAATAACCCTGAATACACATTATTTCACATGTGTACCATATATCTCTATAGTCAAATCCCGGAAGTGCAGGTCAAGGTGTAAGCAGTTACAACTTGTATAGGTATTGTCAAATCGCCCTCCACGGAGTTGTGCTCATTTACCCTTCTACCAGCGGTGGTTGATCTTGCTAACAGACTGTGTGTTATCAAAGTCTGGGATTTTTGCCTACATAATGCATGAAAATGGGGTCTAAGTAGAGAATTAATTTGCATTTCTCTTACTATGAGCGAGGTCAAACATCTTTTACCTGTTAAAGGGCCATTTGTATTTCCTTTTCTGTGAACTGTTTAATCATATCTTTTGCACCTTCTTCTCAGGAGTTATTGGCTATTTTTAAAACTCAGTTTATTGATTTTTAAAAGCAACTTTCTTATCAATTTCAAGTTCTTTATTTATCAAGGACACTAGCCCTTTGTAATACGAGGAACAGTGAATATAAACACAGAGCTAATCAATAACTCTCTTGCTCAAAGACGATTTGATGATTTCCCATAAAATTCTTGACAAGGCAAAGCCTCCCATCCCCACTCCCCATGCTCTCCGCCCGCACACCTTAAGTCACACCAGGTGTCTAGCTATCCTTCTTTCACTTGGTTTTCTTCCTTGCAGCCTTTGTATTGGCTTTTTCTTCTTCCTGGAATGGAATTTCCCCTTTGTCCTCCTGGTAAATTCCTTTTAACCTTCTCAAGGCCTGTGGCACCTTCTCATTAGAAAGAGCAAGTGGGGACAGAGAAGAATGACAACTTGAAACTGTGGGACTCTTCCCCCAAATCCTAGTGACCTAAGGGGAGACCCAGGCTGGGCAAATGGACTATACAGCAGGGCAAGTCACAAAGTGGGGGTGAGTGGGAGACCCTGTGGGAGGCAGAGCAATGTGAGGCCCAGGGGTGGGTGCGGCTGAGTGAGGAAGCTTCTGTAGAACAGGAGGTATGGAGAGCAGACCTGGGCGAGGCATGAGGTCCTGGAGGGGCACAAGGCCTGGGCACACGTTCAGGGGGCTATGCTTCCAAAAGGACAGAGGACAGAGAACTGGAAAGGACATGGAGTATAAATACCGGGGACATAAAGTGGGGGCTACAGCATCTTTCAGAGGGTTACAAGAAGAGCAATTTCATTCAAGTGGAAACTGAGGGGTACCTGGGTGGCTCAGTTGGTTGGGTGTCTGACTTCAGCTCAGGTCATGATCCCACGGTCCTGGGATGGAGCCATACATTGGGCTCCCTGCCCAGCAGGGAGCCTGCTTCTCCCTCTCCCGCTCCCCTGCTTGTACTCTCCCTCTTTCTCTCTCTCTCTGTCGAATAAATAAATAATCTTAAAAAAAAAAAAACCTGGAAATCGAGGGGCACTGACCTCAAACTGCCTACTTTCCCAAGAATCTACAAAGGAGAAAGAGTGGTGAGTGATCTCTCAGCCCTTAGCAAGGAAAGGAAGGAAGGAAGGAAAATATTTTTAAAAGTCTGAAGTTAGAGCAGCCAGAGATGGAGAGAGAAATGGGAGAGCCTGGGAAGAGACTCATGAAATGCTTCAATCCTAAACCATGTAGTGGAAATCACACCCAACTGTGTACCCAGATTCACTGCCCTGTGGGAGGAGAGTTCCGTGTCTTTCCGGTTGGCCTCCCGGAGGTGCTCTACTCCAGAGTGTAGAAGTTGGGTGATTGGTGGGCACCACCAGGAAAGGAAGGGATCAGATGATAAAACCAGGGCTTCATCTTTTCAAAAGGAACATCCCTCCCCAATCTCCCAGGTGGTACCAGCGGGAAGCCAGGAAAATCACAGGAAGAACTCAGAGACCCTTTGTGGCTAGGGGGCTGCCCCTGGAGCAACAGTTCAACACAGCCCATGCTGAGGCTCCCCCAGACACTGTTTGTCTTGTATTCATCCAATACACGTGTTGTGGACACCTACCATATACTAGGCACTTTGCTAGGAATTGTAGGGGTCAGTAAATCACCAGCCTGCTCCGGTCACTGTTGTCCAGCGGGATAGATGGACACATACGCCAGCCAGGGTCAGGAGTGCTCTGATGGAAGTGAGCACTGGGGTTTGAGGCAGCGCAGAGAGGGGGCACCTGGCCCAGGTTTGGGGTGTCTGGATGGCTTCCTTGTAAAAGTGACTCCTAAGCCAACTGGGATCCCTCAGGGAATGGCCTCCCCATGAGAGGCCCCCGAGAGCATCTGTCCTAGGATGGGGCGGAGAGCTCTCCTGTGGTTCAGAAGGAGCCTCCAGGTGACATGCTGGGCTTCCAGGTAAAGGAGGAGACTTTAGGGAATCAAACTGAGAGATGAATGCTTTCTTCCTTCTGATTGTTCTGACCCAGAGACAGTCAAATTCCTATGCAACTTATGCCTCAGAAGTAACGTCTATGCAAATTCTAAGCCAAGAACAGAAGCTGTACCTGGTAGAACCCATTCTCCCTCTTCCATGGCTGACTTTTTGTCTGAGCTCTTAGCTGAGGGTCAGCATTTCCTGACACCATCTTCTGCACCGATCTCTTCCTCCTCCCCCACTCCTTTAAGGATCTCAGATTTTCCAAGCAGTCTGATTGAATATTGATGTGGTCTGGACACAGCAAGGCTGCTTTGACCTGCAGGGAGGACTGGAGATCATTGGAGCTTGGCCCTCAGGGCTTTTTCTTGGTTTCTGGTCCCCAAAGTTGCCCCTCCCCCAGGGGGTCCCCGGAGCCCTGCAGGGGAAAGGTGAACCTCTTCGTTCAGAGTCTTGGCTTCCACTGGGCACTAGTACAGACCTGCCAACCCCTACAGAGCAGGGGAAAGAACTCCGCCATGTACTTGAGCTAATTCTTCTTTAAAGCCCAGAGAATTGGTCTTCATTTTTTATTGTGACCAGTTAGCCAAAGCAAGAAGCCAACAAACCCTTGGTGGGGCCAGCGTATGCAACAGGAAAGTGGATATGAGTTGAAACTGCTCTTTTTCCCATTGCAACTTAGAATTCCCAAGGGTTGCCCGTTTTCTTTCATCAGAGGAAGCAATGAGATGGTGGGAACTGTGTGGCTCGTTCTCTCTCTGACAAATGCACATGTCCGTCAGGATGCTGAGTAAGGAAAGCACCCTTAGACTTGCTGCCAGGACCTTCAGTGAGAAATGAAGTCCTGTTCAGACATCTGTATTGATTGGCCTCCAGCACAGAGGGTCTGGGGTAATACTAAGCTGACTGCTTTGCTGTTGTCTTATCTTCTCAACCTTGCTACTAAAAGAATGCTGCTGTCATGACTGCATCCCAACAGAACCTTCTATGTCAGCCAGCTGTGGAGCAGCATCAAGCAACTGGGCCTCCTAAAAGGACAAGAAGCTTTTTGCCACAGAAATGCCTGTTTCTCCAACATCTTAGAGAACTGATAGAGTAGCATCAAGAGTATAGGTAAGAGTTGGTAAATATAGCATAGGTAAATTTCTCTCTCCTTTTTATCCCTCTCTCATGCAGACATCAAAACTAATCAATCATAGTATTTTTTCCTTCTGAAAATATGTACCGTTCTGAGAGTCATAGTTGTTGATACAGATCTTTGGGCTACAGAAAAAGGGAAGACAGGAGTACTGATCTCCATTCCTGGGAAGGTTAAGTTTTACAGTTAACAAAGTTTAAAAAGTCCTTCACTGACCCTTTATAATTAGGAGTCCAAGTGAATTCATTTTTTTCTCACGGGGAGAAAAGCCCTGAGCTACTGGTTCATTGGGAGAATCAAGGCAGGCAAGAGTAGCAATGGGCCCAGGAGGCACTTGCATGTCTCAGGAAGAGCCTATGAGACTACACTGAGCAATGTGGGAGATGAGAATGCAAGCTGATACCTTGTCTCTGGGGCTAAAGTCATTCCCCATCTCCGCCAGCAGCTGGGAGTCCAAAGGACCAGGGCTGCAGCCTGGGGGAAGACACAGAGCACCAGCTTCTCAGGCTCAAAGTGTCTTTGGTGATTCCTGATACCCAGAAAGGATGGAGAAGACAATAACTCCCAATATCCCACTATTACGTTGCTTCATTCATTTCTCTATTCACTGAGTCACGAATATTTCCCATGGCTCTATCTTTGGCTAAGCAGCAGGACTTAGATGTGGGGGTATTAGCACAGATTCCTACTTCTGAATTTTCTAACTGTCCCCAACCATCTCCCCCTCAGTTCTCAGGCATGCATTGCTTTGGGTGTGGAATAACAACAGAAAGAGACAACACCACTTGAGATTGAAAAGCAAGGCCAGGCTTTCCATCTGCTAGAGCCTAGGATCCCCAAGACCAAGGTCCCAGCAGGGACTTTTTGGGGTGATGGGCCCGTTCTATATCTTGGTTGTGGGGGTAAGTACATCATTGTATGCTTTGCCAAAACATGCAGAAGTGGACCCTAGAAACAGTGAATTTTGCTTTATGTAAATTACCTTAATATACAAAAAATACAAAAGAATATGTACAATATAATACTACTTATGAAAAAATTTTTAAAAATATATTAACAACAGAATATACTTTTTTAAAAAAGATTTATTTATTTGAGAGAGAGTGATCACAAGCAGGAGGAGGGGGAGAGGGAAAAGGAGAAGCAGACTCCCCACTGAGCAGGGAGCCCAACGTGGGGCTTGATCCCAGGACCCCAAGATCATGACCTGAACCGAAGGCAGATGCTTGACCAACTGAGCCACCCAGGCGCCCCTAGAATATGATTTTTAAATGCACAAACAAGTCATAACAAAACAGAAACCTTTGAGGGACTGATGAACACCAGCTTCAACCTCATCTTTACTTACAGAAGCAGGGGACAATGGAGGTATTGGGCTCTATCTATAGTGATTGATTTATTTTATTTTTTAAAAGAGAAGGATCCGAAGCAAATATGGCAAAATGTTAACATCAGTTTAATCTTGGTAGTGGGTACAAAGGTATTTTATTACTTTCTGATCTTTCTGTATGCTTATCTGTAACATCTATAACATATTTTATTAAATTTTATCTATAAACATATTTTATTTGTAAACATATTTTATTATTTTCTGAACTTTATGTTTATCTGGGAGACAGAGAGTCAAGCAAACCATGAGGACGCCTTCAGTGCAAAGGGGTAAGAAGTGATACAGAAGCTCCTGGTACAGAAAATCATTTTGTGAGACTCCTGCCATCCCTCTCTCCAGCCTCACCTCTGAGATATGTATTAGTTACTATTGCTGTGTAACAAATTACCTCACAACTGAATGGCTTAAGATAATCAACAGTTACTATCTCACAGAGTTGGTGTGGGTTAGGGATTTGGGATGGCTTGGCTGGGGTCATATTGAGGCTCAGGGTCTCTTAGAAGGTTACAGTCAGAACACCATCAGGGCTGCAGTCCCTCAGAGGCTTGACAGGGGTGGGAGGGTCCACATGGCATGTCACATGGCTCACTCAGGAGACTATCCACTGCTGGTTGTTGGCAGGAGGCCTGAGTTCCTTACCATATGATCCTTTCCGTGGGGTACTTGAGTGTTCTCACAGCATGGCAGCCAGCTTCCCCCAGAGTAAATGATCCGAGAGAAAGAGCAAGGAAGAAACTACATCCTGATCATAAGAAGGGACTTACTAAGCTCAGCCCACATTCTCGGTGAGGGTAGGGAGGAAGAATTAAGCTCCACCTCTGGAAGTGGTCAGGGGGAGTATCAAATAACTTATGGACTTGATTTCAAACCACCAAAAGGCATGAAGGAAGCCAGATTTCCTGAACTGCTCCACTGTCCTGATCCCCAAAATGTGATGGATTATAATGGATCCAGTGATAATAGCATGACGAGGCCCACTTGACAAGACTGGAATTGGAATTCAGACACAGATGGGAAAGGTTAGGTGTCGAAATATAAGAATATAGTCAAAATTGTCTCTCCTGGGATGGGGCTTTCAGGGAACCAGCATGAGGGGGGAAGTAGAAGCCAGGTGTGAGCATTGTTAGCCAAGGTCTGAGCTGTCTCTTTATGCAGAATGATAGGATCAAGTAGGGATGGGGCAGGGCCCAAGAGATGCGGGGCATCAGGAGGAGGACCCAGACCCCAGGCCCAGGGCTGGACTGCCCAGTGGGCCCCTTAAACATAAGCTTAGAGACACAGTCTAGCAGGCACTTCCTATAAAACTAAAAAAGGTTCAGCTTCAGTGAACAAAAATTTTGCAATCAAAATATCCCAAGTAAAGTCGTTATAATTTCAACACTTGTATAAATTTGTGTTTTATGAGTCAGTATTGTTTTTATTTTAAATTTTATTTTGAATTACATAATGGGGATGGGGGATTGAGAGTTTCTAATGCAGAATTTGCTGATTGGCCTATCACGGACCCCACCAGAGCTGTGCAGCCCAGAGAACCTGGCATAAGGGGTGCAGGTGTGGGGGCTGAGATGCAGCCTGTGTCCTGTCTACCAAGCCTGGCATCCTGGCTCAGGGATGAGCCAGCCTGTAGGAAAGGATGCATTTTTTGTTATTTCTAGTTTTCATTAGCTACTGGCTCTGCTAGTAGTTTACAGACCCATTGGATTATGGATGCCTTTGACCCTCGGGGAAGGAAGCCAGGCAGGATAAGACAGTACCCTGGCGCACCCAGGCCAGATCCCTTCCACTAGGAGCAGCCTGCCCCATGTCCAAAAAAAAAAAAAAAAAAAAAAAAAAGGATGACCACCTGAATCCAATCCTAACTAGGCAACTAACCAATCAAGCAGCAACACAGTACCTTGGGCAGGACTGCACGTGCCAGATGGTTTCCTTACAGTCTCCTGCTTAGTAATTGATCCCCAAGTAGGGGTGGAACAGGGCTGCAGGGCTAATCAAGGAGGCATAGAGGCAGAGCCTGAGAGAAGCAAAGAGACAGGGAGCCTCCACCCAGGGCTTGTCCCCTGTGGCTGGCTGGGGAGCAGCATGCTGAGAAAGCTGAATGGGCCTGTCCTTCCAGAACTTTGGAAGTTGGCTGCTGGCGGCAGGATGTTAGCAGCCCTTCAGCAGTTCCGCTCCACTCCCCAGCCCCACAAAGGGCTGTGCCTGGACCCTCCTCTGAAGTGCTTCTCCCTTAGGAGAGCTCCATGCTGTCAGCGGGGCTGTGAGTTGGCCCAGAGCAATGAAGGGATAAGGGATAGGTGGCCAGACCCCTTGGTATAATAAAGCCTGAATCCGATAGTAAAAGGTCATCCTGGACAGCTTTATTTGTCCACAGGCTTTGGACTCAGGAGCCTGTGGGCTGGGGTGTGCTGAAGGGAGTGACATATGCAAATAAGTCACAGGCCTACACTGCTGAGACTAGACTGACAGCTTTATCACGCAGTACCCAAATCTCCCAGGGCCCGTTTATAAAGAGGCCTGGAGTCTTCTCTTGTCTTTTGGCAACTCTCCAGCTTGCTCAGGCATGACTTAGCACAGAAATTGGGTTTGACTTTAAAAATGCTCCTTGTGATGGTAACGCAGCAGCCAAGACAGGCTCTATGCTGAATTATTGAGCAGGGCGCACTTTTGCCTTCCTCAGACAGAGCCTTTCTTCTCTGGAACTCCATTGCCTGACAGGTCAGTTTAAATATGCAGCAACGCAAGGCTCCGTGCTCACTCAGCCTTATGCTAAGCCAGATTCCAGTCATACCTGAATAGCTGCCAAGACACCCCGGGCACTAGGCTTTACTCCAGGGTCATGGGCATGACAGATTTGGACAAATGGATATCTTGATGATCTCCAAGCTATTGTCCTGTAGGAATCATATATTTTAACACATCTAAAATCAAAATCATGAACTAACCCCCAATCAGCTTCTTCGCCTGTTTTTCTCTGTTTTCACAAATGGTGCCACCAAGCACCCAGCTGCCCGAGCCCAGGTCTTGGTTCACCCTTAACTCCTGTTGCCTCCTCTCTCTGCAACATGGTGGTGGTCTCCAAGTTTGTCTATGGAGCCTCTAAAATACTTCTCAGACATATTCAATCCTCCCCGTTCTCACTACTCCTGACTCGGGGCTGCTATCTCTCCTCTGGGCTCCTAACTAGTCAAGTTCCCCTTCTCCTATCCTTTTGTAACACTGTCTAATCCTATTATTGTCCAACCTTCACTGGTTCTTAATTAATTGGAGGATAAAGTCTATACTCTTCAGCATGTTAGTCAGAGGGAGCTCAATTTGAATGTGAGTTCTGCCCCTTGCAACCCTATGACCTTGGGCAAGTCAGCCTGTAGAATGAGAGTGATAGCATCAGTGAGGATTAAGTGAGATAACGCAGATAAGTGACAGTTTGGTATCTGGTGTCTAGAAAGTGCCAGAAATGCTAATCTTTGTCTCCTTGTCTAGCTAATGACTTGCTACTCATTCTTAAGGCCCATCTCAAATATTACCTTCCTTGAGATGGTCCTAATGCTCCCGTCTTAGTATTCTCTTAACTTTTGTAACTCTATTATAGCCTGCTGCCTTGAAAGATTTGTTTTCATGTATGCTCTCCTATCATACAGTGAGCGCTCTAGGAACAGAGAAAATTATCCATTCAATCTTTCATTCAATAACAGGCATGTGGGATTGCTCATGGGCCAGGCATGGTGCTGGACAATCCAGACACAAATAGGCATTAGATACTGGCTCTATTAATCAGGGTGCTTAATTGCCGACAATAGCATCCCCTCTAACTAGTTTAAACAGAAAGGGGTTTATTTTGTTTATTTTTTGAGTAGCTCACAGAATCTTGGGAAGGGCCAGGCTTGATGTCTATACAGGCAGCAGCAATGCAGCTGGGAACTGTGCAGATTAAGACCAACTACACCAAGGCCATGTTCTAGTGGAAACACCATAGGCCATAGCCACCCTGTGCTGGGGGCTGGATCCTGGAAACCCAACGGTACCTGCCCCCAAAGAATCAGATATCACCACCAAGGTTGCCAGAAGATCCAGTCTTCATTCTTTGCTTCTGTTTAAAGTCTCATACAGGTATATCTACTCAATGGAACTTCTATTCCATTCCTACATGACAGCTGCCAGGGAGTCCTGTAAATGCAACTTTTAGCTTTCCAACTCAAAAAGGAAAATACGCTATGAAGGGTTTACAATGAGTGTCGAGTGAGCCAAACTACAATATCCTGGCTCTTAAAGAGCTCTGGCTCAGGGAGAGAGGCAGGCAAGCAAACAGATGTTCCAGGGTTATCAGTGTGGCATGGGGGCTGTGAGCCAGGGGAACTGTCCCCAAGCCAGGTGAGGGGGTTTTGTGTGAGAGATAAAGCTCTGTATGCCGAGTTTTAAAAGCTTGCCTTTGATCCTGAAGGCATGGGATAGTCATTGAGTGATTTAAACAGGTGAGTGATATGGTCATATTTTAGTACTGGAAAGATGAAACTGGATTGGAGGGGAGCAAGGCTAGAGAGGAAAAAGCCAGTTAGGAGAGCATCTGGGTAAGATGATGATGATCCAAACCAAAGAAATGGCAGAAGGGCTGGAGAAGAAGGACAGAGATAAGAAGTATTTTAGACCCTGTGACAGGTTGACCATGGAGGCTTGCGGGGATTAGGCCTGGAAGTCAGTGGCCAAATCCCAGTTTGGGTGATCGGGTAGATTGTGATATGCTTTGCCAAGATGAGGTACACCAGGGAAGGTGTAAATCTGTGTGGAAGGACGGTGAGTCCTTTGGCATGTGTGCTACTGAAGAGTTCTCAGTGGGGTAACTTAGAGGTGCATGTGAGACATCCAAGTGGGGATGTTGAGAAGGCCATTAGATAATCCAACTCTGCTAGTTATGAGGGAAGTTTCAGCTGTTATGAGAGCCATAGGCTTGTCTTCTGGCCCACCCAACCTATCTTGTTTTGGGGAAACTACCCTTTTGGGGTTGTGAGGAACTGACCTCCTCACCTCTACAAGGAGACATTTAACCAGGCTGTCTAATTAGAGCCCGCCACCCTCAACCGCAGAGACTGGTTCACATGTGGTCATGGTGACCCAAGCTGGGCCAGTCAATAAGGAGCACACCCTGGCTTTGCTGGACCCATCAGAGAGGAGGACATGGTGTGTTTCCATGAGGTTGACGGGTTGATACATGAAACCACAGAGTGTCCGGAGGCCATTTTTCCATCAGGTATCTCTGATTGAGTATCAGAGTACAGGATGTTACTAGGAGGTTGACTGGCTAATGAGGAGGGGACGTGAGTCACCCAGAGTGATGTAACTTTGCGTCTCCTGTGCCAACAGCAGTACCTGCTTATAGCAAGTGCTCAACATACATTTAATGAGGAAATGAATGAAGCCTTTAAAACATGTATTTATAAATACAGTATGATTCTACAACTAGATCATATCGTTTAAAAAGTCAAACCTTGAGATTAAAAAAAACCATCAAGTGGATTTAGTGGATATGCAGAAATTTAAAAACAGGTGGATTCCAGATTTTCTTGGGGGCAGGGGGAAAGAATCACACTGGGCATATTGTTTTGTATTGCCCAGCGATTTCCCCTGAATGTGTGAAGACAGAGATGAAGAATATTAAACATATCACAATACTAAATACTCTATTCAACTAAATCCCCAATTCCTTTCCTTCAAATTGTTGATGCCATAAAAATAACCAGTGTCACAGCAGGACTCGCTTTCAGAGCCTCAGAAGCCTGTTTTCTAGGGGCTGGTGCACCCGGATACTGGGTCTTATTAAGCTGCAAAAACAACAAAGGAATATGAATTCAGTTGCCATTTTAATCAAGCAGGGATCCAACATATAAGATACGTAGTACATTCTGCTTAACATTGTGTACCGTAACTAATCCCCAGCTTTTGGGTTGCATGTGTGCGGCTGAACAGAACTAAACCCTAGCCACACTTCTCCATCTTGCTCCTTTCTTTGGCTCCTAAACGCTGCAAGAAATCAGGAGAATTTGCAGATCTGGCCATCGGTAATTGATTTACTTGACCTCTCATTTTCTTTCCATTTCTCCACATATACCAGGAACCAACATATGTCTTGAGCTTTAATTAAACAAATCACCCAATAGGTATCAGCAACACTTTTCTCGCAGGCTGGGAATACAAGGGTGCTGCTGGTAGTTGGAGTTTGTCTTGGGCTGTTGGGGAGATGAGGGAGAGGGATGCCGAAGGGAGAGGAGAAGAATGGAGCAGGCGTGGTTCTGGCCGTGGCAGAAAGGCTTGGCACACGTCTCCCCCCGAAGCTGCGATAATCAACAAGCCAGGTGGGAAGGCACCCCGACTCCCCTCTCTCCCGATGGGTCCTTTCCTTTGACTCCCACAGTCTCCGGGGCTGTGGTCTTCTTGGCAAGGCCACACCTCCCCAGTCCCCTGAGCCTGACCGAGGTGGTGTTTGCAGAAAGGAAGCCTGAGTGTGCATGGGTAAATGGGAGCATTTCTTCTACCGTAGGATGGAGAAGTAGTCACACACACACGCACGCACGCACACGCACACACACACAGACACACAGGCAAGCATGCAATTTTCAAATCCCATGGGAAGTTCTGACCAAGATATTCAGGTTCACCCCCATCACCCTTGTCTACAAGGCAGCGCTACCCCAGGGCTGATTTTCAGTGGCAGGGTCTTGGAGAGAGAGGGCTGCCCCGTGGCAGCAGGTATTTTGCTAAACAGATGCCAGTCCTCCCTACTGCCCCATCTCCCTTCTGAACCCCTCTGCCTTCCCGCTCTCAGACACCCTCTTTGTCACACCATCCTCCAGCTATCTCACATACGCTTGCCCCGTCTTTGGGAGAAAACACTGTATTATTTTACAATGACCTTCCTAAGAGCAGGCAGAAAGGAGGTAGGAACAGGTGTAAGAAGGGACTAGAATATCAGCCAGTCACAGAACAGGTGCTCAGTTAACATTCGTGGAATGACTCATATACAGAGAATATCTAGATAGCTCATAGAACCAAAAGAGCTTTGAGGGCACATAGGTGGCCCAGTCAGTTAAACAACTGACTCTTGTTTTCGGCTCAGGTCATGATCTCAGAGTTGTGAGATTGAGCCCCTCGTCGGGCTCCACGCTGGACGTGGAGCCTGCTTAAGATTCTCTCTCTCTCTCCCTCTTCTTCTGTGCCTCTCCCCTCCCCCCTCCCTCCCTCTCAAAAAAAAAAAGAGAGAGAGAGAGAGAGAGAGACAGAGCTTTGAATGTAATTTGAATGTAATACAGAAAAACCAGATTGTTCTTTACCTACCTTCTATCCTACTCTACCCTTCCACTGGCCTCCCTGGACCTTGTCCCCCACCCCAGAAATTGTGGACCTAAACATGCTGCTGTAACTTAGCTAAGCCCCAAAATGATTAAATAAGACACATATCTGGCTGAGTGGAGGGGCCGGTTTTGCAGGTGAGAACCGCAGACCACTGCCATGTTGGTCAGGAGAGCTCTATTATATCTAACATCACATAAGCCACAGCTTGTAGGATGAAGAAGTCCCCACGTGGTCCGACCCTTTGGGGTCCACTCAGACTAGAGGGGGCTCAGAGTACTAAGATGACGCTATTATGTTTGAGCACCGATTATTTGTCGTGCACTTCCTTAAATCATCTTATTCGATTATACAGCAACTCTAGTTCTGTCACCCCACTTCACAGCTGGGCACATTGAGGCTCAGGGAGATTCAAGGGCTTGTCCAAATGACACACGGAACCCTGGCAGAGCCACAGTTTGAACCCAGATCCGTCTACTTCCCTCCTGGACACTGCAATACCTCACCTGAAGGACACTTGCTGTCAACAACGGGTACAATCTATTCAACGACTGCATGGTAGAAGTCAAACCTGATCATTTTTCCTACAGGCCAGCCTTCCTCTTAAGAGAATCCCATTTTGCCTGTTATAGAGACAGATATCCCCATAGAAAACCCTGGTGACCCATTAAAATGTTATGAAGACCGCCTCCGGCCAAACCCATAGGAGCCACGATGAGAACACAATCTACATCCTCTGGTGACTTAAGGAGGTGTTGGCTTCACAGCCTAGTGGGGCTGGTACAGGTACAAATGCTATTAAGCAAAGCCACAGAAATAACCAACCAAATTAAACTTTAATCTCCAAACCATTGTAAGGATAATGAGTGCACCTTATAATAATCGCCATAAGTGAGCTCAGGGAAGAAAACATTGGAAAAGGCCACAGCGTTGGCTTCTTCCTTTGCAAACCGGGCATTGTCGTGCCAACCAAGCCCCCGGGCCCCCAGAGGATGAGGATAAAAATGAGCCACAATTCATGAGGAGGGAACAGATAGAGAAACAGGCCTGCCTTACCCGTGGGTCTGCCAGCCTCAGGCTCCTAGCTGGCAGTGACCATGATGACTGCAAGGACCGAGGCTCTCCTGCACGTTTTCCCCGCAGGCTGGAAATCCAGCTCACTTATTTAACAGGCTTCCGGGCAACACTCATCTTGAAGCGGGAGGGACTCTGGATTATTCTCATTTCTGTAGCTTCCATGGGAGGCACTCCCAAGCCTGTCTTCTCTGGGCCTGTTTGATTCATTGCCCAGAACCCCCGATGGGTAGCATTCACCCATCACAGTGGGTTGTCGTGCTCAGGAAGCAGAGCCCCAATGGCCGTAACTGGGTACAGCTTCTGTCTCTCTCCTGCTCCTCTCCTCACTTATGCTTTCACTCAGATGAAGAGCCGCTTACCTGCAGAACCACAAGGAAGCAGGCAGTGAGGGAAGACTTAACCGTTCCCGCTGCTGTGAACATTCGTGTACACACACCTGTTTTGAGTATCTGTTTTCAGTTGTTTCGGGTATGTAGCTAGGAGTGGAATTGCGGAGTCACATGGTAGGATTCCATTTATATATAATATCCAGAAGCAGGTTGGTGGCTGCCAGGGCCTGGAGGGAGAGGGGGATGGAGAGTGGCTGCGAACGGGTACAGGGTCCCTTTTGGGGGGATGGACGTGTTTGGGAACTTCATGGAGGTTGTGGTACCACAACACTGGGAATGTACTAAATGCCACTGAACTGTACATTTTTAAAATGACTAAAAATTTATGTTACGTGAAGTTTACCTCAGAAATAATTTTTTTTTTTTTAAGTTAGAGCCTTAGTCACCTGAGACCTGCCTTCCCAGGGGAGTACCGTATGAAATAAAAGCCACTGAGAGCATAAGAAGCCCAGACACCTTGACACTGAATGCAGTTATGGTCCAGTCATATTTTATGGGGAGAAGGAGATGGTCTGGTAGCTTCAGATTCATGAAAGACAAAAATCTTCATACTGTCATTATTACCACAGGTGTTTCTTAAAATACAGTAAGCCCTTTAAATTGCTCTCATAAACAGTATTCACAGTCCTAGGAACAACACTGTTGTGTTGGAACACAACCTAGGAACGTCAAGGTTGAGAACCACTGAGGTAGACTGAAAGAAGGGAAAAAAGCAAGTGTATGATGCACATGGTTAGTCCTTCTAAATATTCCATCTTGAAGATAAAGAGGGGGAGGAGTCCAGCATGGTGACTCTAGTTAATAACACTGTACTGCATATTGAAAGTGGCTAAGAGAGCAAATCTCAAAAGTTCCCATCACAAGAAAAAAAAATTCTGTAACTGTGCAGTGATAGGTTTTAACTAGGTTTACTGCGGTGATCATTTCACAATGTA
This sequence comes from Callorhinus ursinus, assembly GCF_003265705.2. Classification (NCBI taxonomy): domain Eukaryota; kingdom Metazoa; phylum Chordata; class Mammalia; order Carnivora; family Otariidae; genus Callorhinus; species Callorhinus ursinus. The sequence goes on along the minus strand of NW_027397067.1, from coordinate 47,149,414 downwards.
TACAAATATCGAATCATTATGTTGTATAACTGAAACTAATATAATGTTTCTGTCAATTATATCTCAGCAAGCAAACAAACAAAACATTCCAGAAAGACACAGCAGAACACACTGACAAATAGGAAAACATACCATATTTTCTGACAAGATGACACAATGTCATTTTCCTTTCTTACATCAAGAGTATGCTGATCTTCTTAATTTGATTTTTAAATTTAGCATAACGTCAATAAACCCATGCATAATAAAAAAAAGGGGTAGGAAATTTTGAAAATGTTCCTACTTATTTGTAGGATTTAGTCCCATTCTGTGAACATATTAAAACTCTATAATACAATATTAATACATGTTAATAGATTTGTTATGATGTCATCTCATTTGGGGGAGAGTTGAGAGAGTTTGGACTCTGTTAAAGGACAATTTTTTAAACAATTAAAAAAGGTAAAAACTATGATTCTCATACAGATATAAAATGATCACCTGTCAAAGATTTTATTTAACTCATTAATTGACCGGGGAGAACTTGATTCGCTGCCACCTGGGTCATAGTCTCTATTCTCTTGCATGGGTGCTGCCCTTCTCAGCTCAACTCAGCCTGGCAGACACCTCCAGACTCCCAGCTGGGCCGGGACCATCATTCTGTTCCTGACGTTTCTCAGATGCAAATGTTTCCTCTCCATGAACCCTACCGAGCTGGTGGATGGGATGGCCCCTGGCTGGGGTAAACTTATAATCAGCAGCTTGAAACAAAGAGAACCATACTACAGAACCAATATGAGCTATCCAGATCCATGTTAAAAGCCAGCTTTTCTCTGAGCTAGACACTGCAGGGCCTGGAGGGAGACCACGGAGAGAGAGAAGGAGCATGGGGCTGAGCACAGGGCATAGAAAAGACCCTGCCTCCACCCTTGAGAAGGTTGCTGTCCAGCCTGGGAAAGTGGAGGCTACTCTGTATGAGTCAGGAATCTCTAGAGAAACAGAACCAATAGAATGTGCACATGCAGAGAAAGAGAGATTTATTTTAAGAAATTAGCTCACATGATTATGGATACTTGGCAAGTCCAGAATCTGCAGGATGGGCCAGTAGGCTGGGGACATAGGAGTGAGTCAATGTTGTGCTTCCAGTCCAAAGGCCATCTGCCACAGAATGTATTCTTGCTCAGGGGAGGTCAACTTTTTGTTCTATTCAGGCCTCCATCTGACTGTATGAGCCCCACCCACATATGAAGAACAATCTGCTTTATTCAAAAGTCCACTGATGTAAGTATAAAGTTCATCTAAAAACATCCCCATGGATACATCTACAACAATGTTTGACCAAATATCTGGTCACCTTAGCACAAGTTGATACAAGCTGACACATAAAAACCATCACACGTTCCAAGGACCATAGCCTGGGTCTTAGAAGCCAATGGGTCAGTGGTCCAGGTGAAGACTGTGCTGAAGAACAAGGCTGGTGCTGGGAGAAGGGAAAGGAAAATATGGCTTCAGAGCGGCCAGACAGAAGGAGGTTAGGGAAAACCAAGCCCAGCCTTATCAATCCCCTTTCCAGCTCTCTCTGCCACCTCCTGTTCCCTAGAGAAGCTTTGCTACCTACAGGCTTATCAAGGAATCTCTACTGAGCTCATAAATGAGCCAAGACAGGTCATTGTGGCTTTGCTCAGCCAGACCACTCTTGTGAGGACCCAGCGAGCAGCCCAGAGTATCTAGCTTCCTTACCTTAATTTCCGGGGTACCCTGTGATGTCCTCTCAGGTTTATAGTCTACCTGTGGTCGCAGGGGAGAATGCTGGGGCCCGGCAGCAACGCGCTGCATGACAACAGAGAGGAGGAAGTTCAGCCACTCTGGAACCAGTGGGTTTCTCTATCTCTGTTGGGGCTTCAGGCCCTTGGTAGGAGGTTGAGTGGTGCCCCCTAAAAGATGTGCCCCCTAAAAGATAAGATAAAAGATATCTAATCCCTGGAACCTGAGAATACGACCTTGTATGGAAAGGGATCTTTTGGGGTATAATTAAATTTAGGATCTTGAGATGAGACCATCTTGATTATCCTGGCTCCCTGCCGGAACCGTTCAACTGGTACCCCAGAACCCATTTCCAGTCAACACCTCTTCTTCCCTGCCCTGCCTAGCTATAAGTCCCTTGTGGGAGTTGGGATGAAGAGTCCAAATAGGGAGCCACAGGGCATGAATTTGATCCCTGACCTCACCATTTCCTGGCCGAGTAAACTTAGGAGAGTATTTACTGCGGGCATACCTCATTTTATTGTGCTGAGTTTTACTGCACTTCACAGAGACTGCGTTTGTCACAAAGCGAAGGTTGGTGGCAACCCTGCCATCGAGCAAGAGCATCGGTGCCATTTCTCCAGCCGCGTTTGTTCACTTTCTGTCACTGGGTCACATTTTGGTAATTCTTACAGGATTTCAAACTTCTTCCTTATTGTTATATTTGTAATGGTGATCTAGGGTCAGCGACGACAGCTTGCTAGAAGCTCAGATGTAGTTAGCATTTTTTAACAACAAAGCATTTTTCAGTTAAACATTTAATTAAGATATAGGCATTGTTTTTTGGACCTAATGCTATTGCACACCTACTAGACCACAGCATAGCGTAAACGTAACTTTTATATGCACTGGGAAACCAAAACCTTTATTGGACTCTTTTTATTGTGAGCTTCGCTTTATTGCAATGGTCTGGAGCCAAACCCACAGCATTTCTGAGGTGTGCCTGCATTTGCATCTGCCTCAGTTGTACCTGCATGAGCTTTCATTTCCTCCTCTCTGAAATGCAGCCGCTAGTGCCTGCCTCGGAGGGCTGTTGAATGGATCAAATGCTCAATGCTCCATAGATAGCAGCTATTACTATGCTTACAGAACCGGTCCCTTTTCCTAGTTGTCCTCTGTCTCTCATTAGGAGGCCTGGGGCCCCTTCTGGTCTAACCTGGAAAGTTCTCTTTCTCTGATTGGGCCAGGAAGGCATCTTCCAGAACGTGTGAGGGCAAATGGCAACCAAGAGAACAACCTGGCAGATAGCATGCCACGGGGAGGGGAAACGGGCCTTCAGTCTGACTCAACAGTGTGCCTGGACTTTCAAAGAAAGGAAGTGGCAGCAGTGAGAGGGATGTCAGGGTCCCTGACTCCACCAGACTCCTTCAGGCTCAGAACCACTCTGCTCCGCAACTGGGAAGCCCATTAACACCGGACCGGGGTGGTGCGGCAGGCCCTTCATGGTGGCCTGCTGCTCCAACACGTCGAAGAAGAATGAGAACTTGGACTTTCAGATGCTCCTAATCCCCCCCTACCTGAGTCCTGAGTTTTAAATTCATTAAAATGGCAATTCATTAAAATTCTTTAAAATGGTATGCAAGCAAGTACTTGTACGTACCTGTTCATAGCAGCACCATTCACAATAGGCAAATGACCTTCGGCAGACGAATGGGTAAACAAATTGTGGTATATACATTTAATGGAGTATGATTCAGCCATGAAAAGGAATGAATTGCTGCAACTTGGATGAAAAACATTATGCTAATTGAAAGAAGCCAGATGCCAAAAGTCATGTACTATATAGTTCTAGGTGTGCAAAACATCTAGAACAGGTACTTCCATAGAGAGAAAAAGCAGAGTGGTGGCTGCCAGGGGTAAGAAGAGGGGAGAATGAGGAGTAACTGCTTACCATGTGCACTGTTTCCTTTGGGGTGATAAAAATGTGTTCGAACCAGATAGTTGTACAACAGAGTGAATGTACTAGATGCCATTGAATTATTCGCTTGAAAGTGGTTAGTTTTTTGTTATGTGAATTTCACCTCGATTTTTTTTTTTAAATGACAACTTTCCTACATGAAAGAATCCTGAAAGATTCTGAAAGAGCCTGAAGACCATCAAGTCTACCTTCTCCCCAAGTCTGGTTCTAGGATCTTTGCTTACTGCTGTACCAGGAAAAAGAAAGATGCTGCAGATTGGGAACTAGTGCAACAACTCATCCTTCAGTGGGGATTCTTTTGCAAAGAGCCAACCAAAAAGATAGGTCTTGTTGTCTGCGCAAGATGTATTTGATTTCAAAAGCAATTTGTTCTAGGTTATGATATCTTTTTTGCATTCAATTAAAGCTTCCATTCCAGAAATATTAGTGTTTTTTAATACCTCCCCCACACCAACTGTAAGTTCTTACAGCAGCTTTCTGGATTAGCAGCAAACCCCATATTCCTTCAGAACGTGGTTGGCCAGAATCTTGGGCGTCCCTGTCGAACATATGGAGAGAAAATCGCTCCTCTCACTGCTTTACCAGTTCTTTAAAAGGTCTTCCCAAAAGATACTCCTAGCAGCCATTGTGCAAATGTGCAGACAAGGTAAGGTTACATTTGGAGGAACTCCTGCTACATCAGATGAAGAAACACCAGACTCCCCAGTCATCGCTGTGGATGCCCGAGAGCAAAAGACTCCCCTGTGCCTGTCAGTTGGAATCCTCCGTCTCATTTCTCAATCACTGTAGGTGCTCCAGTGTTGGGATGGCAGCTTCTCAATGCTGGGAGTCTGGACTCTTTCTAGATTATATCTGCTGTAGGATGCTGTCCTATCTACACTGTCCAAAATGGCGCAAGAGCACATCCACACTCCAGCTTGCAGGAAGGAGGAAATAGGAGCAATGGAGGACAAACCCATTTCCTTTCAGCAACATGACCTGGAAATTTCACACCTCACTGCTGCTGATATCCTGTTGCCAGAATCTTGTTGCTCTGTCACACCTAGCTGCAAGGAAGGCTGGCCATGTGCCCAGCTTAACCTTCCATCACTATAGAAAAAGAGGAGAATGGATAGTGAGAAGAACATCTAGGACTCAGCTCCACCGTCTGACTAATGTTCCTTCTTTCACTCATATCCCCAGTCCCTTTGCTGTCATTCAACACAGTGGGTTCATGCCCTACCTCTGAGCCTTTACTCATGCTCTTTCCTAACGGGGAAAGTTCTGTCACTTTTCCACACCCATATTGCCTTCACTGTCCCCTCAGGCCTCATCTCTTCCTTCCTGACAACTTTCTCTGACAAATGCAGCCCTCAGTGACTTCCCAAGGCATTCCTTGACCTTTATGTTTTCATTATACATGATGTTCCATGTAGCTAAGGCTTAATTTCAGAGCTAAACACTACATTTCCTGAGAACGGTGCCCCTATCACATATTTTTCTTGTATCCTCCATTATCTCTAGCTCAGTGCTGAGCACACATATGCATGTAATAATTATGCTCTGAAATGAATTGAATTTGATCAGAATGACATGCTGAACAATTTAGGACAATATTTTTATTTTCCTTTAATTATGGTATTTTTTCACCTAAGTGGTCTGCATAATTATATATATATATATACACATAATTTTATATAAATAAATACATATTTACTTATAAACATATATATAAAGAGTTTAATCCCGGGGCACCTAGGTGGCTCAGTCAGTTAAGCATCTGCCTTCAGCTCAGGTCATGATTCTGGGGCGGGGGGGGGGGTCCCTGCTCAGCGGGGAGTCTGATTAAGAATTCTCTTCCTTGGAGCGCCTGGGTGGCTCAGTTGGTTAAGCAACTGCCTTAGGCTCAGGTCATGATCCCAGGGTTCTGGGATCAGGCCCCGCATTGGGCTCCCTGCCCGGTGTGGAGCCTGCTTCTCCCTCTCACTCTGTTTCTCCCCTGCTTGTGCTCTCTCACTCTCTCTCTGTCAAATGAATAAATAAAATCTTAAAAAAATAAAAATAATTTTTAAAAAAGTTTATAAAAAAAATTCTCTTCCTTTTCCTCTTCCTCTGTCCCTTCCCCTGCTCATGTTTTCTTTCTCTCTCCTTAAAATAAATAAATACATCTTTAAAAAATAAGTAAATAAATAGGAAAATCATAGCCTAAGCATTTAGCATAGCACCCAACACACAGCCATTATTAAGTAAATGCTAAGACTGAAAAAAAAGTCAAGGGCAAAGTATAAATATAAACTGAGTTCAAACTCACTGCAAGAGCAAGGATCCTGGTATTAGACCCTGGTTTGAACTTTGGTTCTTCTATTTATTCACAGTTTTGTAGAGTATTAAGTGAATCGATTAATGTGTGCTTGTCGATTACCTCTCAGTTCCATGTACACCCTTTATACTTTGATTTGTAATTCTGCGGGCTTGAAGTCTGAAAATTAGATTTCCCAGATTCCCTTGCTAACTGACTTCCAGTGAGGGTCTGCAATTGGGAGGTACAACTGGGAGACTGGAAAGCAAAATGTGCTTTCCAGTTCTCTAGGTAATTAGTTGTGCTGAAGTTTGAGGACCTCTGGTTTAGAAACTCAGAATATATAGTGGATTAATGATTTCTTCATGCCTCACAGATGGTAAAATTCTACCTGCTTATTGGTATCTCAATAAATGTTGTTTGGCAATGATGCTGACACTTTATCCCAATAACCAGCTGAATAATCCTTTGTTTCAGTGGATCAAGTTAAGACCAACTTGAGCTGGTTTACAACCATGGTACTAGATGTTTCTTGGCTCCATTTCACATGTGAGGGACAGTGCAAACTCCCATGGACGGTAAGTGACAGAATCAGGGCTTGGCCTTCGTTGAATCTGGGGGACACACCAAGGATAACTAACTTCCCAACATTCTAGGCTTACACCACCCAGATATAATTGAAACCCAGGATGGGGGAACCCAAAAGAGAATACCACAAACGTTTATCACACCATCTGTTCTCTTGGCTGCTCTTACCTCTTCCCTTCCCATTATGCTTTTACACTGACCTAGTCTAAGACAAACCTTAAACCCATAACAACATTGCTCCTTTAAGCCCATGTTTCCCTCACCCATCCCCCATACCAATGTTTCCTAGATTCAAATCAGAAGCCCATGAAGAGCCTCTTGGGTGAGAAGTGATCCCATAAATGTTGAAGGAAGCTTTGCCCCCACAGGAGAATCAAGGTACTAGGTTATCATGAAATCCTGTCCTTTGCAATTATGGTTGTACTAAGTGAGGTGTAGTCTCATTGGTGAGCTTCCAAATTCCATCTCAACAAGAGAAATCCACAGGCAGCTAACAAAGTGTAAGGAGAGAAAGTGGAGCCCAGGAAGGGTTAGTGTAACAAGCTGGGCACTGCAAATAATACGACTTTATTTATTACTTTAACAAATAAGTCAGAGCTTACATTTCCAAATAGTAAAGTTTTTTCCAAGCATGCTGCCCATGGCTCACGATATTTTAAAATTATCCCAAGAGCCTGCTGCATATTTTTATGAAAAATTCTCCCTGGCCTCAAATCTTCTTCTGTGAGTAGATTTGATGATGTGGAAACAACTGAAGTCATTCGAAAGTAAATCTGGTGACCAAGGTATGTGATCAAGATGGGGAACACCATTATTTGGTCAAACCTGACTATAACCAAAAGAAACCAGGACTAGAGGGTAATGTAAGCTAGTTGTGACTACAGTTTTCAAAGAGGAATCGCAAGCATTTTAGATGGTGTTTGGAAGACGTAATGGTCTTCCAGGATGACTATTTTAAAGGATGGCTCTCATCCTGAGTAAGCAGATCATGTGTATGTGTGAGTGTGTGTGTGTTTAATCAATCTAACTTTATAATATTATATTTACAGAAGTTGTTCTCAGTTCTTTCTCTACATATAAAGATCCCCAGCTGTCCAGGGTATTCTTCCTTGCCTAAGGCAATGAGATTTTCTGAAAAAGACAGGGATTTTGGAAAAAGATGGGTGTGCAAATCTGTGCCTTAACTACTTACTCCCTCTGTAATCTTAAGCAAGTTGCTTGGGCTCACTGCACTTTGGTTTTCTTATCTATATAATGAACGTAATCCTTACCCCAATGGAGTAATTGAGAGGATCAAAGGAACTAACATATGCAAGGCCCTAGCACAGTGCCTTGGCCCAGAGCAGACACTCCATAAATGGCTGCTATTATTAGTGCAAACATTATTTCGTAAGTTTTTATTTTAATTCCAGTTAGTTAACACATAGTGTTATGTTAGGTTCAAGTGTACAATATATTGATTCAACAATTCCATGCATTACCCGGTGCTCATCACAAGTGTACTCCTGAATTCCCATCACCTATTTTACCCATTCCCCCCAACCCACTTCCCCTCTGGTAACCCGCAGTTTGTTCTCTATAGTTAAGTCTGTTTCTTGGTTTGTCTTTTCCTTTTGTTCATTAGTTTTGTTTCTTAAATTCTACACACGAGTGGAATCATATGATATTTGTTTTTCCCTGACTGACTTATTTCACTTAGCATTACATTCTCTGGCTCTATCCATGTTGTTGCAAATGGCAAGATTTCATTCTTTTTTAAGGCTGAATAATATAATTTTACATACATATATATAGGTATATATATGTGCATAATCTTTGTCCATTCATCAGTGGACACTTGGGCTCCTTCCATATGTTGGCTATTGTAGATAATGCTGCTATAAACATAGGGGGTGCATGTATCCCTTTGAATTAGTGTTTTTGTATTCTTTGGCTAAATATCCAGCAATGTGATTGCTGGATCATAGGGAAGTTCTATTTTTAATTTTGGGGGGAACATCCATACTGTTTCCCACAGTGGCGGCACCAGTTTGCATTCCCACCAACAGCAAAAGAGGGTTTCCATTTTCTCCACTTCCTCACCCACACTTGGTGTTTCCTGTGTTGTTGATTTTAGCCATTCTGACAGGTGTGAGGTGATATCTCATTGTAGTTTTGATTTGCATTTCCCTGATGATGAGTGGTGTTGAGAATCTTCATGTATCTGTTGGCCATCTGGATGTCTCCTTTGGAGAAATGTCTGTTCATGTCTTCGGCCCATTTTTTAATTGGATCATCTGTTTTGGGGGTATGTAAACATCATTATTATCATCAGTGCATAGCTGTGGTATGGAGACAGACTCTCCTCAATCATTGCTCCAATGCAGAAATACTGATATGTCTATTTATATGAACCAGAGAGTTAAGCCTGGAGAAGCCCATGAAGAGTTCTAAGCAGAGGAGGGAGGAGCCAATGATAGCACACTAGAATTTTTTCCCCTTCTCTTGGTCCACCTATGGAATCCTGCAAAATGTGAAAATTATATCATCTCAAAGTACATCAGTCTTAGAATTGATACAAAGATATCTCATTTAACCAATAGCATTGGGAATGCAGTCTTTTGCATACTCCAGGTAACTAGAGTTTTCCCGTTTGAGAACCAATACTCTTCCCCCAAAGATTAATCATTTGGAAGAAAAACACTCAAAAACATACCATTCACCTCTCTACTTTTTAAAGCAAAGGACATGACTTAACTTTTTTGCTGTAAGCCAGGATGATCATTATGAACATCCATTGCAGTGTGTAGGGGTGGCTCAGAGCTGGGCCTACTTTTTGGTGTTCCTGCCTTCTCCTTCCTTGATGTCAGGCATTGTCTGGATATGACAGGTTTGAGACGCAGCACATTCCCCAACCTTGGAAACAGGCAGATACTCAGGAATCACCAATGCTCAGGACAGTGACCACATACTACTTAGGGCCATAGGTTTGTTAGTAGGCAGACCTGAGGTGAGACCCTACTTCAGCCACATGTAATCTTGAGCAAATTACTGTACTGAACCTCAGTTTCTTCATCTGTTCAATGAGGATAAAAATAGTACCTACATCATAGGGGAGTCATGAGTCTTCAATAGGAAAATAAAGTGTGTAGCATGGCACTGGGCAGATAGCGAATGCTCAGTAAACATTATCTACTATCATTATTATTATCAGTAGCAAGCAAGGTCTCCAAGAGACTCTGACTTCCCTATTGCAACACTCAGAGACACCCACCCTTCGTGGGTTTTTCCTCCCGTCTGTTAAATAAGACTGATCAAAGGAGTAGTCTAAACAGTCAGTGACTAAAGCCCTCTCAATTTTTTCCCTCATAATCTGGTGAAACTCCCAGATAAGAGAATTTCAGCCAAAGGAGAACTTCCAGTAATTCTGCCAAAAGCCAATCATTCTCATAAGGGACAAGTTTCCTATATGGCTTGAATGGCCACCCAGCCAGGCTGGATCTGCCCCTCTGAGCCGCAGGGGCCAACACCAAGAGCAGGAGCGGGCCCTGGGGACCAAATGCCTCTGTCAGATCAAGTCATCAGGCCATGGCTGGTGATCCCTGGTGGCAGAAGGGTGAGAGGCAGGAAGCCCCCAGAGCCTCTGTCTAGCACCATTCACGGACTAAAAGGAAACGTGCTACAGAGCCCTGGCAGATGGCTCTGGACCGGTGAGGATTCCGGACACAGCAGCTCTCCGAGTGGGTTCTCTTCTATCTTGTGTATCCTGTTGGGGTTAATAAGCATCCCTAACGGTGGACTGTGCTGGCTGTCCCACCACTCAGGGATATAACTTACGGTCACTCTGCAGTTTCCGGAAGGCAGCAACAAGAGCTGCAGCCTTTGTGCAATCCAGATCAGGACTTGAGATGGTCAAGTGGGCAGGCCCACCTCCCCCCTCTGCAGCCCTCCCCCCAGGCCCACCTCCTCACCCCCCACCTGCCCCCCTGCACTTCCCCACCGTGACACCACGAGTACACCAACAATGGGACCACAGGCTCTGCAATCAGCCCACAAGTGTTTTCCCCCAGCCCGTGCCACTGGGTTAGGGCTCCAGGCTTTGTACCAACTTCCTGGCAAACACTTGCTTCTCCTGGGGACTCACTGCCTTGAAATGATTTTCCCAGGATAAGTGCCAGATTGGAGACCATCTGACAGTTTTTTTTTATATTTTATGTCCCCAGGCCTGTTCTCTCTCCATCAAACCTCCACAACCTCCATTTAGGTTGTGGCGTCCCTCACTTTATACAGCATTGCTTTCTTATCAAGTTGGGGCTGGATGGAGTTTTTATAAAGCAAGTCATATTTCAAATGCACTAGGTGACCTTGAAATTGTGTTAGTTCTCTATTGCTGCATAGGAGATTATCCCCAAACCATAGGGGATAACACAATAGTAAATATTTATTATCTTCACAATATCTGTGGGTCAGGAATTCTAGTGTGCCTTAGCTGGGCGGTTCTGACTTGGGGGTCTCTCCTGAGGTTAGAGCCACGATGTTGGCTGGGGCTGCCTTCTCCTGGAGAGCCTGCTTCCAAGATAGCCTGCTCACATGGCTGGCAGGTTGGTGCTGTCATCGGTGGAGGCCTCACTTTCTCCCCACGTGGGCCTCTCAGGCTATTTGAATGTCTTCACAGCAAGGCCACTGACTCCCCCAGGGTGAGTGACCCATGAGAGAGAGCCAGGGGAAAGCTGTCCTTCCTCTGACTCAGCCTTAGGAGTCACATCTGATTCATTAGAAGGGAGTCAGTCCCTCAGTTGGGGAGGGAATTAGCTCAACTTTTGAAGCGAGCAGTGTCACTGATACCCCCAGCGTATTAGTGAACACATTTTAAAGCCACCACAGTTAGGAGTAAATCATTCATTCATTTAACAAGTATGTATTGAGTACCTACTGTGTGCCCACACTGTTCTAGAAGGTTGGGACACATCCAGGACAAAACAGACCAACGTCCCTGCCTGCCCTTGTCAAATTAAATTCTAGTGGAGAGGGAGAAAGGAAACGACAAGCATAACAAGGACATTTTGTAGTGTGCTGCAGATTTCCCTGGTCTGGTGAGAAAAGGATCGGGAGAAGAGAACTCCAGAATCCTAGAGTCAGGTTACATTCTAAATAGAGTCATCAGACTTGTCCTCACTGAGAAGACAGAGTGGGGCAGGCAGTGATTTGGAGAGGTAATGGGACCATGTTGTGCATGGCCTCATAGTCCACCATGTGACCACATACACCGCGTGAATCCTGGTGGTTGTTACCATGTTCCCTTATGGCTGCAAGGATGGGGAGAGAAGTTTCTCTGCAGTCCATGAGAACTGCCAACATTCCTTTCCCCTAGATCACAGAGGAGGAGGTATTCCTGTGGCAATCCCCAGCTGCAGGTGACCTTCGTGGCTGTTCAGGGGGAGCTTCTATGTCACCCTGAGATAAGCTGCAGGCAGCACGTGCATACAACACACTGCACCCAAGGGGGAAAGACAGGTGAGCCCCTCAATCCTGAAGAGAACCCATTTGGAGGAGCAGTACTTTTGCAATGTTGACTGTGTACTTTTAGTGCTTAATGGATTGTGGTGTTTCTACAACTGAAGGTGAGCTCCAGACCACACCCAACGAAAGCCACCTAGCCCAGGGAATGTCAGAATTTTGAAGTGTTCTGAAACATGAAAGGAGGGAGCAGGAAGGAGAAGACATTCCAGGCTTATGTGTGGCTAAAAGGGGGTCAGCACACTACAGGCCATGTAGAATTTCTCAGGAGACCCTTGCCAACAGGGTACCTCGGGCTGGTGGAAGTAGGGATGAAGCAGTGTAGGCTGGGTGCCAGAGGGTTCTAGAGAGGCACCCAGTTCTAATTTAGCCATCCAGACAGGCTAGAGGAGCCCCAGGGCAGGTGGAAGGGCAGGGATATTTGCACAGGTATGTGTGAATCCTCTTCAAGGGGCAGTTATGATCTAGAGAATGTGGCATCTATTCCACTGGAACATGGGCTGTTTGGTGGCTTTGTTTGGTTTCATTGCCCAGCCCCCCCCCTGCTGTGGGGGCTTTGTTTGGTTTCATTGCCCAGCACCTCTTCCTTTGGAGATGCTGCCCCATCCCACCCCCACGCAGTTGGTGGTGGTGGGCGGCTACTCCCCATGACGAGGGACCCTATCCCAAGGGAAGGGAGAGGTTGAGGTGCACAAGAGAGCCCAGACAGGGGTTCCGGGTCCGAGGGAGACCTGCACATGCAGCAAGAGATGGTTCCCTGACAGGGTCATCAGGCCAGCCCACATGACCTTACCCAAAGATGGCTGTGAGGAAAGAATGAATGAGAAAACTCTGCCCCTGGAGGTGCTGTAGACACAGGGTGCTTACCATGAGAGCAGGCAACAAGCACCAGGATGACTGATGAGAACATCAAGGAGCCCCCTGGGTGTCAGAACAATCATCTATAGCCATGTCCCAAGCCCATGGAGGCTGACAGTGGCATAGGGTGCAGAAGTTGACTTATACCAAAGAGAACATTTATTCTTACTCAGAGGGCAGTCCCTGAAGGGTTAAAAGGCAGAGATTGGATGGGGGTGGATACACCCAAGTTTGTATCCTGGTGATGTCATTTACTGTGTCAGGGAAGTCCCTTAGCCCTGGTTTCCTCACCTGTCAACCTCACACAGCAAGCGAGAGGTAAGTGAGAAAATACCTAACAAGGTTCCCAGCCTATAGCAGTAGCCCATAAATAGCTGCTATTTTTGTTACTATTTTTACAAATGTTGTGGACAGCCGCTGTGGGAGCTTTGTTTGGTTTCATTGCCCAGCACCTCTTCCTTTGGAGATGCTGCCCCATCCCACCCCCATGCCTTTGGTGGTGGTGGGCCGCTAACCCCTGGACTTGGACAGGGATGGACAAGTGACCAAGTTGGGTCCATCAAATTCTCTCTCCCAAGGATTGGAACCCTAAGTGTCTTCATAGCAGGAAGGCAGTTAGAGCTGAGTCATCCTGTGACAGGGAATTTCCTGGAGTGGCTCCTGCTATCATCCCTCCCAGAGTCTGAAGTCCAACTCATCCTTCCAGAGTCTGACTTGGCCAGCCTCCCAGTAGTGAGCCCCTCATTGCAGTCAAGTATCCCCTCTGAAAAAACAGTCACAGGGTGGGACATCGCTATATTGATGGCCATCCGAATGGCTGTGTAGGGACACAGAGGCCAGGAAAGAGGATGTGACCTTCCCACTTACTCCCTTTCCCTTTTCAGTTCAGCCCATCAGGAAGACTTCTCTAGCCCCCTACCTTCTCTTTTTCTGATTACTTTTTTTTTTTTTAATCAGGGTAATATATGTACTTAATGTGAGAGTCAAATAGTAAATAGAGTTGGGACAACTGGGTAGCCATCTGGAAAAGATGAAGCTGGATCAATATATAGGATAAATTCTAAATGGATCAAAGAATGTAAAAAATTAAAAAAAAAACTTAAACTTTCACTAGGAGAGAACATAGATGAATTACTTTATAATCTTTGCATGTAAAGGACCCTGCTAATCATGACTCACCATCCAGAATCTATCAAAGAAAATATTTCTAAATATGACTATATATCAGTCAAAAACTTAGCAGAAAATAATAGCAAAGACAAATGACAAACTGGAAAATAAAATTGCAATACAAAGGATTAATTTCCCTAAAAGGTAAAGAACTCCTAGAAATCAAGAAGAAAAAGATACAAAAAAAAAAAATTGGAATGTGGGCAAAGAACATAATTAGAGCATTCAGAAAAAAAAGAATTCTAAACGGCTCTTGAACATATAAAAGATTCTTTTTTTAATTTTATTATGTTAATCACCATACATTACATTTTTAGTTTTTGATGAAGTGTTCTGTGATTCATTGTTTGCATATAACACCCAGTGCTCCATGCAATACATGCCCTCCTTAGTACCCATCACCAGGCTAACCCATCCCCCCACCCCCCTCCCCTCAAGAACCCTCAGTTTGTTTCTCAGAGTCCATAGTCTCTCATGGTTCATCTCCCCCTCCGATTCTGCCCCTTCATTTTTCCCTTCCTACTATCTTCTTTTTTTTTTTTTTTAACATATAATGTATTATTTGTTTCAGAGGTACAGGTCTGTGATTCAACAGTCTTACACAATTCACATATCCTCCCCAATATCTATCACCCAGCCACCCCATCCCTCCCACCCCCCCACTACTCCAGCAACCCTCAGTTTGTTTCCTGAGCTTAAGAATTCCTCATATCAGTGAGATCATATGATACATGTCTTTCTCTGACTGACTTATTTCGCTCAGCATAATACCCTCCAGTTCTATCCACGTCATTGCAAATGGCAAGATTTCATTCCTTTTGATGGCTGCACAATTGCTGGATCGTATGGTAGCTCTATTTTCAACTGTTTGAGGAATCTCCATACTGTTTTCCAGAGTGGTTGCACCAGCTTGCATTCCCACCAACAGTGTAGGAGGGTTCCCCTTTCTCTGCATCCCCGCCAACATCTGTCGTTTCCTGACTTGTTAATTTTAGCCATTCTGACTGGTGTGACGTGGTATCTCATTGAGGTTTTTGATTTGGATTTCTCTGATGCCGAGCGATGTTGAGCACTTTTTCATGTGTCTGTTGGCCATTTGGATGTCTTTGGAAAAATGTCTGTTCATGTCTTCTGCCCATTACTTGATTGGATTATTTGTTCTTTGGGTGTTGAGTTTGATAAGTTCTTTATAGATTTTGGATACTAGCCCTTTATCTGATATGTCATTTGCAAATATCTTCTCCCATTCTATCGGTTGTCTTTTGGTTTTGTGGACTGTTTCCTTTGCTGTGCAAAAGCTTTTTATCCTGATGAAGTCCCAATAGTTCATTTTTGCCCTTGCTTCCCTTGCCTTTGGCGACGTTTCTAGGAAGAAGTTGCTGCGGCTGAGGTCAAAGAGGTTTCTGCCTGTGTTCTCCTTCAGGATTTTGATGGACTCCTGTCTCACATTTAGGTCTTTCAACCATTTTGAGTCTATTTTTGTGTGTGGTGTAAGGAAATGGTCCAGTTTCATTCTTCTGCATGTGGCTGTCCAATTTTCCCAATACCATTTGTCAAAGAGACTGTCCTTTTTTTCATTGGACATTCTTTCCCGCTTTGTCGAAGATTAGTTGACCATAGAGTTGAGGGTCCATTTCTGGGCTCTCTATTCTGTTCCATTGATCTATGTGTCTGTTTTTGTGCCAGTACCATACTGTCTTGATGATGACAGCTTTGTAATAGAGCTTGAAGTCCGGAATTGTGATGCCTCCAGCTTTGCTTTTCTTTTTCAACATTCCTTTGGCTCTTCGGGGTCTTTTCTGGTTCCATACAAATTTTAGGATTATTTGTTCCATTTCTTTGAAAAAAATGGATAGTATTTTGATGGGGATTGCATTAAATGTGTAGAGTGCTCTAGGTAGCATTGTCATCTTCACAATTTGAACATATAAAAGATTCTTAACCTTACTCATAATGAGAACAGACTGACACCCATCAGACTAAAAAAAAAAACCCTCAAAAGTTTGACAACACTGTGAGAAAATAACCACTTTTACACATTCTGGTGGGAGAATAAGATGCTACAAACCCTGTGGAGAACAATTAGGCATTATCTATCAATAGTATAAATGCATTTGCCCTCTGACCTCTGAAGAGTTATCCCACAGCTTATTTATGTGCACACAAATGAAATAACATATGTATAAAGTTATTCACTTCAGCATTGTTGATATTAGCAGAACATTAGAAACACCCCAGTGACTAGTTTTAAAAAAAAGTCAAAAGTTTACTTAAAAAAAAATCAATCCCATGCTCCACCCTAACCCCATCCCCAATTCTCAATTACCAGAAGCTTTAAAATCTGTTAATTGATTTTTCAGATATTTACCTGTATATGTCTCTTTTAAAATGTTAATATTATTTCTCAATTTTTAATTTAAGCATTATCTACTGATTTTCTACTGTAGAAGGGAAATATTAAGCTCTATTATATATCCTCCACCCTTTATGCACACACAGAGCTATTCAATATTCACCTTCATTTTTCCCAAATGGTTACATTACAATTTTTGGTTAAATTCATAGTTCATATTTGAGTATTATGACTATGCAAATTTTGCTTACAGTTGAGACATAGGTATCAATTATTAAAATTCCTTTCTTGAACATTTTATTTTATTTTTTAAAGATTTATTCATTTGAGAGAGAGAGAGAGCATGAGTGGGGGGGGAGAGGGAGAGGGAGAGAGAGAATCCTCAAGCAGACTCCTCGCTGAGCAGGGAGCCCAACACAGGGCTTGATCCCAGGACCCTAGGATCATGACCTGAGCCAAAATCAAGAGCCAGCTGCCCAACCGACTGAGCCACCCAGGCACCCCTTTCTTGACCATTTTAATTTTTTTCCTGAAGTTAATAACTGCCTTGTTTTTCATTTGACCATGTCATTTTCATTTGACCGTTTTTAACGTATTTATCAACAATTTATCCCCCCAGTACTCTATGTATCATAAATCTGAGATCCTTTACAATTCCTTTTTTTTTCCTAGAATTTTTCCCTTCATTCTTCTGCTGTATGCACTTGTTTCCCTCTAGTCGTGCTGCAGAGAACCATCTTAAGACCTGTCTTCACTGTCATCCTGAGACTTTCCTTTGTTCACTCCATCTCATGTGTTGGATCCATTCACCATGTGGCCTGGATCCCGAGTCTCCTAGATTTGCTCACTTATTTTAGTAAAACACATTCTCTAGAAGATCCTTAAGAAAGAGTACGTAGAAAAAATCTGAGGTCCTGCATGTCCAAAAATGTTTTAATTATACCTTCACATTTGGTGTTAGTTTGGCTTTATAGATCAGTTCAGAAATACTTTTTCCAAATGTTCCATTTCCTTCCAGCATCCAGTGTTGCTATTGAGAAGTCTGGTGTCATCCTGTTTCTAGTCCTGTGCTGTGGTTTATTTCTTCTCTCAGGAAACCTCTCTGGAATCTTCTCTTAATTCCTGGTGTCCTGAAATTTCTTTTTTTTTTTTTAAGATTTTATTTATTTATTTGACAGAGACAGTGAGAGAGGGAACACAAGCAGGGGGAGTGGGAGAGGGAGAAGCAGGCTCCCAACTGAGCAGGGAGCCTGATGTGGGGCTTGATACCAGGACGCTGGGATCATGCCCTGAGCTGAAGGCAGACGCTTAACAAATGAGTCACCCAAGTGCCCCATGAACTTTCATGATGATGTGCCTCGATGTGACGTTTTATTTTACAATTATTTATTGTGTTTGGGCATTCCGTGGGATTTCTTGAATTATTTCTTTGGTAATTTTCTTTCTTTAGTTTTCTCTGTTCTCTCTTTCTGAATATACTATCAGTTGAATGTGGGACTCTTGAATCAATACTCTCCATTTCATATTGTTTCTCTCCTACTTTCCAAATCTGTATCTTCCATTTCCTTTCTGAGATTTCATTAATTTCATCTACTAACCTTTCTATTGAATGTTATTCCATCACTGCACTTTTATTTATTTATTTATTTATTTATTTATTTATTTATTTATTTATTGAGAGAGAGAAAGAGCATACAAACCAGGGGAGGGGGCAGAGAGAGAAGGAGAGAGAGAATCTTAAGCAGGCTCCACGCTCAGTGTGGAGCCTGACACGGGGCTTGATCTTTATGACCCTGAGATCATGACCTAAGCCAAAACCAAGAATCAGACTCTCAACCAACTGAGCCACCCAGGTGCCCCTCATCACTGCACTTTTAATTTCTAAGTGCTCTTTCTTGTTCTCTGATTTTTATAGGATCCTGTTCTTTTTCATAATTTGACAGTGCTTTTGATTATTTCTGCTCCCTTTTTTTCTTTTCCTCCAAGTTCCTTTTTTTATTTGGTTTCTGTCTTTCATGCAATCAATCTGCCATGTTAAACATAAGTCTCTCGTCATTCTCAAATGTTGGAGTCTTCCAACTCCTAAATCCAGGATCTCCTGTGTTTTTTCAGACTGTTGATTTTTTAAAATAACTACATAAGCAATATATAAATGTGTTCTCATTGTCAAAAATTCAAACACTATAAAAGTATACTGAGAAAACTGTAAAAGTCCCCATATACTCCCACTCCTGTTCCCAAAGGTAACCACTGACAATAGTTTGGTGTGCCA
Source organism: Callorhinus ursinus (assembly GCF_003265705.2). Classification (NCBI taxonomy): domain Eukaryota; kingdom Metazoa; phylum Chordata; class Mammalia; order Carnivora; family Otariidae; genus Callorhinus; species Callorhinus ursinus. The sequence continues at coordinate 47,130,699 of NW_027397067.1, read as the reverse complement.
AGATATTTTCTACCACGGAGTCTAGAACATCTGTGTGTGTGTGTGTGTGTGTGTGTGTGTGTGTGTGTGTGAGCACATGTGTGGGCACATGCATGCACATTTTGTTTCTTTAGACTACAAGAGTTATTTCATTTTTGAATTGATTACCCAACATTTGAATATTAGGAGATCATATAAAAATTCAGATTCCCAAACTCTCTCTTAAAAAATTGGAAATTCTGGCATAATACCCATATTATGAAGCGGCATCTTTTCTACAGTTCTGTTAGTCCCCACTGGACCTGTGCCCACTCATATTACTTGCCTGGCTCCTTTAAGCACAGGAGTTAGTGATACCTAGGTTAAGGTGTTGGTGTATATTCTGGAAGTTGTAACACATCCATCACTAACTAATAACAGAATAGTCTATCAGATCATAGGAATATCTGTCAGATAGGAAAACCTAGAGGGGAAAGGCTATCTCTTAGAATGGCATGGAAAAGAGTGGGCTGGAGTGGACTGGACACCAGGTCAGTGGGACTATTGGACATGGAAGATAGAAAGGCTCATTAACTGCTGATCCCTGAGTATTTTTTCTACTGATCTTCCCCAATATAGGTTCTGTGGCAGCAAAATACACTTTGACTTGTGTATAGAAGAATAGGTACAAGCTGGAGGGCCGACAAGGCAAGAAGCAGCAGACATGTTGATCTGCCTAGAGGAGAGGACACTCAGTATCAGTTATCTGTCACCATGGCCATTGCATCATGAATGGCTGCCACCTACCCTCATATAGCTGGTTACCAAGGCTGCTGACTCCTCACACTTTGTCCAGTCAGGGAGAGGACCCACTGTGCCATGTTTCCCTAAACAAATGCAAGGAGTCTTTTGGTACATGGAGCTCTGCTCGCTCTACACAATCCTATCTATTTAACCTGGTAAATAGCCACACACACCCTCATCCAAGGCAAATCATGATTTAATCCCAGATGAAGGGTAAAGAATAGAGATTTTATGAATCCTTTTATATTAAAAAGGGTTAAAGGGAATCTAGTAAAATCATTTCTGTGGGCGGATACTTAGCTGTAAGGATATATTACATATTCGTCAGCAGAGGAAAACATCTCTGGCCCATTTTAATTTACTGCTATGTAGATAAATTTTAGTGTTCCTTTTTTAAATTTCACAGGTGCATGGGATGATTTTGGGGAAAAGAGATTGATCAGACCTCATCATTTGTCTACAGAACGCAGAGCCAAGGGCCCTTGAGTTCTGCCAGTTTCTGCTCTAATAAAGTTCTTGTGGGACATTTTTCACAGAAGGGTGGTATGACCCCTATTTTTGCCACTGTCATGTCCTTACCCCACCATCAACCTTTCTTCCTCTTTCCCACCAGCCTCACTCCCAAGGGTCCTATAAACAGTCTCCCGTGGGCCCTTGCTCTGAAACCTGTACAGAGATCATAGAAACATTATTACAGCTGCAGTTAATGTTTATTTTCTTGCTTCCAATGAGATACCAGACTTTCTCCACTAAATTGCTTCACTATACTGTACTTGAGAAATGACAGGGTCATCTTTGGTCACATTTGCACCCTGAGCAGAAATAAAGGGGCATTTAACGGGGAATACAGATGGAATGATCCAGACTCCCTCCGTAGACACTATTTTAGGGGGAAATAGGGGAAACAGCCAGGGAAAAAGGCAGAGAGGGGAGTAAGGAGACAAATTATATGAAATTTCTCTCTCCTTTCTCCCAAGTTAAATTTATTCCTGTCTTTGCTTTCGTCTAATACTGCTATCATAATTTCTCTTGGATGCTTCCCATTATCACATAGAAAAATGGAATTCTGCACCATGATTGAATCTAAATACTGAAATCATTTAAGATACACTACTCCTGGGACATACAGCAAAATGTAATAAGTTTCTCAAAATGTGACCTAATTATAACTGTCCTTTTAAGTTTTATTTCCCGCTGGGACCAAATGTCTACAGTTAAAAATAATTCTTGAAACAGGTCCATGTTGCCACAAAACTTTTCAGAGTCACTTAAATGTTATCCATATACCCAATTTATTTTTCTCCTCTGTTCCTGTGATAAAAGCCAGACATCCAGGAGAGACAGGAGGCCAAGCCACACTTCAGGCAGAGAACATGCTGGGCCAGAATTCTCACAATGGAAGCCTTCCCATCTGACTGAATGAGGGGTCAGGTTACCACTGTTTCACTGATACCCCGTGCACCAGTGACCCCATATCATGGGGCTTTGAATGTCAACAGTCCACCCATCTCTTCCTATGCCCCCAAGAATGCCAGGCTCCTATGCTTCAAGCTTAATTCTCATTTGCTGCCCTGAATGGTCCTTGTGATGCTCAGGCCTTGATACCCCTCCATCTCCATGGTCCAAAGTGTTCACTCTCTCCTTCCAGTGCCCATTGCAGCAAATCTCCATTTAGAGGCAATACTGTCTTCCTGCACAGCAAAAGCCCACTCTCAGGCTGGCCAGCATCCCATTGCTTTATTTGCACTTACTCTGACGGACCTGGCTCCTGACACTGGGGTTTTCTAAGGACACTTTCAGAAGCGCTTGCTTTCTCAATGTCTCCATTTAACTCTCTCTGAAAAGGAACAAAAGACGAGGGGTTTTGTGATCTAAGGCCACACAACTGGAAGGTTCAACACACGTGTTCTGAAGTCAGACAGACCTCGGCTTGAATTTTAGCTCCTCCCCCCATGCAGCTCCAGACATGGGCTTGAACTCCCCACATCTCAGTTTCCCCCCCTGTGAATTGAGGATGATAAAGGAATGGCTTTAGAAGGTTGTTGTGAGGATTAAAATTGATAAAGAATGCTGAGCAGTTATCACAAAGCCTAGCATGTGGCCAACACTCAGTAGATGGGAGCTATTATTATTAGACCATTTGAAAAAATCACTTCTTCCAGCTAAGATAATGCCATTAGTGCAGATGCTATTTCAGCTTGTCAGAAGGTGCCAGAAGGATTCAAGCCAAAGACGGCTAGAAACTAAATTACCTTAGTCCTCTGGATGCTCTTCCATCCTGGTTTCAGCTCATAGGAGAGGTAAACAGCCAAGCAAAGAGGAAGGCCACAGCCAGGATCATAGCCAGGAGCCCCGGGGGAGAACCCACAAGCAAAGACATGCCATTTCCCGGAGCTTCCCCAACCCGAGAAGGAGGAGCTGAGTTTTAATATGACCAGATACATTTTCATTTTTCATTTCCGATATGTACATGTATCCTGTGATAAATGGTACCCTGGAGCCCTCATTGGGGGCGGAGGGGGTGGTTGGTGACCAGGCGACCGGTCAGCAAAGCTAGATATAAAATACCAAGTCTGATGCTGGGAGCTTTATCAAATGATACAGACGGGCACTGAGAGCTCCCCACCCAGTCTTGGCCAAGAGCACTGCAGGCTTCCACCGAGAGAAACGAGAAGACACAAAAAAAGACCATCGCTCGCTGGGAGCAAAAAAGTACAGGCAGGCAAAAACAAAAGCTGCAGGAAGCACTGCTTGGCAGTGACTACAACTGGGACCCAGAGGCAGGAGGAAGGGGAGTGAGAACCCCAAAAGTTCACCTGCTTTGTCTCCACACTAAGCTGAGCACCGCAAAGGCTGAAGTCAGGAACTCCGGGCTCCACATGAAGCATCTGGCAGCATTTCTGGCATACGTGCAAGGAGATGGTTGATTCAGGGTAGGACTGTAGAGCTCACACGTAAGACAACTATAATGGGAACATGAGAACCTTCCATTAACTATTAATAAATGATATTAATAATACTGAGCTACCTTTAACCAGCAAAGAGTGGGCTTGATGGATGCCCAAGCCTTCTTACCCCTTCTTCACTGTTTCTTGGAAGAGTCCCCAGGGCAGAGATGCACTGCTTTACATTCCCTTGGTCTGCTTGCCTCCCTTCTGTGTCTCACCTTCTCACTCCCTCACCTACAGTCACCTGCTGGATTTATTTACGAGGCTGTCAGAACAAATCACAACACCCTCAGTGGCTTAAAATGACAGAAATTCACTGTCTCCCTGTTCTAGATGGCGAGTCCACAGTCAAGGTGGTGTCTGCACTCCCTCTGAAGTTTCTAGAAGAGAATCCTCCTTTGCCTCTTCCAGCTTCTGGAGGCTCCAGGTGTCCCTTGGCTTCTGGCTGCATCCCTGTCCCCTTCTCTGTCCTGTCTCCACATGGCTTTCTCCTCCTCTGTCCATGTCTTCTCCTCTTCTGTCTCTTCTGAGGACACTAGTTGTTGATTTAAGACTCGCCCAAGTAATTCAGGATGATTTCACATCTTGAGATCTTTAAGTTAATCACATCTGCAAAGATTCTTTTTCCAAATGTCACATTCACAGGTTGTGAAGCCTGGGATGCCAATATATCTTTTTGAGGCTGCCATTTTACCCACTACACCTGCCAAATAAATAACTCACATTCATCTCAGGCTTTGCTTTCGGTAGAACTCAAAGCAAGCAGCAAAGGAGATACAGCTTATGTAGTCCATACCTCTATGCCCAGGCAGGTTTCCTAGAAAACAGGCCCAACAGATAGCTCATAAAGCTTATCAGACCTCAAAACCATACCCCCAGGGTTCAGCACACAGTACCTGGCACGTAGTAGGACTCAAAAAATATCTGTTGAATGAATAAAGGCTCACCATCAGATTCCCAGGTATAAGAATGAACTTCGAGGTTTTTCTTAACTTTGTTTTCAATACCTTTATAAAGGCATCACTTACCTGCCACAAAATTTACCCACTATAAGCTTACAATGTGAGAATTTTTAGTGAATGTATAGAGTTGAGCAGTCATCACCACAGACCAGTTTTAGAACATTTCCATCACCCCAGAAAGTTCTCTCATACTTGTTTGCAGTCAATCCCCACTTTCAACGCAGCCCTAAGCAATCTCTGATCTGTATTCCCTTTTCCCTTTCTGGATGGTTCACATAAATGAAATTACCTAATATGTAGTCTTTTGCTTCTAGCTTCCTTCACATAGCATAATATTCTGACGTTGATCCACCCAGTAGCATATATATCAGTAGTTTCTCCTTCGTTGCTGAGTTGTATCCCACTGCATAGAAATGCCACATTTTGTTTAACCCTTAACAATTGATGGACACTGGGATCGGTTTCAGTTTGGAACAATGATAAATAATGTTTCTATAAACATTCACGAACAAATCTATGTATAGTCATATATTTTCATTTCTCTTGAGTAAATACCTAAGAGTGAAATCTAACCTTTTACTTTGAAAATTTTCAAATCTATAGGAAAGTTGCAAGAATGTTCTTGTGCATTACAGTACATTCTTTAGCGTGATCCGCAACTGACAACATTGGGCCATATTTGTTTTATCTCTGTCTCTGTAAGATATTTTTAAGCACCATTTGATAGAAAGTTGCAGACCTCATGACACATTACCCCTAAACACTTTACCTCCTAATAATAAAGCCATTTTCCTTCATAACCACAATACCACTGTCACAGCTGAGACTTTTTTCCAACTATTTTGAATTTTTCAAAACTACAAAAAAAGTTGAAAGAATAATACACTAAAGTGAACCTTGGTTTTGCTACTATTTCCCGTATTATCGCTTCTTCCTTCTTTCTCAAATCTGTCACTGAGCCCAAAATATTTGCGTCGGGCCATTCTTGGTATATGGCCATGGAATATTCCTGACTTGTCACACCCTTACTCCCCCACTGTTTATTCCCTGTGTGTTCAGGGCTGGTTTCACAAGACTCCAAGTTGCCTCTAGTGTCTTGTCCTGAGGGATATTGCAAAATCCTCAAGACTTCCCTTACCTCCTCCTAGGCTTGGCTCCTGGTCAGAAATATTACGCTATGTGCCAAACTATTATGCTCGTCAGCTCCTCAATGACACCTGTCCTCCCAATGCTAATAAAAATCTCAACCCATCTTTCCCCTTCACCAGTACTCCCTAACCCCTAAACTCTGTGGTAACTTTTCCCTCAAAGTACATATCACCTTTTAAGATAATGTAGAATTTGTGTTTTTGTTATATTTATCCATTGCCTCCCCTCACTACAATGGAAGCTCTCTGAAGGCAGAGATGTTCTTTTTTGTTCACTGCTGTATCCCTAAGCCTGATTTTAGTGCCTGGCACATTGAGGGATCAATAAATACTCACAGAAGGACTGGCAGGATGATGCGTGTACACGTATGCATGGGTGCACATCTGTAGCCCATCACCAGGAGCAGCGACCAACTGACCCCAAGCCAATCATCCCCCACAGGCAGCAGGGGTGGGAAAGGATCCGGGGTTTAGCCTCAATGATGCCTTCAGAAAACCATCAACCCTTTAAAAACTGCAAAATGAACAACCCTTCCCCCACCTTCAGGAGAAGAGACCAGAACTTTCCAAATAGGAAGTTTCCCAGTGCTTTTCTAAGGAAAGATATTTTTTGCTTCAGAGAGCAACCATGAGCAAGTAACTCTCCAGGGACCACAAAAGCTGGAAATCGAGCCCTGGGTTTCCTGGAGAAGGCAAATACCATGGCCCCCAACACACACACACACACACACACACACACACACACACACACACACACTGGAACACAGCATGCCCCTGCCCCCAGCAGCCAGGGCAGACCTCCTGTCACTCCATGTTCATCCTTTTCCTGAGGCACACCTGACCCAAGTGAAGAGAAGCCAAGTGACCAGCTCTGCCTAACACGAGGGCAGCCAGTCCCGTCCTTGCTCCCGGGAGCCTGAAGAAGGAACAAGAGGGGCCCCACCCTCAGCAGGAGAGATGCTGAAAGGAAGCTGACAGGGGCCATGGGTCAGAGGCAGCGCTGGAGAGGCTGTGAACAAACAGAAGTCATGTGGAAATACAGGGAGGTAAAAGCTGTGAGACAGAGGAAAGCCCTTTGAGGAATAGCAAGAGGGTGACGAATTCCACAAATCCCTGCCCCTGAGGTCCCTCCAGTTGCCCCGGATTCCCCAGCGATATCGGGTTCCAGTCTCTTCAAGGCCTGGCTGGTCCACCGATCCTGTGTTCCAGAAGTCTCCATCCACCCTCGCTGCATTGCCATTTCTTCACCACCAAGCTCAGCCCTTGAACGAGGTTGAGTGACCGTTTATTTCTTGCAACCCGAGAAATCTAAGTAAAACAGAAAGACATGAGTGCTGGACGTGCGCAAGAGACTGCAGGGAAAGACAGAATTCCTGAAGATGGTGTCTCCGCTCGAGGAGTTCCCTGTCTTCACCCGTGTTTTTCTCCACAGCAGCACAGCCTCCTGCAGCGAGCACTCTACCGCCTTGCTACTCAAGGTGTGGTCCAAAACCCACCAGCAGGGACATTGCTTGGCAGATGGTTAAAAAAGCAGAATCCAGGCCCCCAACCCAGACCTACTCAACCCAGTAAATTGTGAGAATGGTAAAGTGTAAGGAGCACTGCTCCCCTCCCCAGCTAATAGTCCCAAACCCATTGTCCCAGTCACCTTTCCGCTCTTGGGTTTCCCATCTGCCACTGATCTGATAGCCAACGACAATAATTCTATGGGTATCAAAGCTATTGTTAAATGTCTCTGCCTGTCAAATGCAGGCTTCTTAGAACTGTTTCTTTGCCTGTATCCTTCAGGTGTCTTTTATTAGATTTTGTCTGAATGGTATAATAAATGCTTTTTTTTTTTTCAGAGGTTCATCCTGTTTTGGTAAAATCCTGTTGGGTAGATTCAAGGAGTGAGGGAGTCTGTTCCTCTATCCTGTTCTTCACAACTGTAGATGATCCCTAATGAGCATTTTAACTACATTCTTTCAACATACCATCATCCTTGAAAAGTATCTATAGTTCAAGTTACAGCAGGTTTTCATCTCAGAACACAGAGAAAGAAAAAAACCTCACCAAGAGCTGAAACGCCAAGAAATAAAATGAGACCATTTTTCCAGGAGAAATTCTTGTTTCAGGTTTCCCAACCATCTGCCCTTGACTGTTGACCACGCGGGTCAGCTGCTGGGCTGGGCCAGCCATGCCCACCCACGCTGGCAAGCCTGCCCACAGCTTTCAGAAAGGAGGTCCCCAAGGGAACCAAGCTCTCTGTGCACCTCCCTCCAGCCCTCTGTTCTCCTGTGTGCCCTTTATTGATCTTTTCTTCCTCCCAAAAAGATGTCCAGAGGGCTGACAACAGGCCACTCACGGCACTGGATACTGGAGATGGAGCCCTGAAGAAGACAGATGTGACCCAGGCCCACCTTGTCAAGGTTTCTAGCAGGAAAGACTGCACAGTTACCCGTCAATAAATCACTTCAGTTATGAGTGCTCTGTAGGAGACTCACAGGGTGATAGGAGAGTGAATGAGGGCACTTGACCCTGCCCTGGGGACTGCCTGGAGAAAATGAGGTCCGAGCCCAGGCCCAAAGGATGCTCAGTGGTGAGCCAGGAAAAGCAAGAAGAGGGGTCTCCCTGTTCCCTGGTTGGCCTCTTTACCCCTTCTGTCCGCCAACCAGCTACCCCTGTCCCCACTTGGCAGCTCGGGCTGTTGACTCCACATTGACCTTGCCCAGTGCCCTGTGGTGATGACAGCCCCACACCCCAGGCTTGGACACTTGCCTCTGTTTTTGTCTGTGTCCGACCTTGGCCTGGGTCATTTCCCACCCCACTTCTCCCGTATTGGTGCTGACAGCTCATAGGATCCCCATCCAGCAGGTTAGCAAGATATATGATGGTATCATTTTCCTTAGGTTATTAGAAAGCCCTTCTTTCCAAACAATTACGTTTTGCTCTCTGGACAAGAACTCAGGGCTCGATGCAGGGTTTCTGTTTGTGGTATGGTCAGTGGTTGTATAGGAAACCATTTCTAGCAGAGCTGCGTCTTATTGGTGGCAAGCACCCCGCTAGGTCTCGGTGGCACGGTGAGCGGGACCATGCTTGCTAGCTCAGGTCAGGTTGCATCCTGCTGATGCCCTCATTCAGGCCGATGGCGAATGGAGTGAGGGACCCCACACGCTTCTCCCCAGGTTAGACAAGCAGCTACTGGATTCTTCTCTCACTCTCAAAAAATTCAGTTGTTTTGCTAGCTGGACTACAGCTTTTTCCAGAATGTCACAGGCATATTTTGGGGTTTCTGTGAACGGGTGCTGTAGGAAGCACGATTCATTTGTTTATTAGGATGTAACCCTGCATTTTGAAAATTGGAAAAGGAAAAATGACCTATCCCATGCCTTTTGCTTTTTTCAGCAGGCCCTAAGCTGTGAACAACTGCTATTACCTTTAGTTTACAGAATCCCCATCTGGTTAGGTACTTTGATTTATGTTGGCTGGAATCCAGAATGGCTGATGTAGTTTATTTTAAGGAGTTTTATTTTAAGAAACTTTTGACATTTAAGAATTTAATTGGAACAATCGGTACCCAGAAATTTTTTAATGCAATCTAGGATTAAAAGATGTTCCTCAGAGTATGTAGGGTTTTATAAGAAGGCAGGGCTCTCCACACCTGGAGAGTCTTTGTACTTCAGGAGTTTGTTCAAGGTGTGGCAGGAGATGGAGCACCTGGCTGGCTCAGTTGGTAGAGCACGTGACTCTTCATCTTGGGGTTGTGAGTTCGAGCCCCATGTTGGGTGTGGAGCCTACCTTCTAAAAAATTAGGGAGGGGCGCCTAGGTGGCTCAGTCATTAAGTGTCTGCCTTCGGCTCAGGTCATGATCCCAGGGTCCTGGGATCGAGCCCCGCATCAGCGGGAAGCCTGCTTCTCCCTCTCCCACTCCCCCTGCTTGTGTTCCCTCTCTCACTGTGTCTCTCTCTGTCAAATAAATAAATAAAATCTTTAAAAAAATAAAAATTAAAAATTATGGGGAAAAAAAAAGATGTGGCAGGAGAATCCTCCAGTTGGGCCTTCCACCAGTGCTGAGATGTGAACAGAATAGCTACTTCTAAAAAAGACTATTCTGACCCTCAAACCCATTCTTGAAGCTCAACTTAATGGAGTTTTACTGGGGTGGACTGTCTGCCATGGGCCAGTTACAGGGAAATGAAGCAGATAGCTCTCCTCATGTGGTCAGGCCTAACTGGGATGGATTCAGGAAATCTGCCTCATTCTCTTAGCCAAAGGTCAGGTTCTCCTGGTTTTGAGAGGCAGAAACACTTGATGCAGAGTTTTTCCACCCTGAAAACTAAAGTCTCATCTGAAAGTTCAAGAGCCTGGCACAGCTTGATACTCCCAAGAAGCATCCTAGCTTCCAGAGATTGGCCTAAACCTCCAGGGACATTATGTGCCGTCCCCAGAATCCTTAGTACTTTTGGGGAGCCACTGTTGATCTATGATCCTAAAACTGCTACGGATTAAAGTGAAGGGCCTCCCAGCCTCCAAAAGAGGAATGAGAATGAGAGAAACCAGGGTCCTTCACACCCAATAGATCCTAAGAAGTGGGGCGGCGGGGCGGGGCACGTCTGGGTGGCTCAGTCGATTAAGTGGCCAACTCTTGATTTCAGCTCAGGTCATGATCTCAGGGTCCTGAGATTGAGCCCTGCTTCAGGCTCTGCACTCAGCAGGGAATCAGTTTAGGGATTCTCTCTGCCCCTCCCCCGACTCATGTTCCTGCACACGTGCGCTCTCTCTCTCTCTCAAATAAATAAATAACCCTTTAAAAAAGAAAGAAAGAAAGAAAGAAAGAAAGAAAGAAAGAAAGAAAGAAAGAAAGAAAGAAAGAAAGAAAGAAAAAAAGAAAGAAAAAGAAAGAAAGAAAGAAAGAAAGAAAGAAAGAAAGAAAGAAAAAGAAAGAAAGAAAGAAAGAAAGAAAGAAAGAAAGAAAGAAAGAAAGAAAGAAAGAAAGAAAGAGAAAGAAAGAAAGAAAAAGAAAGAAAGAAAGAAAGAAAAAGGTGGGAGGGATGGGGTGGCTGGGTGATGGACACTGGTGAGGGTACATGCTCTGGTGAGCGCTGTGAATTGTGTAAGACTAATGAATCACAGACCTGTGCCCCTGAAACAAATAATACATTATATGTTAATAAAAAATAAAAATTAAAAATAAATAGGAAGGAAAGAAAAGAAGAAGAAGAGGAACGAAGGAAGGAAAAAAAGAAAGGAAGGAAGGAAAGAAAGAAATGGAAGACAGGCTTCTTCTGTTCACCAAGCCCTGGGTAGTGGCCTTCCAACCATATACCTCTAGCCCCTACTTCCCTCCTAAATTCCACGTTTGCTGTCAGTCCCCCCTCATTCTCTACTCCCCATTTCCACAGATGGTACCTCCATCCTCCCAGTCACCATCTCAGAGTGATTCTCCACCTCACTTTGCTGCCTGAAGACTCAGTGATTAATTGTGGTTCTTGCCCAGTTTCTTATCTCTCTGATCCTCAGTCTCATCATTTAAAAAAAATACCTCCTTCGCAGGGTTTTTGCAGAGAGCCTTAGATGTCAAATTTTGAACTTTATTTGAGAAAGAAAAGGGGGGAAAAGTGTTCACTTTTTCTAAGCACCTACTATGTGTCAACTCTATTAGACATTTTACATGGAAGCTTTAGACTTGATTAACATAGTCCTCCCTCCGCTTTTCAGCTGTAATTCCAATGATTCTCCCGCACGCAGCTTACTCCAAGCAAACCAGACTATTCTTTCTTACTTGAGCAAGCTTGAATTCTCTCCCAATTCTTTGTCTTCAATTATACTCTTCTTTCTACCTGGCACATGCCCCCTCTTCAGGATGAAATCCTACACACCTTTTAAGATCCATCAGTGGTGTGTCAGTAAATATTGAACAACCCGCTACGTGAACAGAAAGAGCCTGGATTTGTAGCATTTTTGCCAATTTTCATAGTGTTAATACTCCCACCAAGGCCAATTTCTAGCTACCAACCTGACTTCAACTGACTCACAGAATTTCTGAAAATTTCACTATCAGTTCTCAGAGACCAGAATGAGCTGGCTCTAGCACACCACTAAGCCTACAATGTCACCTTCCTTGACTCCCCCGGTCTGAGGTATGCACTCCCTCCTCTCAACCTTCTTAGTAATTTGAACTCTCTCACGAAAGCATTCTTCATATATTATGGCTGTCATGAATCCCTGTTACCATTAACTTTTCAAGGACATGAACCATGTCTTGCTCATCTATGTTTTTACAGTGGTGCCCAGAACAACAGTGGTGTTCAATAAATATTTGCTGCATTAGACTGATGATGAAGATTATCACTAGGGCCTGACACACAGTTGTGGGGAGGATACAATGACATCATGTATGTGAAGCCCTTACCAGAGTGCTTGGCTCAGGGAGTGCTCAATTTAGTGACAACTAATTTTATCAACTGTGCCTTCTTGAATTAAAGGAGCACAAATTTTAAGAGCTAATAGTGATTCTCAACAACTCCCCCAGCCCAAATTACGCACACGTTAGAAGCACCTGAGGAACTTTAATAAATCCCAATGCCCAACCCCATAAATCAGTCACCAGTATTTTCAAATTTCCCCGAGTAATTTTGCTGTGCACCAAGTTTGAGGACCACTATTCTATAGGCTTCCAAACCTCTCTCTGACTGATGAGTCAAGAGTGTCAAAAAGGAAAGGGAACCCTCTATTCCTTTAAAAATCCTGCTGTTCGCTAAATAATTCCAGTAAATAGAAGGAAAACTCACTTGCAGGATTGCCTTACTTGGTGATCATGTTGGGTGGAGTCACCTGGGAGGGGCAAGGCTGAGAATGAGTAATGTAGGCTTCTGTAGGGGCAAGAGAGAATGCGTCTTTGTCAGCAAACTCCTCTAAGTGAAGTTTTTCAAGCTGAGGAATTTCAGAGGCATCTCGTTTAAACGAGATTTGGACCTTGTGATGATTTCATGCAGACTACGCAGAAGTCAACTTTATTTCCATGAGCATCAGTGTATTCTGTCCCACTAGGATTTTGTTGTAATTAAATAACTGAGCTATTCAGGCTCAAAATGACACTCGTTCTCACATTTGTGGTAGTGAGGATGGACTTCCTTTAAATCAAGACAATAATGTATTTCTACCTTCGAGAGGCAGGTATTGCTTTCCCCTCTAGAGCTGGCAAAGCTGAGCTAGTACGAAATCTGAGTGGTCCAAAGTGACAGGGGGATGCCAAATAGGAGCCAAAGGATTCCTGTCCTAACCACTCGACACATTTCATCTTTTATGGATATTTATTGTGGTTTTGTCATCATTCTCTCATGTTAAAGGTATTCACCAAAAAAAGAAAAATCCTTGGGCACCTGGGTGGCTCTGTCAGTTAAGTGTCTGCCTTCAAGTCAGGTCATGATCCCAGGGTCCTGGGATCGAGCCCCGCATCGGGCTTCCTGGTCAGTGGGGGGGTCTGCTTCTCCCCTTGCCCCTCTCCCCCACTTGTGCTCTCTCTCTCTCTCTCCCTCCCTCTCTCTTTGGCAAATAAATAAATAGAAATCTTAAAAAAAGAAAAAAAGAGAAATTCTTCAAAAGGATTTGATCTGAAAAGTAAAGCAACTCTGCTTGAGTAGGTTTTTCCCTTTGTTTTTCTTATGAGAATGATAGCCTGGTAGTTCACTTTAAAGGAGGGGTGGGGGGAGAGAGAAGGGTGTGGGTGTGAGAGTATGTGTTACAAAGTCAGATTTTAGCGATCTAATAGTTCTTTAATGCCTCACTATGAATGAATCTTTTAAACATGATTTTTAAATATATTTTTGAGGCATTAAAGAAAATGGGAGCGCGAGGTGGCTGTGGAGATTGCCTCGAGCAGCACTGTTGGCTCTGCTGGACCACACCAGATGCTTTTGCAAAAGCCATGTTTATTCTACTCTTAGTCCAATTTGGAACTTTCTTGTAGAGACTCTGGATTGTCTTTGAAATAAACATTTTTAGCTATGCTATTCAGTGGATTATAATTCTTTTTCTGCTATGGTATATGCATAGAATATCATTTAAATATGTGGATTTTTTTTTTTTTACTCTTAAGTAAAATGCGCTTTTAAAAGAAATCTTGGCAGAACCTCAGATTTTAGATCAAAGCTCTATAATGCCATAAATCCTTCAAATTCATGGCATCATCAGAATGGCTGCTATGGGAATCACAGCCCCAAAACAATGATTTGCCTTTCTATTACGTTTTCTCTGTTCTAACAGTATAATTTTATGAAGGACATGTATGTGTGATATCAACTTTCAGTATATCAAATTTATTCCAAAGTACCACCACCAGGGACTACTGAACACCGCTATGGGAAGAGCTCTGAACCAGGAATCAAGAAGTCTATTACCCTCAAACATCATAGTCATTTCAAGTTACAAGAGTAAGTTACAATAGAATAAAATCAGACTGACTGGAAGATCTAGCAGATTCTACTTGGTGCTGCAAATCTGAGAAGAGACAATAGCAGTAGAAATAGAAAAGTTCCATCTTCAGGTCTTACACATCATTCTTTGTTCTTTGCACAAGGACTCTGACGGAATCTTTCAGCCAGCTGTTTGTGTGACCATGCAAAGAGCATCTCAAACTCCCCTTTTCCTGAGAGAATGGAAAGGATTGTACAAGGTTCCTGTGTTCTTTAAAATCCGGTGCTGCCCAGAATCCTAGTCACCTAAGGTCCCATTTTATAGCCGTTAAGTGGCGAGAAAAAGATGATAAACCAAGGTCGCGTTTGGTTGCAAGGATGAATTGAGACTAGAAAAAGAGGAAGGGGACTATTGTTATTGCAAAAAAATGTCTGAAGGGGAGAAGGGTGATGGGTGGGTCCAGTTCTCTGAGTGCCTGAGTGAGGAAGCTTGGGAAGTCTCATTAACTGGGGCTACTAAGGAAGGAAGCGTTTAATATACTAAAAGAGCAATTTGCTTGCAAATATACCCCCATTTTAATCCTGGGAATACCTAGACAGAAACTGGCTCATTTTTAGGTGTTCTCCTGTTATGAAAGATGTTAAGATGCCAAAATTCTAACTTCAGAAGATCTGGTATCCTGTCAGGTTTACAGCAAATAAAGGCAGGAGGCCCAATGTCCACATGTGAGAGAAAGACAGCACTGCTCAACTGAGATTGGCTTCAACTGCATATAACAAACAAGTAACATTGGCTTAAAGAAGATAGCAGTTTCCTTCTCTTTCATCCTATAAAAGAACCACTCTAGGGCTGTTATGGCAATTGCATGGTTTCAGGGACCCAGGCTCCGCCATCTTTGGCACATGGCTTCCGTCTCCTCATTCAAGACGGCTGTTTGAGATCCACCCCACAGGAAGGGGGAGGGGAAGAAGGAGGAGACTGAGGAGCCAAGGGCATATGGCGGCTGTCTCTCTGGCAAGTTTTCCAGAAACGGCCTTCCATGCGTATTACTTGGACATAATTGAGTCCAGTTAACCATATCTAGCTGCAAGGGAGCTTGGAAGACAATGGGATTTACAGCAGGTGGTCCTGGCCAGGTAAAAACTGAAAGTTCTCTTACAAGCAAGAAGAGAACAGATCCTGAGGTGGGAACCCAGCAGAGTCGCAACCCAAGCAATGTCAGGGCTGATATCCAGGGTTGAGAGGCTGCCCCAGGTAAGTGGAAAGCCTAGATTCAGGAGGCCTCGGTCCCATCTCACTTCTCGCCAAGTATCCAAATGACCTTAGTAACATCATCTGTAAAATAATAGCTACGTCATGACTAAAAATTAAATGGTGTGATACAGAATATGATAAGCATACAAGATAAGCATTAGTTTCAAGTGTCAGCTAAATTAATCACCTGATCTAAAGCACATAACTTATGAAATTCAGACACACCCCCAGGAGAAAATAGAATGGTCAAATCTTTGAGTTGAAAGGGACATTCAGAGATGTCTAATTCAACCTCTCTCCCAATGTAAGAATCTCTGCCACAGTAACCCTGACAGATGGTCCCTGTCTTATGCTTAAGCGCTTTTAGAATGTGTTATTTTGCAGTTCCATTGATAGACAGTTCCAATTGTCAGATAGCTTATCTGGGTAATGATCTCAAAACACCCTCCCTTGAACCCCTGTCTCCTGAAATAACAGAGAACAAAGCCATTCTCTCCTCTTCATGACAGTCCTTCAACTATTGGAAGACAGCTCTTATGTCATCCTGTAGTCCTCTCCTTTCAAGCTAAACATTCCTGATTGTTGCAACTGTTTCTTGAATAACCAGGTGTCCATCCCTCTCACTATCTGGGTATCTTTCCCTAGATCAGTGTTTCTGGAACTCCGTTGACTACGACCCACAGAAAGAAATCCATTTTATATATCATCAGTATGCATATGCATGATGTAAGAGAAGCAGAAATTCCAGAAAACAGTAATCTATTGTGTCCTGTTCTACTTTTTGAAAGGCTCGTTGCTGTCCGCTAAGTGGATTTTATACTCACTCATAGGTGGCAAACCCACAGTTTGAAAATCACTACTCCAGATGTGCTCTGGTCTGTAGATATTCTTAGAAGGTGGAGCCTTGATACAGCAGGCTGATTTGAGTGAGCAAAAGGGCCTTCTACTTCCTGAGTCCAAACCTTGGTGTCTTTAAGGTAATCTAAATGCATTAACTTAAAAGTAACACCATCATACCCATTGGCTGAACATTTAAGTCAGTTATAATTGACTTTCTCCATATGAATAGCTTCCAAGCCTGCTTTCTCCCACCCTCTGCTTGTGCAATTGATTTTTTTTAACCTAAATGCAGAGCTTTAATTTAATCCTGTCAAACTTCATCTTTTTTAGTTTCAACTTTTTTCAATGTTTCAAAAACTTTTTGGATAATTTTTGTCATCAGTCCTTCCAACTTTATAGTATATGCGTGTTATGTAAGTCAACTTCCCATAGAATAATAAGGTTTTTATGGTTTAGCTCTCAAAGATTACTGTTTACCTAAAACTTTGCTTCTATTATAGCTATTCATAAACAAACAGTTGAAAATAAGCCCGAAAGACAGAGATAAGCCCAATGGTACTGGACAAGAAATAACATTTCTGAGAGGTGGGACTTGAGATTTTTATGTTTCTTACAAGTTATCTACTGAAACTCAATTTAGATAGTGTCTACCCATCATGTGGCAAGAGGATGACAGCATTCTTCAACTTGATGGGCACTCAATTTATGAAGATCAAACATATATGGACTATACTGCTAAGGCCTGGGAAAATCCTCCCCTGCCCCCGAAACCCAGGAGAGAGAGAAATCCTCTGATATAGTGGCTAGGAGATAAAGTTAGGGCAAGTGTACAAGATTTTCATTCATTCATTTATTCATCTACTTATTCTACAGATGTTTGCTTTGCCAGACACCAAGGAGCAAAAGCAGAGAGTCCTAAATTAGGCTGTGGGGTGTGGGGGACAGACGAAATGCAAAGCAGGGAGGTCAAAGACAATCATCTTCTACTTAAGGAGGAGGCAGCCTGTACTAATCAGCCACTAAGTCTCATTGAGCTCAAGAAATAAGGCCTTAGGGGCATCTGGGTAGCTCAGTTGGTTGAGCATCTGCCTTTGGCTCAGGTCATGATCCTGGGATTGAGCCCCACATCGGGCTCCCTGCTCAGCAGGGAGTCTGCTTCTTCCTCTCTCTCTCTGTCCCCAACCCCGGCTTGTGTTCTCTCTCTCGCTCACTCCCTCTCTCTCTCAAACAAATAAATAAAATCTTGAATGAAGGAAAGAGAGAAAGAAAGAGAGAGAGAGAAAGAAAGAAAGAAAGAAAGAAAGAAAGAAAGAAAGAAAGAAAGAAAGAAAGAAAGAAAAAGAAGGAAAGAAGGAAAGAAAGAAAGAAAGAAGGAAAGAAAGAAAGAAAGAAAGGCCTTAAATGTTGGTAAGAGTTAGCTAGACAAAGAGAGGCTACATGCTCAAAGGCTTAGAGGTGAGAAAAACATGGGTACTTAATGAATGGCAAAGGACAAAGAACACTCCTAGAGTACTTCAAGAAGGACATGGTTTTGAACACATTGATTAAAAGATATTTACTTACCATATGTCCGGGCTAAGGCTATGATGAGGAAACCAGAGGAGGTGGCCTCCATCTTTTCTGTGGAGAACACCCGGCTGTCTACTGAGGATCCTGCAGAATTTAGGGGCAGCTTGAGGACACTTAATGCATTTGCTCCTTGTGAGTTCTGAGTTCTTATCCGATCAATAGGAGCTAAAAGCTGTTGGCCAGAGTGAAAGAAGGAATGAAGAAGTAGAGATGGAGTTAGCAAAAAAGGCAATGATTTTCTTTGGATCTTTGCTCTAAGTTCCAGACTCAGACCAACAGAAAGTTTTTTTTTTCTTCATCCTTGATTTTTCTTTCTTTTTTTTTTTTTAAACTGGCAGGGTTGTTTTGTTGTTGTTGTTGTTTTGGTTTGGTTTTGGGGTTTTTTTAATTAATAAAAGCATTCTTCATAGTCCAAAAATTCAAAAGATTCAAAAAAGCTGAGTGATCAAGTTGCCCTCCCTCCGCACCCTCTTCCACCCAATTTCTCTTCCTGGAGACAACCAATATTACCAGGTCTTTTTGTATTTCCAGGAATAGTCTACGTATTGTAGATTCGATGTATACAAGCAATATGTATACATAGTTACGCCCACATCCTTTTTTTACTCAAATGGCTGCCTAATACACAGATAGTACTTTCTTTTTCCTTTTACAGAATTGACCAAACCAAAAGAGGAAAAACATTTTTAGGTGGAAGAGAAGAGACTAGTCTTCAAGGAATAAGAAAACTAGTGAATATCAAGACAGCAAAAAAAAAAAATTTTTTTAATTTATGTATATCTATTCACTGACCCCCACCCTGGTTTCACCATTTCTATTTCTCAACTTCTCGGGAATAAACAAGAATTTGAAAGGGAAAAAAGTATAAAGTGAAATATTGTTGGCTCTTCTTCAAGATGTTTACTAAAATCCTTGAATTATAAAAACACTTGCAATCTTTTACTGTCAAATAGAAAAAACATGATAAAAGAACACTGAGTAGAGTTATACTTTGTACTTAAAATACTATGCAAGCTTGAGAATTCAGAACGCTACACATGATTCTGTAATGCAACCTTCAGAAATATTAACAATCTGTACTGAGAAACAGGGCCATCTAATTTCCTCTTTTATGCTACCAGATTGATGTAGAAACCAGGAAAAGAATGTTCAGGCTGAAATGAATAGAAAGAACATTATTAAATGAGTAACAGAATAATTATAGCATGAAGCCTATATCTCAAGATAATGGTAATGGTAAGTGTAGTTTTAGCTCATTAATTGGGTCAGAACAATTTGCCTTGGTGACTTTCATATATTTGAATATGGAATACTTTTTACTTTGCTAGAAATTGAGAATGGAATTATGGAGTTTATAAAACAAATAGGTTTGGCCAGCAAAAGTGTAATCAAAAGTCAGAAAACCTGGAATGAAATGGTCCTACAGAGAGAATTTTCCCCTCCACACTATAGAATTCATTAAGATTCATATCTTTTCTCCTAAAAGATTTCCACTTCAAAATCTTTTCACCACATGAGAAAATGTTTCATTAGATTTAGGACTCGATATTTTTTTATGTTTGTTTGTTTATTAATTTATTTATTTACGTAATCTCTACATCCAACACGGGGCTTGAACTCACAACCCCGAAATCAAGAATCACATGCTCTTCCGACTGAGTCAGCCAGGCGCCCCAACATGTTTTTAACCAAAAACAATATTGCCCAGCTTATGGAACCACATACTTTATTCATCAGATCCAACCTCTGATAATTTTTGGCAGTTTCTAAATATCAAACTCGCCCTCAAAGTGGGAGAACTTGTCAATCTGATAATGTTCAAAAGAAAGTGCCATAGACTCAGAAAGTAATTCCACAGGAGAAATTCCAGAAATATTGTGAGCTAAGTCAGCAGCATTAAAATAAACGTGTGGTGATATCATGTCACTAACTCCCAAGACACCTTGAAGAGGACTAGCATGCTCACTTAGATGGTTAAGTTCTGAGAGATTTGCTATAAATGAAGTTCTTAACCTTACAGTCATAACTTACAGACTTATTGCAGAGGAAATCCAATCTTTGGGGCTTAGAGAATGATGACAAGAAGCAAATCCAAGAACTGTCTTGCACCTTGAAATTGATTTTCAAATTAATTTCCTATTCGAATCATAATTAGGTATACAAATAATGCATAAGAATGAAAATGGTAGGAAATTTACCAGAACCTTAAAATGGATGAGGTTACAGGGGATCTAATCCTCTATTCCTTTAAAGTTTACTTCCTGCATTTTTCACAATGATTATGTAATATAGTAATCAAGATCAAAAAGAAGTTTAAAACTGAAAAAAAAAAAAGTGTTTGCTCCATCCGCATATGTATTCCTTTTCTCCTGTGTGGTAGGATATCATCCTAAACATTTGAGCTGGTTCAGGTTCTACTTATTGTTCTCAATAGCAATTTCCTAGCTAGACTAGAAAACAAAATGAGAAATAAAAACTAAAATACAAATCACCTTTCTTTAACATAGATTTCCTTCTGCCTCTACTGCAAAGCAATCTAAATACACCTTTACTCTCAACCTTTGAACCCATGTATCATCTTTGGTGTTTTCACTAAGGGGGAAATGGTCGATGGGGCGCCATTGTCCCTTTAGTCAACTTCTCTCTCCCCTCCTTTCCCCTCCCCCTAAGTAATTCAGCCTCCTTCTATTATATACTAGATATTTAGAGTTCTAAATGTCCTCTGCCTTCTACCCAGAGCAGTAATTTCTGCATTTTTAACCAATCCTGCCAGCCATTCAGGATAAACAACTATTTTAGAAGTTGGCCCCAGGTTCTTCCTTCCATCTCCTTGGCGGTACCTTCTGGGGCCTCAGAGAACTCCCTCGGGGAGTCTTTAAAACTGAGGGGGAGGGGGGCCAACGTGGGGGAGCTGCAGCTCCAGCCAGCTCTCTGGTGTCAGGACACTCAAAGAGGAGGAAAATGATTCCTCGGCCAGGTAAAAGGGCACCTGTGTTTACAGGATGCATCCTGCCTCTCTCCTGAGGTCTGCTATGGAAGGGAAATTACCAGGATCCTTTCTTCCTTCTCCAAATCCAGTAGACTCCTTGCCAGGAAGTGACCTTGAGAAGTCTCTGTTCTAGTTCTTGGGGCGGGAGTTGACTGGCTGATCACCAATAGCTCGGAAAGGCTGTCATTCCAACTCCAGTCTATCCTGATGTACTTCAGGATATCTGAGGACACATGGGAGGACCTTCTCTCTGGCCTCATTAGTAAGGAGAGTTGTGTTTTTCCAGGGCTGGGTTTGTTTTTTATCTGGGACTTATGAATCTTGTAACCGTGCCGGCTTCTCGTGAGGAGGCTTAGCAAATCTGTCGCCTCCTGTAGCAAGTATCTGAGTCTTATCACCTGTACTTTGTACACTAATCTCACTCTAGTTCCCCACTTACTTTACTACCTTTATTTCTTTTCTGTCGTTTCTCTTTTTTTTTTTTTTTAAAGATTTTATTTATTTATTCATGAGAGACAGACAGAGAGAGAGAGAGAGAAAGAGAGAGAGAGAGAGAGAGAGGCAGAAGGAGAAGCAGGATCCCCTCTGAGCAGGGAGCCCAATGCGGGACCCGATCCCAGGACCCTGGGATCATGACCTGAGCTGAAGGCAGACGCTTAACCATCTGAGCCACCCAGGCGCCCTTCTGTCGTTTCTCTTACTTGTTTTATAGTATCGTCTTTACCTGTCTGATTCTGTGATATTGTATGTCCCTTTTAAAACTTCTTACCATCTTTTGGGGGACAAAGTGGAATATAAATAAAGCCAAATCAATTTTTAAAATATCTATGTTAGGGGTGCTCATTTTTCTGCTATTTCTGTCTTCTCATCAGTTTCCCCCTAAATCCAAAAGTAGATCCCAACTCCATCATTCTCATTATGCAAATATCTAAAACTTCAAAAATGTGGTATTAATTCAATTACAAATCCTTAGCAGGCAGGGATCAGGTCCGATGAGGCATAATGCGGTTGTAGGGAAAGCAGAAGGAGCCTCGGCTGGGAGTTTCATTTCCAGCTCTGCCGAGTACGAGGTGTTTGACCTTGGGCAGGACCCTTCTCTCTGGATCTGTTTCCTTGTTTATAAAATGAAGGGGTTGGACCAGGTCACCGTTAAAATCCCTTCCAGCTCTGAAATTCATTGACTATCTGACCCACTGTGGGCACTTAATAAATAACAAGCAGAGAACCTCAAGAATGGCTTGCGTTTGGACACTTTGGTCAACAAATATTTACTTGGCATCCACCCGGAATGTGGCTGCAGTGAGGGACAAATCAGAGACAGCCCCCTGTGGGACCTGCGGAGGCTCCAAACCTAAAGGGAAGACTTAGACACGTGTTTGTCCCTGCTGCCTGAGGGTGCCAAGTTTTTACAAGATCACTAGAAGCTGAAACTCCTTGCCAACAAAAAGAACGAAAGGCACAGGGGGAAAAAGTAGCATTCATGAGAAAGGGAGTTTATCTACTTTTAGAGAGAGAGAAAATTGTGTAGTGGTTTAGAGTAGAGGGGCATAGAGGCTTTTTTTTTTTAAAAAAAAGGTCAGTGGTTAATTTTAATACTCTAAAAGTCAAAAAGAACCTGTTTAAGAATATGAAAGATATTATGTGTAATTTAGTTTTGCCATAAAATTATTATGCTTGGTATAGTTTGCCTTTAAAATTAATCATTGTTAATTATAAATGTGCTGATTGATTTTTGTTCTACATTGTTTGCACTTTTTAACACACCCAGAATTCTAAGCTGCTGATAGCATCTTTTAGGGGTTTGCCAGTTTATGAGGAATGGAGCCAAGTTAAGAATAAGCCATCAATACTATAAAAAAGCTTGTGTGGCTATTACGTGTCCCGTAATTATAAGAAGTACCCCTCCCCCATTTTCAGGAAAAAGGCTGAGAAAGAAAGAAAGGAGGAGAAAGTCTTGCCAAATACAATTTTTGCCACACACACAAGTAACCTTCTCATATTCCTTATTTTTGCAAACCATTGCCAAAAGAGTCTTTAAACTTATTGCTGCATTTTAATCATCTCAGAGGATCTCGAAATACTGAGGATTTCTCTTGGGACAACACATCTTTATCTTTCTAAAGACCATATTGTTGCATTTTCCCTCATAAGTATTGACAGACAGAGGCAGACTCCTGTTCTTGTTTTAGAGGGTCAGTGTGTCAGAGGCAGAGCTGGGCAAAGGACCCACCCTCAGGAGGAGGAAGGGACGTGTTTGCAGAATCTCAGACCAAACGTCTGTACAAAACACCTGAAAATCTTTTCCTGTCCTGCAAAGTTTAAAACCCTACCCCCCACATCAGTGGCCACGTGGGCTTTGTAATTAAAACAAATTCAGGAGCACCATAATTCATGCGCATGCCTTCTGGCCCAGGAGCTATGCAGCACTCTGACTACTTCCTGCTTCTCAGTAAGCATCTTGATTTCCTCCCAACCTTCCAAATGGAAATAAACGTGAAGCCTTTTCTTTTTTTTTTTTTTACTTGTATTTATCAAGGTCTTTCCCTGATTGATAGCTGGCACAAGGGTACTTGGCTTTAGACAAGACCTCTGGGAGATTAAAAAAGGCTGGAGTCGCTTTCATTCTTTGAAGATCCCGGTCTAATTTTCTTTTAATGGAGACTTTCAAATGGGTAGGGTAAAAATATTTGATTTTTTTTTCAAATGCATACTTTTAATAAACCGAAGCTCTTAATGCACACACACATATAAAGATACAATGCAATAAGAAATAATAATATAAGTAATAATGCAATAAAATAAGGCTAGACAATTGCAGAATTTATTTAGAATGCATAACTATTGGTGCGGCTTGTCGTGGGACTAAGTCAAAGTTGCATGAAGATCATTTTATTTTAATCCCATCAGGCTTTTCTGTGACCGTACTTTTTTTTTTTATCATGAAATATTTTATTTTACTTTTTTATTTTTTTTTAAATTTTTTAAATTATGTTCAGTTAGCCAGCATATAGTACTTCTTCAACTGAAGATAAAGGCAAAGCTCTTAAACCTGAGGCCCCAGCACAATGCTCCTCTCCCCCCACCTTTGAGTCACCGCATAAAACCCACTTTTAAAGTCTTCAGGGCCACTTGCAGACAACATCCTCGTCAGGTACAATTACGTTAAAACTAAGGAACTAAAAAGTGGCCACCCTAAAGATAGGACCACACCGCTCCTATCAATTTGCTAGGGTTTTAAGTGATATTGTTTTATCCTACGCATTCTTTTCTTTTGAAGACAGCAGCTCTCCTATGAATAGCTTTTTATATTCCTTCTCCCTTTCTTGGATCTCCTGTAGCTCTGGAGAACACCCAACTTGATGATGTCACGAGGAAGCGAGTTTGGGCCCTGCAAAGAGCATCCTATTGCGATAATCTGCAGCCCTCCTTTCTGTTCTCCACTGTGCCCCTGTTCTGTTCAGTCAGCAAACCAGTCACCTCTCCCTGTCTTTTGGGGGGCCTCCCACATTGATAACTGATATCTACAATCTTTCTGTCTTCTACTCTCCATGAAACAAGCGAACCAAAAATACGTTGGGGTGTTGATATCACAGAAACCGTGACCTCTCTCTGTTAATCTGTAAATATTTTGAAAGATAATTCTTGATGGATTGCTGCTTAAGCAGATTCCCTTCCCCGGTCCTACTCTGACTCTAAGGGAAGACTTTTCTCAGAGCCTGGCTGCAAGGCAAACAATATGCTGATCTTAATAATTAAAGCACTTCCTGCCAGGATGTATTTTTGGTTGTAGGCTGTAAATGCTCCAGAAAATATAAATTGGTCTAGTCATTACCCTTCCCCCCAGGCCCTGGATCAGTGACAAAGCCAGGAACATTTTTTATAGGACAGCATCAAATATTTGATTTCTTGAGACTAATGATTAGATGCTTCTTGCAATGATGCATTGGGGAAAAAAAAAAGAAGAAGGCAGCCGTGGGAGTTCCAGATCGAGAGGTACACGAAGAGTTAGACGGATGGGTGTAGGATATTATTCACTCTAAGGATCTCATTTAAACTTTTTTATATTGTGGAAGATACAGCTGAAAAGCCTTATGAATATCTCATCTTCAATTGTAATTTATCTTTTTTAAGCATGCCAACACAAAAAATTTTTTTTTAATTTTGAGGAGGTTTTCAGGGAAAATAAATAAATAAAATAAATAAAATGGGGGAAACAACCATAAATGACTCCCTTTTATATCCTCAGCTCTTCACCTTCTCAGTGCTTGGCAGCTGCCCTCACGTGCATGCCACAGAGCAGCCAGAGGGCGTGAGAAGCACTCCAACAAGTCAGGGCTGGGTTCAAATTCTGACCCCAGCGATTATTAGCAGTGAGACCCAGAGCATGTTACTGGACCACTTTGTGCCTCCATTTACTCCTAGAGCTTTCATGAGAATGAAAGGAAAGAAAATACCTGGTTTTCCTGAAATAACTCTGTAGTAGACCATGCTAATCCCCATTCCTGTGAGATGGTGAAGGTTCTAGAGGATGTGAGGAGCTTCTTTAATGGTCTCAGTGTGATGTAAGGTCTTCAGGAGAGTACATAACTGCCACCATGAAGAGGAGCCCTTGACATGTTGTGGTGGGCAATATGGAGCCCTTACCAGTGCCCACCTGTACTCATCTTCCGGTCCCTCCACCTGGCTGCCAACTGCCACCTACTTGCAGCTACCTGAGTTAAAGTCATTTGACATCTCTTTGCCTTTCCTTCTCCCAGGTTAATGAGTGGTCAAAAAGCAGGTGTGGTGGGTGCCACCATATACAGATAGACAAGAATCCTCAACCTGTAAGACAGGTGTTAAATACATTCAAATGATCATGAATGAAGCGGTCCTTAAAAAGAGACCTCACCCTTGCTTTTTGACTATTTTTGAGGAGTATTATTACATGGCATGAGCAAAGTTTTCTGAATAGATCTAGTAAAATTTCGCATTTGCCTATTTGTGTTTTCCCCTGCTAACTTTCGTGAGCAAGGATTTGTGCTGACCCCATGGAGAACCCACCATGCCCACAGTCACGGCCCTTCCTGATCCATCTGTCACCTAAGAGTCTTGTCTAGTGGGTGCTCCTTTCCAAAGATTCTCCTTCTGATGTCAAGGACTGTGAAGATCACTTAGATAGTTGTATCACGTGGGAGGAGATATAAGCTCTTACTAGACTTTCAGGAATAGTTACAATCATTAAAGAATAGAAATAAATTGGGATTCTCTGCCTTGGGTTCGCTAGCGGAGGCCTCCCCTCTCCCTGCTCCGAGGTCCTCTTTCCAGTTCTCTGAGCCGCATTAGAGTTAGGGTCTGGAGTTTTCTCCTGTTAGGGCTCTGGCTTTTTCTACCAGTTCATTCTCTTCTACATTTTTCTCTGTTGTTTCTTTCTTGTTTCTGTTCATCGCTTTTTCTTATCTCCTTTTCTGACACTGGCATTATTTCTTGCCTTCTAATTTCTCATGTCTCATCTTTTCCATAAAAGGAATAAGCTTCATCATTGCTGACCAGGTCTATTTTTTGTTCTCTGTGGGCTTATACTGAAACCCCATTCAAAACTGCCGGCATACACTGGGTCCTGATAAAACTATAGAAAGTGGAGAACCCACCCCAAAAATAAATAGTCACTTCCTTCTTGGAAGGGCCTTTAGTAGTACAACCAATATGTCTTTCATCAAAAGCTGTGAAAAGCAATCTATTTCCATACCAAATGAGCTCCATAAAACTGGCCTCCTGTGTGCAATCAACAAATATTTCTTGAGCCTCAGCAGGGCCGCGCAGTATGAGAGGTGAGGAGTCCCAGACACTAACTGGTTTGGTGTCTGTCCTTGAGAAGGTGAGTAAGCAAAAAGACCCAACAGTGACACCCCTTCTCCCACCTCTCCTACCCTTTCCCCTGCATTACTTTTCTCCATATCACTTATCATCATCTTACCTGTCCTATGTTCTACCATTGTACCATCAGTTTTCCCCCAACTAGAATGGAGCTCCACGAGAGAGGGATTTTTGCCTCTTGATGCATGGCTGAATCCCTAGTACCTGAACACCGCCTGGCATCTGAAGGTCCCAAACATATATGCTGAACAAATAAAATGCAACCTGATGCATGCAGTATCAGAAACGTGGATGAAGTGCTATGGAATTATAGGAATCCACCTGAAATAAGAGTCATCGTGTGCGTGTGTGTGTGTGTGTGTAAAAATCAGATTCAAAGGAGCCCCACGTGGGCTCCCTACTCAGCGGCTAGTCTGCTTTTCCCTCTCCCTTTGCCTCTCCCCGCACTGCTCATGCTCTATCGTGCCCTCTCTCAAATAAATAAATAAAGTCTTTTGGGGTGCCTGAGTGGCTCAGTTGGTTAAGCGACTGCCTCCGGCTCAGGTCATGATCCTGGAGTCCCAGAATCGAGTCCCGCATCGGGCTCCCTGCTCGGTGGGGAGTCTGCTTCTCCCTCTGCCCCTCCCCCGTTTTATGCTCTCTCTCTCTCTCTCTCTCTCTCTCTATCTCATTCTCTCTCTCAAATAAAATCTTTAAAAAATAATAAATAAATAAATAAAATCTTTAAAAAAATCAGATTCCAAGAGAAATTAGATGCTTTTGGAGTGATGTAAATAAAATATCAAAGAGTTCAGAAGAGGCATGGTCATCTGGTGCCAGGTCAAGATCTGCACAGGAGGGGGAAGTGTGATGTTTTCTACCCTTAAAGCTTATGAAAGTACATTTTCTTTCAGTGAGTTGTGTTAGAAATGCCTACATTTCATTTGGAAAGGGAGGGATGGGGAGCATTCTCAGGGCTTCCTTAGAACACAAAAGGCAGCCTAGGTCCCAGCGACAGGCACATGGAAGGGGCCTGAGAACTCAGCTGTGGGGAGTCCTGGTTTCTTTCCTGTCTCTGCTACGTGACCTTGAGCATGTTACTTTACCTCTCTGAGCCCTGCTTCCTCAGAATATAATACAGAACTTGTAGAGGTATCCTAAGGATTAAATGAGATAATGAATGTAGTTTTTAACCCAGCACCTGCCTTTAAGCCCACAATAGGAAAGGGAGCTATTCTTGTAGTATTTATAGTCACAAAAGCAAAAAACAGAGCTCGTACCTTGTGGTGCCCATATCATTGAGGAGTGGGGACACCACATTGCTAAGGGTATATATGTGGTTTCAGTAAAATCTAAACCAATTTCCCTCCCCCCCAGCTCTTCGTTCCTATACAAAGTGACACTGAATGCAACATAAATATTAATATCCCCTCCCATTCCCAAGCTTTCCCAAACCTAGTAAGAAACTGAGAAGAGAGAGAGCACACTCCTCTCCTCTAGCTCCTGCTACTGAGCAGCTAGGATGATTTTCTTCCATTCAGACTGGGGTTACTTGGGTGACAACGTCATGATCCTGCCCCTCCTCTCACGCTCACACCTTTTCCACCCTCCACGACTTTTGCTGAAAAAGCTTTTAGCAGAAAAACTTTAATCTACCATTGCACAAGCTGCGATAGCCGTTTATTTAAAACATTCTTTTTCTTTTCTGAATGCATGCAAAACCTATTTTGTAATATAGTGAAGAAAACACCCTCTTGCATAAGGCAGAAGAAGGGAATAAAAAAAAAAAAAGCACACAAGAAAAGAGAAGGAAGGAAGGCGCTAGAAAGCAGGAAAGCCAGCGGGCCCATGGGCCTGGCTGACCTTCCTGGGGGTTGACTTTCTGGGATTGAATGGCTTTGTAAATGGGTGTTTGATTTCTGAAAAAAAAAAAGGAGGGGTGTCCCAAGGTCAGACCTGGCCTCTGGATCTTCCTTTCCCTGCTTGGACTACTTGGGCACTAGATGAAATTTTGGCCCCGTAAGGTAAAGCTGTCCTCTCTCCTGTAAGTTTTAGCCTAAGCTTGTTATCCTAGAGCAGGGTTTCTCAGCCTTGGCACTGTTGTTATTTGGAACCAGATAAGGTTTGTTTGAGGAGCAGTCCTGTTCATTGCTATAAGACAATTAGCAGAATCCCTAGGCTTCAGCCATTAGATGCCAGCAGTAACTTCCCCTCCAGTGCAATTGTCACAACTAAAAATGCTTCCAGATATTACCAAAATTGCTCCCATTTAAGAAGCACTGCTCTAAAGTTATCATTGAAGAGAGACTAGAAGTATGCCCAATACTCGTTGGGTTCAGAGATGGTACAAAATTTTATAATGTTTTAAAACTGTTTGATTTACAAAAATCTAATCAACACATCTTATTTCTCCCCACCACCAGAAAAAGTGCTCAGTTAAGCAAAGTACACCTATAGAAAAACAATCCTGGGCGCCTGGGTGGCTCAGTCGGTTAAGCGACTGCCTTCGGCTCAGGTCATGATCCTGGAGTCCCGGGATCGAGTCCCGCACTGGGCTCCCTGCTCAGCAGGGAGTCTGCTTCTCCCTCTGACCCTCTTCCCTCTCGTGCTATCTCTCATTCTCTCTCTCTCAAATAAATAAATAAAATCTTAAAAAAAAAAAAAAAGAAAAACAATCCTTTTCCGGGGGGGGGGGCGCGTAGCCTGGCTGGCTCAGTCAGTAGAGCATGACTCTTGATCTCTGGGTCATAAGTTCAAGCCCCACATTCGGTGGAGAGCTTAGTCAAAAAATAAAAACAGAACAAAACAATAAAAAACAACAAAAAACACCACAATCATTCCTTTAAAAGTACACGGCCCAGGGCCGCCAGGGTGGCTCACTCGGTTAAGCGGCAAACTCCTGATTTTGGCTCAGGTCATGATCTCAGGGTTGTGAGACTGAGCCCCACAGTCTGGCTCCACACTCAGCAGGGAATCTGCTTGAGATTTTTCTCCCTCTGCCCCTCCCCCCACTTGTACTCTCACACGCACTCTCTCATAAATAAGTAAATCTTTTTTTTTTTTTTTTTTAATGGCCCAATTCATACCGTTGCTAGGTTTGGAAAAAAGGCAACACCATGACCAACTCAAGTTCAGCCTTAGGATTTGAATAAAATATCGAGAAGGCGATTTCTCCTATGAGGCTCCCTTTGGAACAGGAACAGAAGTTACTCTTACAGTAGAGCATTCCAAGAAACAAGTCTTCCTAGAATATGTCTTTGTGTTTCCTGTTGCCTCTAGCCAGTAGGCTTTCTCCAAAGAGCCACGTGTCTCGCTTGCTTACTTCGTTCAGATATCTGTTTAAATATGTCCTCATCAGAAAGGCCTTCCAAGACCAACCTTTGAAAATTGCACCTTCCCTAATCTGGCACTCCTTATCCGGGATGGCACTTCTCACTATCAGGTATACTGTAGATTTCATTTTTCCTTGTTGTCTGCCCTCTGCACCCCTAAAATGTCAGTTCCAGGTGATCAGGGATTTGTTTTATTCTCTGCTGTCTCCTTGCACCTGCGAGTAGTGTCTAGCACTAGATAGTTCTCAGTAAATATTTGTTGAATGAACCCATGAATGGAGGTGGTGAGTGGTGGGCAAGGAGATACCTGTCAGATGCCAAGGGGGTGTCAAAGTGGTCCCCTGGGCTGGGGTGGGAGGGAGACTTTTCACTGCATATTGTATGGTACCTTTTGAGTTTTGAATCCTGTGAAAATAGTAGCTACTTAAAACAATTGAAATGTAAAAGAAAAACATGGTCCGTTTCTTCCTTTCACCAAATGGGACCAATAATGCCTGCGCCACCATCTCCTCGTCGCTGTATAGGAGTCTTGTACGCCAGAGCTGTTTCCACCATGTCTCATTTACCCTGGCTGTAAAACTGGCTTGTGTTTATTGTTTGCATAACATAAAACGACAGATTGTTTTAGATCCTCTTTCCTCATTTTGAGAGCCTCTGGGTCTCTTTTAAGTCGTGCATCAGTGTTTCTCCAGTTTTTCAAGTATTTTCGGCCATATAAAGGCAAAAAAAAAAACAAAAAAAGAAGAGCAAAGCTATCACTGTGTGTCATCTACAATTATGAAGAGCAATTATTTCAAGCATATTATATCTACTTAACTTGATAGCTGCTTTCTGAGAAAAGAGAGGTGTAAATTCAAATTTTGTAAATCAAAGGGTTCAAATGCATCATGGAAACATTCTAAGATGATCCTGAGGTGAACATTTTTATTTTTTAAAACATGGAACAAAAATCCTTCTATGAAGTAAGTAATTATTCCTGTGGTATTGTGATTTATAATATGAAATATATATTTGGTCTTTGTCCCACGTTTCCGCCATAGAGCTCCTAAAACCCTTGGAATTTCCAAAATGATGAGAGTGACAAATGTGTCTTTTGTTATGTTAATAAGGTGACTTTTGGACTGCACCTAAGGATGGGGGCTGGTTGCCAGGGGAACCAACCTAGTGATTAGAGGGTTAGAACTTTCAGTCCCCTACCCCTGACTTCCGGGGAAGGGAAGAGGGCCTGGGGTGGCCAATGATTTAATCAAGATCATGCCTATGTCAGGAAGCCTCCATAAAAACCCAGAAGGACAGGATTCAGAGAGCACGTGGTGAACACTTGGGAGGTTTGGGGAGGGTGGCACACTCCCAGAGGGTGGGGAAGCCCCTGATCCCTTCCCCATACCCTGCCCTACGTATTTCTGCCACCTGACTGTTCCTGAGTTATCTCCTTTTATAATAAACTGGTGATCTAGTAAATAAAAGTATCTCTGAGTTCTGTGAGCCATTCCAGCAAGTTAAGTGATCTACAATCCATTGGTCGGAAGCGCAGGTGATAACCTGGACTTGTGCCTGGCGTCTGAAGATGGGGGGAGGAAGCAGTCTTGTAGTAGGGAGCCTTTAACATATGGAAGCTGATGCTATCTTCCCAGACACAGTGTCAGAATTCAGCTGAATTGTAGGATACCCAGCTGGTGGCTGAGAATTGCTTGGGGGGGCGTAGCTCCACATACATTAGAATTGCGTGTGGAACTGTAATCCCTTATTCTATCCTGACCCATCCTTATCATGCCCACACTTCACACAAGCATCACATCTGGCTTCTTGAGTGGCATGATTGAAAATACAAAGGGCAGGGTAGAATTACAAAGATCCTGAAACACATCTGCCCACTTAGTGCACTTGAATTCTGGTGGGCAGGATACATGTAATGGTCAGGGCGGGGGTGTGCAAAAATGAATAAACATATAAATGAATGAGTGACAAAACAGATAGTAGGAATGCTTTATGGCAAAGCAAAGTAGAAGTTTATTGCACAAGTCATTCCATCTTTTTGGAACTCAGGGCAAGGGGGCAAAATAATGCAGAAACATGTTATGCAGAAAATAATCACTTTAGGCAACTTTTGGGTAGCCTGCTAGTGTTTTGGAATGCCATAAAAGTGCAGACAGACCAGCCTGACATTCAAAATTTAGAGAAGTGACAGCTCCCACTGGGGGCAAAATAACCATGGGAGGTGAGGAGGCAAGCTGGGTATGTTCAAGGCGTACGAATTTGCCCAAACCAAGAACTAAGAGATAGTTCTTAGAGGCTCAGGGCCAAGCAATCTTTTCATCCACTTTTACAAAAAAAAAAAATAACCATCAGCACTGTCATTTTGAAATTCAAAAACAGACTCTTTAAGGAAGTGACATGCCCAGATCACCTGTGATGGTATAAGGATATTGGGTGGCAAAGGACTTGTTGCTTTTTTAGAGCTTCCAGGTCCCTCTGCTCTCTGGGCAGCTCAGTGCAGCAGGAGAGGAGAACAATAGCTTAGTGTCCTTCAGAATATGGCCTGAGCACCTGCTTCAACCTCTCCTCGTACACTTATGTTTGAGACTTCCAAAATGACAGTGTTGAATTGGTTTGTCCCCATTTAAAATGGACAGTTTCACATCAAGCCACCTTGAGCATACATATGGCTGCCTTGGGCTGTGGATTAATCCCCTGGCCAGCCCTATCATTTGCAGCCAAAGAGCATGGTTAGTCAGTCAATAAAGAAGGCACAAGCCATGACAACTTATGCAGAAAATGATTAGGCTACTTTCAGTAAAAGGCAGCTGTGAGTATGGTGGGAAGAAGTTATTTCCCAACCAAACTGTGTCTATTGATGGCAGGGCTGTCCTAGCCATCAGGGTTATCTGTAACCTCTCGTCTGTATATCTGACCAATCCTCAAGACCTCAGGATTTCTCTGTCAGATTGTTCCATTCCTACCCTCCCAGGGCAGACAGACATGCCTTGCTCAGAGCCTGCTTCAGGAAATGACTAGCTGTCCAACCGTGGGGAGTGTGATTGTCCAATAGCCTCCAGCTCTCGGATCCTTCAGGCTCTGCCTCAGCTTCTCAGGTCAAGGTCACACTCTTCTTGGGAGGAGGATCCCCGGCCAATAACTGAACAAGATGGTGGTGCAAAGACCTAGCCATTTCCCCTCAGTGTGAGCCTCCGCTAGCAAGCCATGTCTGAGACGCCGCTCCTCATGGGGCTAGCCAACTTGGTCAAGTCTGATGGCCCTTTGACTGCTCTGCCTGCCCAGTTCTGCTTCCTCCCCTTTTCCTTGGTAGGTCTTCCCTCCCAGTAAACCTTTTGTAGGTGCCTCTCTTTCTAGCCTTTACTTCCTTGGAGAACCTAGGCTTCGACTATGGCAGTCTTCCCTTAACCCTGAGGGTTTGTCAGATCCCACTGCACGATGTGTGGTATCGTTTGAAAAAGTCTCCCAAGATCCTGCACCCCTCCCAGTGATTCTCATATTTCCAACTGGGAACGGTGGAAAGTACCACTGACTTATTCCTAGACAGGAGAGGTGTAAAGGAAAACAGAAATGATATGTTCAAAACTTGAATAACCATCATGTGAAAAAAAATGAAAAATGGGTACAAATCACCAGGTTTGGGTTTAATGTTAGAATTTTTTCTTTTTTCTTTTCTTTCTTCTTTCTTTCACTTAAAAAAAATAACAATGAGAAATATTCAACAGAAGTCAAATTAGTTGCTGCCTGAGATGGGAAACTCCTGGCACTGGCCTATTCAAAAGGCTGTTTTTATCAAATGAGTGATTGGGCCACATGAATTCTAAAATCTAGGTTCTATGATTCTAATGAGAATTCAACATTCATCACCTACGGCAGGTGACACAAAGAAGAAAACTGTCCTTGACTCTAATAGTTCACAATCTAATTAGCAGGACCCTGTCTCAAGCAGATCTCATTTAAAGTTATTCTATATAGGTAGAACTGTTTACAATACCATACATTCTATACCAAATCCGTGCACTCCCCCAATATGTGAAATCATAAAAACATACTTAAAAACTAGAATTGAGGGGCACTTGGGTGGCTCAGTCGTTAAGCGGCTGCCTTCGGCTCACTCAGGTCATGGTCCCAGGGTCCTGGGATCGAGCCCCACATCGGGCTCCCTGCTCAGCAGGAAGCCTGCTTCTCCCTCTCCCACTCCTGCTTGTGTTCCTTCTCTTGCTATGTCTCTGTCAAATAAATAAATAAAATCTTAAAAAAAAAAACAACCACCTAGAATTGAGCTACACACACACACACACACACACACACACACACACACACACACACACACAGCTTAGAAGCAGGGACCCTTGTTCCTGTAATTTCCTCCCTCTACTACAGGTTTGGAACTTTGACCTTCAGGTCGTGGAATAAGAACCTTCTATTTCTTTGAGCTTTTGCCCAAGTAGGAGCCAGATTAAAATGGAAAAGGGGAACCACTAAGAGGTTGTGTTGCAGGGGATTTTAATTTTGAAATAAAATCAAAATTGTAGTTCAAAAATTAAGATTTTAAAAAGTGCAAAGGTGAAAAAGAAAAGAGATAAGCAAAAGTTATAAGGATAATACTCAAACTTGTTTGTTTCTTTTCAATACATTAATTAAAAATCAATATTAGCAAATACCAATATTCATCCTTTACACAAATCCTTGGGAATTTTTTGATATTTTATAGTCGAATGGAATATCAGTTGGAAGAAATCAGCTTCCAGATCTTAGGCCTATAGAGGAGAAAACCTAGGTATGCTTAACAGACCACATATTGTTCAAGTTTATACATGTGAGTTTCCAAAAAATTTATAGGATAATATATGGGATGATATCTGCAAACATAGCTGAGGGCAGGTTTAAAGCAAGGTGAGTTCTAGGTTAGTTCAAGCTTAGAATACAAGTACAAATAAAGATGGGAGGCAGGAGACCGTAGTGGTTAAAATACCAGTGTCAGAATCTGGCTTTGTTTGGATTCCTGCACTGCCTCTTCCTAACTGAAGAATCTTGAGCGAGTTACTTCAATTTTGTGTGTCTCTGTTTCCTATGAAATGAGAATAGAGACACCTACTTCATATTAATTTTGCAAGAATTCATATATAAAGCACTTAGCACACAGCTTGGCACATGGTAAGTGGCCAGTTAATGAAAATGACCTATAACAAAATGCAACCTTAAAATAAAAACCTTATCACAATGATCACTTCTAATGTTCAAGTAGTTAACTTAAGCTATAGTCTAGGAAGACTGAAATAGGAGAATAATAGTTATTACTGATTGACCCTCTACTCTGAGCCAAGCATATTGGCAGACATTTTGTTCACAAAACACTAATTTTCACGTTATATCTGGTACTATTATTAGATGAACAAACCGAGGATCAGAAGGTCAGAGAGGTGGCAAGTGACTCTATACCCCAATCTCCTTACTATGCCAACTGCCTCTAAGAGTTGTAATGCAATCAAATTAATCTGTAAATAAAATTATGATATTTTATTTATTTTTTAAAAAGATTTTATTTATTTGTCAGAGAGAGAGAGAGAGAGCACAAGGAGGGGGAGTGGCAGGCAGAGGGAGAAGCAGGCTCCCTACTGAGCAAGGAGCCTGACGCAGGACTCCATCCCAGAACCCTGGGATCATGACCTGACTGTACCGAAGGCAGACGTTTAACCAACCGAGCCACCCAGGCATCCCTAAAATTACAATGTTTTAAACAACGTAACCAATTGCAGCTTCCACATCATTCCTGTCAGATGTCATGCAACATTTGTGGGAATATTTCCAATGATGGGAAGCTTACTGTCTTTGAGCCAGCACATTTCACTACCAGAGGGCTTGATGCCTACAGAATTCTCCTTTATTTTAGTGAAATGTGCTATAATGGTTGGTTTATAGCAGTGAAAGTAGAGGAATTGCCCTCTGTTGTAGTATGTTTACACATTTTACAGTGTGATTAACTTGTACTCCTGGGTTGGCATCATAGTTCCTATAGTGCCTGGTGGACCCTGGTCTCAAATCTACTACCGGTCTTTAATCTACTGGATTGAAATGAAGAGCAAGATGGAAGATTCCACTGTCCTCCAGCCCACTCTGGTGCCAATACTTTCTGGATTTGTGGCACTTATTGCCATTTCTAGAAGAGGCATGCCCCAAGACACATCTTTTGCAACATAGAGAGTCAGAGTTGGAAGAAGGAATGATTACCTTTGGGAGGGGTTGGAAAAATTATTAAGAGGAGTTATTCACTAAAATGCTAAAACACTGGCTTAAAGAAGTTAATTCCTTCAACATTTAGTTAGCAGTTTGACCACCAAAATATCATGTTTACTTTAAGTCACCAAAGGATGAGCAGTAAGCACTATATTTTTTTCAGTTATTCAGTTATATATCCTTTAAACAACTTAGTACTGTACATGGAAATCCAAATATATATACCAGATAAATTATAATAGTTCTCTCTCTCTCTCTCTCTCTCTTTGTTTTTTTAATGAGGAGCAACTTTTTGTTTTCTGAAAGAGCTAAGATCCTTTGAACCTGGGAAGAACTACTTCAAGATTCCTATGAAGGTAAGCTTCCTCAAAACACTTACTTGATGTTTTTTAGACACATAACTGGTAAGACCAAAAAAAAAAAAAAATTAAAAATGAGAAAAAGATAAGAAGATACACAAATGGCAAGTAAACACATGAAAAAATGCCCAACATCATTTGTCATTAGGGTATTGCATCTTATTTTTTATTTTTTTTAATAATTTTTTAAGGATTTTTATTTATTTATTGAGAGAGAGAGAATGATAGAGAGAGAGCATGAGAGGGAGGAGCAGGCTCCCTGCTGAGCAGGGAGCCCAATGCGGGATTCAATCCCAGGACTCCAGGATCATGACCTGAGCCGAAGACAGTTGCTCAACCAACCAAGCCACCCAGGCTCCCGGGAAATGCATTTTAAAGCCACAGTGAGATAGCACCACACGCCCACGAAAGTGGCTATTATGAGAGACTGACAATACTAAATGATGACAAAGACGTAGACCCAGAGCTCTCATACATCACTTGTGGGGATATAAAATAATACAGCCACTTTGGAAAACAGTGTGGCAATTTCTTATAAAATTAAACATATACTGGGGCGCCTGGGTGGCTCAGTTGGTTAAGCGTCTGCCTTCGGCTCAGGTCATGGTCCCAGGGTCCTGGGATCGAGCCCCGCATCGGGCTCCCTGCTCAGTGGGAGCCTGCTTCTCCCTCTCTCTCTGCCTGCCGCTCTCCTTGCTTGTGCTCTCGCTTTCTCTCTCTCTGTCAAATAAATAAATAAGATCTTAAAAAATATATATTAAAAAATTAAATTGAATTAAACATATACTTACCATACAATCCTTCAATCCCACTCCTAGATATTTATCCAAGAGAAACAAAAGCATATGTCCATGTAAAAACTGGTATGTGTTTCCAGCAGCTTTATTCATAATAGCCAAAAACAAAAACAAAACCAAAATAAACCAACCGAATTTCCAACATCCGGTGAATGGATAAAGACATTTAGTATGTCCATACATGGAATACTATTCAGTAATAAAAATAATGAATTATATAGACCCATGCTAATAATGCCCAACTGATTTTTGGCAAAAGTGCAAAAGAAATTCAATGGAAGAAGAACAGCCTTTCCAAAATATAGTTCTAGATCAATTGAACATCTATAGCCAAAAAAAAAAAAAAAAAGAACCTCAACCTTGCGTCACAGTATCCATGACAAGTATACAGAATAGATAACCATTTTAGGGTTATTTATACCATTTTTGGTTAGGATTAGGTATGATTTAAATGACATAAACCCCAAATTGCAGGGACTTAATTACATAGGGTTCTACTTGTTAACAACAACAACCACCACCAAAATGCGGATTAGGGCTAGTACCCCGGCTCCCATAAGTTGTGAAAGCCCAAGCCACTTGTGCTTTGAGGTTCACTTTCCTTGGAATTCCCCCTCCGCCCAGCTTGGCTGCCTTAGCCGTCTCTATGTCCACATTCTGGCCATCAGGAAAGAGAAGGGACAAAGCAGTGGTCATCCTTTTCCTTTATGGACACTTGCCATGTGAAACCTCCCCTTCTACTTCTTGGCCATCACTTAATTTACAAGGCCCACCTTGGTGACTGGGCCGTGAGAAATGTGGCCTTTATTCCAGGTAGCACTGTTCCCAGCTGTTTATTGGAAATTGTATTGATATTACTAAGAAAAAAGGAGGAAGGTATATTGGAGAAAAATTGCAGACTCTCCCACAGGCCACATTTACATTTTCTTCTTCGAAGGTTCTCAAGCCTCTATCATCTTGAAAGCTCTGAACAAGAAATACAGTTTTCCTATAAAAATCTAAAAACACCCAACACTCATTAACTGAGGGTAGCATTCATTCAACAAGCACAGAAATAACATAGAAATACTTTCCTTTTTCAAGAAACTGTGCTAGGTGCTAAATTATTAAGATAAAGATACACTGTTAAAGGGAAAAATACCTCACTTTTAGTAGCAATTAAAAAACCCTTATTAGTGGGGCACCTGGCTGCCTCCGTCAGTGGAATGTGCAACTCTTGATCTTGGAGTTGTGAGTTTGAGCCCAACCCGTGTTGGGCATAGAGATTACTTAAACAAAACAAAACAAAACAAAAAACCTTATTGATGTGGTTTGAAGGTTGGGGTTTGGAGCTGACAGGCAAGAAAGAATTATTCAGATGCTTTCAGTGCAAAAAGGCGGTTTTATAAAGCACGGGGACAGGCCCCGTGGGCAGAAAGAGCTGCATTGGGGTCATGAGGAGTGGCCCATTATATACTTCCAAGTTGGGAGGGGGTTAGGGATAGCACAGCCCTCCAAGATATTTTGGAAACAAGGTTTCCAGGATCCTGAGGGGGCTAGCTATTGTTAGGAAAAGGTCATTTATTACTGTTTAGTAAACCTTCATCATGAGACCCTTCAGATGTATATCACTGGGCCATATGCTTAGAGGATGATTCCTAACATGTATCGTGGTGGTAGAGATAAAGGAAGTTTCCAAAGGAATTTTAAAAGATTTTATTTATTTGTTTGTTTGTTTATTTATTTGAGAGAGAGAACATGAGTGGGGGGGTGGGGGGGTAAAGAGAGAGAGCGAAGCAGAGTCCTCGCTGAGCATGGAGCCTGACACAGGGCTTGATCTCTGGACCCTGAGATCATGACCTGAGCTGAAATCAAGAGTCTGACGCTTAACCAACTAAGCTACCCAGGCGCCCCTCCAAAGGAATTTTTATGTGTTAAAGAAGACTTACAGGAGGGGCGCCTGGGTGGCTCAGTCGTTAAGCGTCTGCCTTCGGCTCAGGTCATGATGCCAGGGTCCTGGGATAGAGCCCCGCATCGGGCTCCCTGCTCCGCGGGAAGCCTGCTTCTCCCTCTCCCACTCCCCCTGCTTGTGTTCCCTCTCTCGCTGTGTCTCTCTCTGTCAAATAAATAAAATCTTTAAAAAAAAAAGAAAAAGACTTACAGGATTCTGGGGGTTGGGCTAAGATTGTCTTTTGCCCTTAGCAAAGTGTCAACATCGAGCCAGCAGAGCTCCCAGAGTAAGGTCACTCTGCTGTTTCAAGGACTTGTCAATGGACTGTAGGCGGTAAGGAAATGTATTTTTTCTTTTGCCTTTGTTTCCCACATCATTATTATTGATATGTAGTTTTTAAGTATACCTGTTTTTTTTTTTAAGTTCTATAGAAATGATCTAAGAAACAAGGGATTAAATTTTGGCTTTTAAAAAATATTACTTTTTGTTGTTGTATATAACCCTTTATTTGGATTTTTTTTCAGAAATAGACTTAAAGATATTTTAATTTAATTTTTTTAAAGATTTTATTCATCTATTTGAGAGACAGAGAGCGTGCACTATCAGGGTGGACGTGGTGGGGAGGGTAAAGTGAGACGGAGAAGCATACTCCCGGCTGCGCAAAGAGCCTGATGTAGGACTCGATTCAGGGCCCTGGGATCATGACTGGAGCCGAAGGCAGCTGCTTAACCAACTGAACCACCCAGGAGCCCTGATATTTGAATTTTATTTTTTTTTTAAAGATTTTATTTATTTATTTGAGAGACAGAGAGAATGAGAGAGAAAGCACATGAGATGGGGGGAGGGTCAGAGGGAGAAGCAGACTCCCTGCTCAGCAGGGAGCCCGATGCGGAACTCGATCCAGGGACTCCAGGATCATGACCTGAGCCGAAGGCAGTCGCTTAACCAACTGAGCCACCCAGGCGCCCGATATTTGAATTTTAATAGCCCTTTAAATGTCTTGAATCTGTCCCCTGAATCAAGTAAATATTTCAAAAATGACAATGTCCCATTTATTTTCAGTATTTATACATAATTGGCTTATCCAGGTCTTATCTCTCTTCTTTTATTCCTTAGCTCATTTCATCAGTAACCAAATCTCTATCAGGGTTCCTTGCAGAGAAATGAACATAAAGAAAACTTACTCAGCTTTAATGAATAGAGAAATACTTCCTGGAATTTCTGGATTTAAATAAATACTGAGCATGTGTTCATCAGTGAATTTCATTTATTCGTGTTATTATTCATATATAGTAGAATTAGTAATCTCCAAAATGCTATTCTCCTTATAAAAGTCCATTTATTCTTCTTTCTTCCATTCAACCAATCTTTATACTTATAAGGATATGTCTTTTCCACTAAAATGTGACTCCATTGTGGTCCAGAAGTGTCTTTTTCATTTCCATCTTTCTACCCTCAGCATATTACATCTGGTATTTAAAGAGCTATTCAGGGGCACCTGGGTGACACAGTCAGTTAGGCAGTGGACTCTTGGTTTTGGCTCAGGTCATGATCTCAGGATTGTAAGATAGAGCCCCAAGTCAGGCTCTGCACTCAGCATGGAGTTTGATTCAGATTCTCTCTCCCTCTTCCTCTGCCCCTCCTGCTCGTGCTCTCTCGCTCTCAAATAAATAAATCTTAAAAAAAAAAGCTATTAATTTTTTTAAAAGATTTTATTTCTTTATTTTTGTGAAAGAGAGAGAGAGCGCGCACGGGTGGGGGGGGCGTGGGGGGGTGTGGAGAGGGAGAGGCTGACTCCCCGCTGAGCCGGGAGCCTGATGCAGGATTGATCCCAGGACCCTGGGATCATAATCTGAGCCGAAGGCAGACGCTTAACCAGTTGAGCCGCCCAGGCGCCCAAGAGCTATTCAGTAAACATCTGCTCAAGAATGAATGAAAGAATAAAAAGAATAAATGTGGTCTTTCCAGAACCGGATCCATCGTTGGTGTTCTGTTTTCCCAAAGACCATGAAAGCTATCCACGGTCATGTTGCACGTTTCGCTGACATTCCAGAATTCCCTGGTCCTAATAATATTTACTTGCCCTTCTAGAAAGGCCTTTGAGAGTTTTCAGCAAAGGAGAACAGTAGGATATCATAACCAAGGCCTCATCATAGAACATGCTCTCCTTTCTGGCTATTCAGAAGACATCAGGTGCTTTCCCTGCGTTTAACATTCCCTCTATTCTGGGTCAAGTACAACACCCACTTCTCGCTGACCTCTGACTCTCAATTTACTCTAATAAAACAATCAAGCCTTTTTTTGTCAGCAGCTCAGGGTTAGTTGTTCTTTCTAAAGCTTGACCTTCGTACTGTTTTTAATCCCTACCCTCTCATATCCACAGATGCTTCCTAGCTGATATATTTTAACTTATTTATGCTGCTCGCATGCATAAGCTCTTTCTAGCTGTGCTGCTAAGATAGGAAAAGTCACAAAAGGAAGGTGACTTCTTCTTACAAACTGCTTAGATAGATCTTTTAACAAATGGTGGTTTAGAGAAATAGTCGTACGCCTGTGTCCTTTCCTTTCACTGATCACTTACCAATTCAGATGTTCCTCTAGTTGTTACTTACTCTTTTTTTAATTGTTCAAGCCTGAAGGCTACTAACTATATATTAGCCTGACTGGAAAAAAATCAATGTTTAACAAATAAGTGAGG
The DNA here is from genome assembly GCF_003265705.2 of Callorhinus ursinus. Classification (NCBI taxonomy): domain Eukaryota; kingdom Metazoa; phylum Chordata; class Mammalia; order Carnivora; family Otariidae; genus Callorhinus; species Callorhinus ursinus. The sequence goes on along the minus strand of NW_027397067.1, from coordinate 47,088,651 downwards.
CATTAACTGCATGAAAGTTAGTCATGTCAAAAACACACATCTGACTTACCCAGAATAGCCATCTTATGTCCTAGAGAGGGGGTTTGGTGTAAATTTCCTATCAAGTTGCTGAAATATTAAAATATTTCAGGGATTCCTGAGGGTTTCATGGCCAAGAAAGTGTGTGAACTCCTCCTAAAAATAATTTCAAGTTGAGAGCAATTGCCCCAGAGGAAGACCAGAAGAACCAGAAAACAAAAATTCTGCTCTTAGGTCCAGGAAAAATTTTGTATCAGGTCCTGGGAAAACTGCCAGAAATTCACATTGCCCTTGATTCCTTTTCCAGATGCCTGTTTTATTAGAGGGGGGAATTTTTTTTTTTAAGTGTCTTCTGATATGTATGCATTCTTACTGTATTTTAAATCCTTAATGAATTCCAAATGTTCCCTTTGCTTATTCTTGGGTACTCCAGGACTGAAATACATGCCAGAAAGGAACAAATTCTTTTTCTGACCTTTTACTCCATGATTGCCACTGATCACTTCTGAATTGTAAATTATGCACTTTTGAAACTGTGAGCTCCCAGCTGCCTTTACCTTCCTTAAGCCATTGTCACCTGGTGACAAGCTCCACTGGTTGAGCAGATGTGGTAGTACCTGTATTTTTTTCTCATTTTTCTTTGTACATATGAGTACCTCTCATATGAAATGACTCCTGAATTCAGACAAAATTCCTGGTATGTATTATAAACCAGTACCTTCATCTTTGCACCACTAATCTCAGTGGTAACTTCCAAAAGCTGTTCTAATACTTAACACCAAATTAAAGTCTTTACCTTTGCTTTTACAAAATGTAAAACTATGATACATTAAAAAACTTAACAGGTCAAGAGAATGAGAAGCCACATACAAGAGAAAATATTTGCAAAAGACGTATCTGATAAAGAACTGTTATCCAAAAATATACAAAGAACTCTTAAAACTCAACAATGAGAAAACAAACACCCAGATTAAAATGTGGACAAAAGACTTTAACAGACACCTCACCAAAAAAGATATACAGATGGCAAATAAGCATATAAGATGTTCCATAATGTATCTGATCAGGGAAATGCAAATTCAAACAACAGTGAGAAAAACAACAACAACAACGAGATACCACTACATACCTATTAGAATGGCCAAAATCCAGAACCATGACAACACCAAATGCTGGCAAGGATGTGGAGCAACAGGAACTGTCATTCATTGCTGGAGGGAATGCAAAATAGTACAGTCTCTGTGGAAGACAGTTTGGCAGTTTCTTATAAAACTAAAAATACTTTCATTATATAATCCAGCAATGGTGTTCCTTAGTATTTCTCCAAAGTAGATGAGCTTTATTTATAATTGGCAAGACCTGGAAACAAATAGATAAATAAACTATGGTACATTCAGACAATGGAATATTATTCAGCACTAAAAAGAAATAAAAAGCTATGAAGGAAAGCCACAAAAAGACATGGAGGAATCTTAAATGCATATTACTAAGTGAAAGAAGCCAATGTGAAAAGGCTATATACTCTGTGATTGCAACTCTATGACATTCTGGAAAAGACAAAACTAGGGAGACAATATAAAGATCAGTGGTTGACATGGATAAGAAGGAGAGATGAATAGGTGGAACAGAGGCTTTTTGTATGATACTATATGGTATGCCTGTATGGATGTATGATATGATTTGTATGATACTGTAATGGTAGACACATGTCATCATACATTTGTCCAAACCCATCGAATGTACAACATCAAAAGTGAAACTTAATGTAAACTTTGGACTTTGGGTCATGATGATTTGTGAATGTATTTTGACAAAATATACCATTCAATTTTAACAAATCAATTTTAGGAATTTTAACAGATATACCACTCTGGTGCAAGATGCTGAAAACAGGTGAGGCTGTGCATGAGTTGGGGCTATGCATGAGTATATGGGAAATCTCTGTACCTTCCTCTCAATTGTGCTGTGAATGTAAAACTGCAATAAAAAATAAGTTCTAATAAATATATGTTTAAAAAAACTATGTTTAAAAACACAATTTAACTGAGTAAATTTTAAAGATCCGATTGGCTTGATTCAACAATTCATGAATTGGGTAGCATCCTATCTGGCATATAGAAAGAAGCTCCAAAGAACTCTATAAAATGAAAGACTTTTATAGGCAGAGGGCTAGGATAAAAGAAAAGGGGGTTAGAAGCAAAGAGTGGGTTGTTTCAGGCAAGGTCACCTTCCTTTTGGGGATGGTAGGGGTCTATCAGGTGCATTACCTGACCGGGAAATTCCAAACTGACTGGTTAAGATTGCATTCCTGGGAGTAGCGGAAAATGCAATTACATTAGGGATTAAGTCTTGGTTTAGTGATGTGGGCTTAGTACAAGTGACTCCATTTGGGGCCTGTTGTCTCTTTGAAAAAAGAAGAGCAAAGTTGCAAGGTAGAAGTTAAGCTTTCAAACTGTTATTCAGTCAGAATCTACAAATCCCCAAAGGTGGCACCACAAAAGTACAGAGGGCTAGGGAGGCAGGGGAGGCCAGTTACAAAATGTGATGGCTAGGCCCCAAGAATAAAGAGCTGCAGATGAAGCAGCAAGTGGAAGCACACTGAGAGCCCACAGTATTCATGCTTGTAGTTTTTACATTTATCACAGCTGATTAAAAAAGAACCACAGAGAGCCTCTGATTCTTGACAACATAAATTCTCCTCATTGCAGACAACTGGACAGTGAGTCAGGATAAGGTCTTACCCCGCGGATGCTCAACAGGTGATAAATGTAAACGTCTGCTGGATTCCAGAATTTGGCCAAGGGAGCATGTACTTGCACCTTCCTACAACTTTAGACCTAACAGTCCTCAAGAGGATGGTAAAGAGAAGCAGAGGAAATTTCATCTATCCGTTGGCCAACTCAGACTGGAAGGAACTTCCCTCATTGATATGTAATAGGAAAACAATCATCACCACAACATAAGAGCGACCAAAAATCCTACAGTTCAAGGAAATAGAACACTATCTGAAGATTGCAATGAAGAGCATATAACTGGAAATGACTTACTATAGGAAAAGAATACTCTACAAAATGTCTGTGTCCTTAATAGAACGCAAGGAGACATGATATCTATCAAATAGTGACCTATCAATTAAGAATGCAAGGAAACTAAAATTTCACTGGGGAATTAAAAATTTCATTGGAGGCAAGAAAGCAAAATAGACTCTGTTGATAATCAAATCAGTAATTTATAGGATGAGTGTGAGTTTTTTCAGGGAAACTTCCTCACCTTTCTATGGACAGTTAATGCTTACAGCTCAGATTTCCCCACATACAACTAGCTGTTACTTCACTGTGCTTCACTGTAATTGCATTTGGTGTCTGTGTCTGTCTGAGACTATGAGTTCTTTCAGGGAGGGACCATGATCTACACATTCTTATCCCCAGTGAGCAACATAACCCCTAACCAGTGGGTCCTCATTAAGTGCTTGATGAATGTATGAAATGAGAGCTCACAGTTGCCTTGGTTTTGTTTACATTTTTGTTTTTTAAATCATTGTACAAAAAAACCCATCTATGACCAAAGTATCGTAGAACACAGGGCCAGAGTGTGGGATGTGAGGCTAGAGTTTAAAAGGTATGGGCTATGGGGCGCTCGGGTGGCTCAGTTAGTTAAGTGACTGCCTTCAGCTCAGGTCATGATCCTGGAATCCAGGGATCGAGCCCCACATTGGGCTCCCTGATCAGCAGGGAGTCTGCTTCTCCCTCTCATGCTCTCTCTCATTCTCTCTCTCAAATAAATAAATAAAATCTTTAAAAAATAAATAAATAAAAGGGATGGGCTGAAAAAAATATTTTTTTTTTAGAAAAACAAGCTAAAGTAATAGACAAAGGAATGAGGATGACATCAAGAGTAAATTAACTAATTTACTTATTTTAAATTTTATTTTCATTTCAGTATAATTAACATGTGGTATTAAATTAGTTTCAGGTGTACAATATGGTGATTGAACAATTCTGTATAGTACTCAGTGCTCATTAAGATAAGTGTACTCTTGGGGTACTCGGCTGGCTCAGTCAGTAGGGCACACGACTCTTAATCTCAGGATCATAAATTTGATTCCCACACTAGGCATAGAGATTACTTCAAAAAAATTAATTAAAAAAATAAGTGTACTCTTAATCCCCATTCACCTATTTCACCCATCCCCCCACCCACGTCCCACTCTGAGAACCATCTGTTTGTTCTATATAGTTAAGAGTCTGTTTTTTGGTTTGTCGCTTTTCTCCCCTCTGTTCGTTTTGTTTCTTAAATTCCACATATGAGCGAAATCACATCTTTTGCTTAGCATTACACTCTCTAGATTCATCCATGTTGCTGCAAATGGGAAGATTTCATTCTTTTTTATGGCTGAGTAATATCCCTTCTTGAATCCACTTCTTTCTCCATTCATCTATTGATGGATACTTGGGTTGGTTCCATATCTTGTAATCTTGTAAATAGTGCTGCAATAAACATCAGGGTGCACACATCCTTTCAAAGTAGTGTTTTTGTATTCTTTGGGTAAATATCCAGTAGTGTGATTACCAGATCATATGATAGCTCTATTTTTCATTTTTTTGTAAGTAGTAAATTTAAAAAAATAAAGTAGTGACACAATCAGTTTGATTTAGAATTAAGAGAGGAAATGCTACTTTTTAAGTAGTTTTTATACTTGTAGCATGACCAGAAGTCAACAGAGTAGTTGAGCTTACCACAAGATCACTTTCCTTTTTCTTACTCCCTAACTTCAATTCTTTTCCCTCCCCCCTTTTTTTTAATGTTTTCCATGCTTTGAACTTGCCAATGACATTTACAGATACTACAGTGCTAGCTGTTACAAGAGATAAACCAAAATCTCAGTAGCTTAAAAATTAGAAGTTACCCACCAATAAAGTCTAAAATGATCAGCAAATAGGCTCTCAAGGATCCAGGCTCCTTTCATGTACCCACTCCCCTCTAAAGCCTCGCAATCCTCTCCATTCAGTTCGCAGAGAGAGGTCTATTCAGGGACTGAACAGAGGTTCAAACTGGAAGATTTTATGGGACAGGCCAACAAGTGGAGCACATCACTTTGGTAATATACCATTAGTTAGTGCTCACTCACATGGCCACACCGAACAGCAAGGGAGACCCAGGCAATGGAGTCCAGCTGTGGCTCTGATAGAGCAGAATGGGTTTGGTCAAGAGCTAACAAGTCTGTCTCAGCAATGAACTCCAGATTATTCCAACAATAGATAATCGTGATCTAGAGCACTCTGTTCAGCTCTCTCCTCACTTTCAATTTGAATAATGCACCTATGCAAATTCCCCTGAACTCTTAATGTATAGCATAGATCTGAAGAGGTCACGACAATCCCTTATACATGAGTGGAGCCTATTCACTGTCTCATCCCTTAAGTCTCATTAGTGCTAACAAACTAATACAAATTTGTGTTTCCAGAGGGAACATCTTTATACCTCACTTTTTTTTAAAGATTTTTATTTATTTATTTTAGAGAGAGAGCGAGAAAGCGTAACCAGGAAGGGCAGAGAGAGAGGGAGAGGGAGAGAGAATCTCAAGCAGGCTACGTGCTGAGCGGAGCCCAACTTGAGGCTCAATCTCAGGACCCTGAGATCACGACCTGAGCCAAAACCAAGAATCAGACACTTAACCAACTGTACCACCCTGGCGCCCCTATATCTCACTTTTTAAAGACATCTTAAATATATCGTTCATTTTATCTTCATAACCCTTTGAACAGTAGAGACATCAGATATGTCCACTTATTAATGAATAATAATAGTTCACTTTGTACAAGGAATGGTGCTAAGCAATATATATATGATTATAATTACTTCTCTTATAATTATGTAAGATGTATCTTACATAATTATAAGTACTTATATAAGATACTTACATCTTATATATTACATATATATAAAACTTCATTTAATCCTCAACACCACTTAACAAGTTAAGTGTTTTTATTACCAGTATTTTATTGATGTGGCAATTAAGGCATAGAAAGTTGAGTAAATTGACTGAGGCAACAAAGTTGAGCAGTGACGAAAATAAAACAGGTCAGGCTACATGAAATTCTCCCAGTAATTTTCCCGAGTTCAAGTTCATAGGTCCTCTTTATTTTTTGTTTTGCCATTATCCTTGCCATATATATTCCTATTCCTCAAAATACTTATCACTTGGGCTTTCATGACTTTCTCTATTCTTGCTTCCCTGCAACTGCATTACACCTTTATTCCATGAGCTCAAATTCCTTGATTTGAGTTTGTAAACCTAATAATTCCTGTTGTTTCATACACACATGCCTTGCTATTTAAAACATGAGGTAAACACCTAATTTAGCTGTTTCCTAAAGTAAATCCACAATTTATTGATGCAGAGAAATCCCTAAACTCCCTCTAAAACAAAAGGGTATTATTCTATCTAGACACAAGGTTGAGATTAAAGAAACATCAATTTACATTTTAAGTAAGATTTAACTTAATATATTTTTTTAGTTTTATTTATTTAAGTAATCGCTACACCCCATGTGGAGCTCAAACTCATGACCCTGAGATGAAGAGTTGCAGGTTTTTCCGACTGAGCCAGCAGGGACACCTAACTTAGTATCTTCTGTCAAATTTCTGGTGCCATGCCTAGCACAAAACCAAAGACAACTTAAAAATGGGGAGGGGGTTGAAATATTAATATTTTAAATGAATCACTCTCTAAAAGACTTTACTTGGGAGTCAAAAGAACGATGACTTTAATATCTCAGAAATAAAACCCCGATCAATTTGTTCATCAAGTTTAGTACGAATCTGTTCTGATGCGGAAGGTTGGGAAAAAATAAAATATCCTGAAACTGAACTGGTCGCTGGAAAACTCTCTTCCTGGTTTATACTTTACTATCCAAATGCCAGCTGGAACCTCAGGCAAAATGTAATTTGTCGACCGGTTTGTGGCAGAAACACTGTATCCAACATTCAGAACAGACAAGGTGCTGGAAGAGTGAGGACAGATTTTATGTGTCTGCTACGGATAAATTCAATCCTCTGCACATCTTGAGGCTGAACTCTTTTGTGAGGCTCCTTTGTCAGCTGTGCCTTAAGGCAGGCCCCCTAGTAGGTGCTCAATAAAGGTATGTTGGGGGCGGGGAAGAGACAAACCAAGAAACATACTCTTGACTACAAAGAACAACAAACTGATGGTTACCATAGCGGAGGTAGGTGGGAGATGGGGGAAATAGGGAATGGGCATTAAAGAGTATACTTATCAGGATGAGGGGAAAATGATTTTAAAAAAGGCTATGTTGGAAAACTCAATAAGGCCAAAATGGAGTTTGCAAAGGGGTAGTAAGGGAGAGTTCTGAGTTCTCATTGCTAACTATAAACTCTAGATTACTTTTGCATCTGGTTTTGCAGGTCATCCCAGCACTAGTCTTTTCTTAGCTCTAACATTTAAAGGGAGAAGAGGCAGAGGCATTTTACACTGTTCATGTATCTCTTTAAACTTCCTTAAGTTGACTGGGTGGAGGCTCTACCGTTTTAGGCTGGCCGGTTTGTATGGCACCTGCAATTTCCGCTCTTCTCTTTCCCCCTCTTCCTGGCTCCAGGTCCTTGCTCCACTGCCAGCTGGGTCAACGGGGGCCCTGGGAACTACCACGTCCCTCAAACCTTGCTTCAGGAGAAAGCAGGTAGTGATCTTTATATTTTAAAATCACTGCAACATGAAGTCTTCCAGTGGACGCTTTATTTGGATAGAAAAATCTAATCTACGAGAAACGAGTCGGTACGGGCCAACCTCTGTTCTTTGCCTCTCTTCATGCTAAGGCCTCCACGATCACCCGAACCCTCCATCTAAGAAGGCTGCCGTTTCCCCGCGGGAGCTATAGGCGGCCTCACCTCCCACCAGCTCCGCCGCACCCGACCCACCTCACCCCCACTTCGCGCCCCCATTGTCCCCTCGCAGCTGTCACTGCGCACAGATCCCGGGTCCCCTATTGGAAAACTTCCCCGTCACTCAGCCCATACTCCGGGGCCCGATTCCTCACTCTCTATTCCGAGCCTTAAAAGGTCTAAGGCCGCTTTCCGCGAGCCAGCAGGTAAAAGCCGCGGCGGAAGGGAGGAAGGGAGGGGCCGTGCGCTCAGGTTGACCCCGCCTGGCGACCGGGTGCCGCGGGCTGGGGGGTTAGCGCGCCACACCGCCCCTCCCCGACCGTCTGACCGCGCCCTCCCCCGCCACCCCCAAATACTGATCACAATGCCAGAGCGGCGGAGCCACTCGCGTAATCCAGCCCCGGGACGACCCAGGAGGCAGTTACCACCGCGAAGCACGGAGGGCGGGGCGGGCCTGAGCGCGGGGAGGGGTTGGGGGGGGATGTGAAAGGTCCCGGATGTTGCTGAACCGGAGCCCCTTCTAGAGGGAGTGACTGGCGCAGGCGCAGAAGGGCCGCACGGAAAGCTAAGGTGGGGGTGGGGAGGAATTTCCTTGCTGGTTTGGAGGAAGAGTGAGCCTGTGGAGGTTACGGGCGATTCGAGAAGGCGAGGTAGGAAGGCAGTGGTGGGAAGGAAAAAGGAAGGAGCTTCCTGCCCAGGCTCACTCTCCCAACAGCAGAGAAGTTGGAAGCTGAGCGGGGCGGGGAGGAGCGTTGGTAGCGGGGTAAGTGGTACGCTCCTCCGCTCGCCCTCTAGCGCGGGCGGGCAGGACGCGCGCGCTAGGGAGCGGCGGTTGCACTGGGCCCCCAGGGCTGTGGGCACCAATCAACGGTTGCCATAGCAGCGTTTGACGTCATCGTGCGTGTGGTGCCCCTGCTGTCGGGGCTGGTGATTGGAGGAAACCCCGTGTCTGCGGAGCCGCTGTAGCCTGTGAGCAGCGAGATCCACGGACAGAGTCTCAGCCTCGCCGCTGCCGCCCAGAGACTGCTGAGCCCCCGTCCGTCCGCCGCCACCCACTCCGGACACAGGTAAGGGACCCGGCCGCCGCCGCCTAGTCTCACTCCTTCCTTTCCCAGACCAAGTATCCGAAAGCGTGGGGGCCGTCTCCGCTCCACAGCCCCTCCGCCCCGCTCGCCCGGCGGTAGCGGCGCTGGGCTGAGGCGGAGTCTCCTCGGGCGGCGGCTTCTTTTCCGCTGGGTTCGGGCGGGCGGCTCGCGGCCGCCTCGGGCTACTTGCTTCCGGATCGACGCCTTGGCCCCGATAAGCGCCCGTTCCCGGACCCCGTCCCCGGGGTGGAAAGGGCGCCCACACGCGGGGTCCCCGGGGAGCCGCCCGGTCGCCGGCTCCCGGGGGTGGCCGAGGCTCCCTTGGGCGCGATCCGTTCCCACCCGCGCCCCTTCCTCCTCGCCGCCCCGCTCCCGCCCGAGATTAATGACTCGGCGGCTGCGGGCATTGCAGTGGCGCAGGTGAGGCCGCCCCCTCCCCTCGCCGCCCTCCCCTCCCCCTGCCTCTCCCGCCCGCTCCTCGGCGCAGCCTCCGCGCCCCGCGCTGCGGCGACGGCACCCAGCCCTCCCCCACCCGGGCGGCGGCGCGGCAGCAGGGCTGGGCCTGGGGACCGGGCCGCGAGCCGAGGCCGGCCCGGAGGCGCCCGCCAGGTACTCTAGGGCGAGGCCTCGTTTCTGGCACGAGGGGGAACCGGCTCTGGGTTGGGGCTGGCCCGGGACCTGGGGCTGAATTTCCTGGGTTCCTCAGTGGGGTGGGGGATGGGGCTGCGGTGAGGTTTTTTTTGTTTTTGTTCCCCCTCAGGGTGAGTGGGGGGGGGGCTCCGAGCCCAGGTGGGGATAAAGAAGAGAATGGGGAAGGCGGTGGGCCGGCGTCTGGCTCGCCTGCCCGGTGGGCTTGAACGGCAGGGTCCCCGTGCTGGCTTTTTAGACGCTGTTCTCCTCTCGGGGCGGCTGAGGCTGAGCGTAACAGCCGGCGGTGGCCCAGCTCGCCTGGGTGTGGCTCTTGCCCCCTCCCCCACCTGCTGCAGCTGTCGGGTCCTTATAGACTAAATGAGCACCAGCGGTGTCCGGTGGCGGAGGAGACGCGGGTGGGAGAGTGGGGTGTGTCCGCCGCCCGGCCGGTCGTGGTTCCGCTTCTGCGGGCGGCGCTGGCGTCTCTGCCCCCCGGGCGGGCGGGCGGGCGGCTCCCCCCCTTCCCCCGGCTCGGGCGGGGGCGCGCTGCTCCTCCCTCTCGCTCTGGTGGGGGAATTAGCACTCAGCAGTAGGTTGGGCTCCTTGACACAGATCCGCCATGACAAAGAGGGAGAATCGGGGACTTGGGCGGAGCCAAGGAGGGGTGGTTGCGGATAGCGCGCACGGAAGGATTTGCACTTTAGAGTCAAGGTCTGTCCGTGTTCGTTTGACCTCAGTCGACGTCTTAACTTTGGTTAAGGGTTAAAATGGGTGCGGCGAGTCCTCTCCGCAATACAGAGGCGAGGCCTTGGGAGTACTACTCTGTGAGAAATGCACTTCCCCTTGTACCCGAGGGGTTGGGGAGAGAAACCTTTGTACTGGTTTTTGATAATTTTTCGTTAGAAGCAGCATTAACCTGAGAGCGTTTTGAGTTCCTAAGGGAAAAATTAGTAATTTCAGGGGTGTGTTTGTGTGGGGGGGTATGAGATCATAAATTTTAAATAGTTTTGCATTGACATGGTATACCTCACAAATAAGCTAGCCGATTACTTCTTTACCCTGTTCGATTTTGCTTTAAAAAAAAGGTATTATGGGATTTCCCTGGGAAGGTAAAGGATGTGATACTGGGGAGTCAGTTCGTATAGTGACAGTGGCTCTTCTGTTCACCTTTTAATAGTGCACTTCAGGCTATTTATCTTTAAAATCACTTATTCTGTGGGATCAGTGTATGGCTTAGTATCTTTCTGTGCTGTTTTAGCACCTTTCAAGAGGATATCTTTAAGGAAAATAATGGGTAAATTAAAAGGTCTAGGGAGCTTTGAAAGAATTAGGTGAGAAGTTATCGTAAAGGCAGCTTGAGTGACAATTAAATTTTGACTACTAGAAACACTGTAATTTTATATTTAAACTGGAGCAATGACATAGAAAACACCACACTAGAAGCACTTAATATACACATTTTAGTGCTCATGTATGATGGTAAGTTGTAGGACTCATGGATGTATTTTTTAAGCATGTATGCATATAACAAGGTACAGGTAATGAGGCTTTAGGATCTGTTAGCGATTGTGGGTGCTTGTTTTATATTCAGAATGCCTTAAATCAAGCAATTTGGCCTATTCTCCCAGAAAATTGCCATGCTCTGATCAGCTGGCAATTGGGGTGGGGGTAATACCAATAAAATATAAACTTAAACACTTCTGACAAGAATAGTAGGTATTATTAAAGTAAAAAGACATGAGTTACATTAAACTGACCTGAATCATGATTCTGTGGAAGTACGGTAGAGGTTGTAATGTTGTTCGTCGACAGTGCTTTCACTAAAAAAACAAAAAAACACAACTGCTTAATTTTGGATTACTTACGGTACTGAAAATTGGAATTGAGATTTTGGCCAAGTAAGGTAAGGGTTGGATTTTAAGGTAGCCTCTTTACCAAATGTGCTTTGGCTTTATGTGAAATTAGGATCTTCTGAACAAAGAGGGTGTAATGCAATTTTAGTTTTGCTTCTCATTTGCATTATATTTATGGCTTTAAATTTGTCCCCTGAATGCTGAGTATGCCATCTCCCTTTTTTTTTCCTATTCTGGTCATCCTTTTGTGAGGCTGCATTAAATTCCTCATATAAAGACTCTTCCGTAGGCATTAAAGTTTGAAGTGTTCGTATAACTTATTTACAAAAGGTATAATTTGAGTCTTTATTTTGATGGAAAAATCTAAATGCTACTTTTTTTCCCTGCAGAACATCCAGTCATGGATAAAAATGAGCTGGTGCAGAAGGCCAAACTGGCCGAGCAGGCTGAGCGATATGATGACATGGCAGCCTGCATGAAGTCTGTAACTGAGCAAGGAGCTGAATTATCCAATGAGGAGAGGAATCTTCTCTCAGTTGCTTATAAAAATGTTGTAGGAGCCCGTAGGTCATCTTGGAGGGTCGTCTCAAGTATTGAGCAAAAGACGGAAGGTGCTGAGAAAAAACAGCAGATGGCTCGAGAATACAGAGAGAAAATTGAGACCGAGCTAAGAGATATCTGCAATGATGTACTGGTGAGAATCATTCTGACTAGCTTCATTATAATATAGGGCTCCTATAATGAATGTCAAGTGTTACTTTCAACTTTTTCTGTCTTTGGTTTTTCTTTTTCTTTAAAAAATTGAATGTTCTAAATTTTGAAGTCTTCAGGGTGTCATTCTAAAAGGTATTAAAACAGTTGTAGGTAAATTGGTATAAAATAAATGCAGTACTGATTATCAGGTCAGGTAGACTAAAAAAGACCAGTGTATTTTGTGCTAATTGAAAAAATAAACTATTATCATTTCAGTTATGGTTAAGGTATTTGTAACAGTTAATAGAGCTCATTTTCTTAACTGTACATCTGCGGATACAGGAATTTTACATACCTTGTTTTATGTAAGAGATGTAGTAGGAGACTCATTGTAGACATAATATCCTTCCCTGGGTTAGCCACTAAAATGTAATGAATCAGCTATACAGAAAACTGTGGCTTCAGAGTTGCTTTTTGCCTCTTCCTGCATTTAAGTATTAGAAGTCAACTTTGAACATGGACCATCACAATAAAAGATTATGAATAACTCATACTTGATTTTTCTAGGTTCAATCAAGAAGTATTTTAAGAATTTAGTACATACTGTCGTTGAAGCACTCCTCTAAAAAGCTTAAAAGAATTGAACATTGCATTTTAGCTAATTTTAATCAACCTTCTTACAAATGATAGCTTTCTCATTCAGAAAAGTTTAAATCTTAGGATAAATTGGTTAGGAGATCCAGTCATTTAGCATATAACATATACATTAATACTTTTCCTTTTTAATGAACCAGGAGTGATTTTACTAAATGATTACCTACAGGACTTGGGTCTCACTCAGTAGGACGGGGCACTTACATAGAGAGAGAGTATCCCAGTTTCTCTGGACAGGTTACTGGTTCTGGGACTCAGAAATCCAGGTGCACACTTAACTTGAAACTTGTTCATGCAAGGGGTACTCTAATGAGCAACATAGGATTATTTCTGTTGTTTTAGGCTTAGGGCTTTTGTTAAAGTTGTGTTGGTATTAAGATTCCTTTACACAAGTTTTTAATTACTAATGGGATAGTTTAAGTCCTAAATTATTCTCAAATGATATTTTCTTTAGGCTGTATTTCAAAGAACAGTATTTTTTATCTTAACATGGGCTCACAAAGTTTTCTCATGTAGTGTCTGTCTTGGGTGGGGTTTTGGGGTTTTGTTTTGTTTTTGTTTTGTTTTGTTTTTTCTTTTAAATCTTTACATTAATAGGAGTCATTTATTTCTAAGTGGGAAAGGAAATCTGTTTTTATTAAGGCTAAATAACATGTTTATCTTGTGATTTGCTAGGGTAATAATACTTAAAATTCGAAAATACGTCTTTCTATAATAAAACGTGTTGGGTTTTTTTCTCCCTTGCTCTCTATGCGGACTAATACCTGTGTAGATGTTACTGAATTTTGTTTGTGCTGGTGTTTTTCCTCCAACTATTACACCTGATAATTTTTATTTTGGTTTCAAAGAATTGTTGAGTTATAACTTAAGACAAAAGCCAATCTTAGGAATAAAAGGGGATGTAGAAACATTTATTCTTTACTAACAAGCTTCTTTGCTATTCCAGGTAGGTATTTGCATGTTTTTCCTACACAAAGTATAAAAGCTCCTGTCAATGCGAGGATTTTTCTAGGAAAAGACTATAGCAGTTTTAACTTTGCTTCCCTTTGGTTTCCTTATCAAAAAAAAAAAAAATACTGCATATGATCAGTGGATGGTAATAACTAGATTAATCTCTTCATAGCTTCTTTGTTGATATGATTATTAAGGGGATTTGATATTAGTGACTCGATGTTCTCCTTCAGAATAGTACTGGCCTCTCAGTCTAGATGAAATTTCCACCTTGAGAGTGTAGATAAATGAAAGTATAATTGCTTTCCCATACCAAAGCTAAACACATTTTTGCTTCCAGCCTTGGTCTTTTAGTGATCTAAAAGGAGATCTTTTAGCTCTGTTAGTGATCTTTGCATAGTTCATGCTTCCTAACATATAGTATCTGCTCAAGTATTTGCTGAGTAAATGAACAAAAAGGCTTCTTCAGAAAAGAGGATAATAGAACTAGGTCAGAGGCACTGCTAATTTTCCAAGGCCTTTTCTGTTTCATCTTGGGAAAATTTGGTATTTACATATACTGTGGTTCTTTTTCAAGTCGACCCATCATCTTTTTTCAAACAGGTCATGTTGGCTGGAAACATCTTGCATAAAATTCCTTTTCCCTCTTTGAGTAAAATGGGTAAAATAGAGCAGAACTGACATTTCTCCTAGAGAAAAAACTTTTTGATGTATTTGATGATTAGGGAAAGTTTGCCTTAATTATATTCTAAGGTCTTACATGGTAAAAAAATATCACAATCTTTATTCTAGTTTTTTTCTGAACTTTGACTCCCCTCCCCACCCCCCCCCGTTTGAGAAAAATAAGCAGGTAATCCCTTTTCAGAATTAATGTTACTGATCAGTTGCATCAGTAATGGAACAGACTTCATTGTTCTCTTGAGCACCTGCATCATACTGGCCAAGGCCTCTTCCCATAAAAAGGAGCTAAGTTTTTCTGAAGAGCTCTTTGGTCTTTTATTAAATGGTTACTGCCATTCTGGTATAAGCGTTTATCAAGTGTTTAATTAATACCATTTATTAAACAGAGAAAGGGTAGTCTTGTTACTTTGTGTAAGAGTTATAGAGCATTATTGTGGAAAATGGTCACAGGCATGTTCTTCACAACATGGACTTCTCTTTTCGCAAGAGAACTTGGGGTTCTTCCTTGTGTTGTTAATTTGAAGTTTGCAGCATGTGAACTAATGCAATCTGCCTTTCCTGCCAGGTCTTAGACCAGAAGTTCTCTTGGTAGTAGGGTAAGGACTCAACACTAGTGATTTCTACTACCTCCTCTGCATAAATCCACAAGAAGCAGCCAAAAACTGGATAGTTTTGTCTTGAACATGAAATGACAAAATACATACTAGAAAACATAATTCCAGTTCAAAGAAGAATGTAGTGGTGTGAAAAGAACACCACATTTTGAGTCATACCAGCTTTTTACCACCTAATACTTACAAGGCCTAAGGAAATCAGTCAGTTCCTCTGAGAAAACTGAGTTCAATTAAATGACAGTAATGTCTACCCCATAGGATTGTTACAGAGAATGAAAATCAGGCGTCTCTTAACTCTAGAGTCCAGGAATGGGATTTAAAAGATCCAGGAAGCCTTAAAAACTGTATTTTTGTGGGGCAGAGGGTCCATTTTGACTAGTAAATTTTCCAGAGTTTCATTAAAACATCTGAAAGCCACCGGTATAAGACAAAAAACAGCTTATAGGAGGTGAAGCAGTAAAATCTTGAATGTAGCATCTGTAACAGTTGGCAACAGTAGTTGAATAATAGTAATAGTTACTCAGTTAACTTAAGTTCCATTTTATTATGCTCCACATTTTTATTTGCCTCAGGCAGTTTTAAGATGTGATTGCTGGGCACTGGTTTTTATCTGTAGACTACAGAACTGCCATTAAGCAGGAACAAGCTAGGAAACCAGGTAGCTTTGGGGGCTTTGCTGATCTGAATATATTATGTGCCTTGTGCTTTAAAAACCACTATATGGAATTGTAAGCTGACAACCACTAGGCAGCTTATTTATTGGAATAAGGGCTTCTTAAAAGAATTCTGCAGTATTATACTCATCTTTACTACTTAATATATTTACATGTTTTTTCAAATGGCTTTTGGTATGTTTGAAAATAGAAAGACCTTCTGTTGCAAAGGAGATACAGTCTCTTCCAGGGAGGAATACATTGGACAGACTCTTGATAATAAAATTCATTATTTTTGGAGAGTTGTCATAAGCAGTAAGTATTGCACCTGGTGAGGTATTTTATACAGTTGGAAAGTCTGAGGTGTGTGATGTGAAAATGAAAGGAAATAAAGGAATGATAATAGAAAGGCAGGTGGTTGCTCTTTGGTGGAAAGGGGAAGAATAACCAATTTAAGAGCAACAGGCTACCCATCCTTTTTCAGTGTAGCAGTACTTCACTAAGAATGCCTTTCTACCTGTTCTAGTAAAAGATGGAGATGCTTAGTTTTAGTGGTGAGCTGTGAAGATGATGATTAGTGTGTTAAAAGTGAACTAAGAGGAAAAGTTTAAAGGATTCAGAATTGGAATTAGAGTGAAAAACCTGAGTTAAAATCTCAAGAATAGGAAGTACAGGCACACTTACAATGATTCAACACTTAATCTACCCAAGAAAAAGGAAGAAATTGTATGCGGCCCCCACAGAGGCATTTTGAATTAGAAAGGTGGAAAATAAGCTCCCTTTGAGTTATAATAGCTCACCAAGAGTAATTTTGCTTTTCATTTGTTCTTTTAAGAACACTCAGCTTTACTAGTAAAGAAATCCTAGTGGTAACACCTCATTAGTGGTACAATAGAAGCATCCTAATTGGTTAACTGAAAAGTTGTTTATATGATCATACTTGTTTTAAACATTTGTTTTAAATTAAAATACAGATGTATATGTTCATTTGTCCATTTTTAATGTGAGGCAAAGGCCTTTTCAAATAATTTGCTAACTACCCCTATCAATGATGTATCCTTTATAAAATACAGTTTGAGTCTGCATAGTAGAGTGAGAATTTAAATGTTTGGTAAGCAATCAGTTCACAGTCCCTCTAGAAATGTGTAATTTTTTCTAATCTTTTAGTTGTCCAACCCACGCTATTTTTCTGTATGTAACTCCCTTTAAAAACTAGTTGTTTCCTCACCCCCCCCCAAAAAAGTGCTCTTCCAAAGCACTCCATTTAGTTTTCATAGTAACATATCTTCTCACACTTGTGTATCCTAACATTTAAATAACATAACATTTTAAGTAATTATAGCCAGTATAGTGGCATGGTTTTGGAAACAAATATCAGACTATTAGTCGGATACCTTAACAAATATCAATAACTGCTGATAGAAGCTGAGGGGGAGTCCAGAGAGTAGCTGAAAAGTCTATCCTCAAGCATTTAGTCTAATTCATGGGCATTGTCGGGTTTGCTTACCTAGAAGTGAAGAATATAGTATAATCTAGGTTATCACTTAAGTGAAATTTGGTTAATTCAGCACTTAAGGGTTTGCAGAAGAGTTGTTGCATTCTAGATCATTCTATTAGAACATTCGGTGGGGGGAACATTGCTTCCTTTAAAAGGCTTTTTCAATAATTTTACAAGAGATGAGACTAGGAGAGATGGGTACTGGCTAGATTATACTATACTATTATACATACCTGGTATAATGTTATAAACTAAGGAGTGGGGGACATCAGAGGCCATGGAAAAACTTAAGGCCCTGGAAAGTGACACCAAATTTTGCCTCTTAGAAGGTAGATTGGTAGAAATGCAAAAAAATAGTTGTTTTTATAAGGAAAATCAGCTTTTATAATTTTATAAATTTTTTGAAGATTTGATCTGATTCTTTGGACTCATTTTCTTCTAATATCAGAGTAGATTCTCAGTGCCCATATAATGGATATATAGTTAACCATTGTTTATACATTAATCCTTTTTTTATGCTTGGGGCTTTAACCTATGAAAGACTTAGGGGTTTTTTCCCCCCCATAAATATAGTATCTTTTCATATCTGGTAAGTGGTTCTAGCATATAAAGGGAGCCCTGTATGTGAAATAGTTTTGCCTTTATAATACTGAGTTAAATTTTACTGGGCTATTGAGATTAATTTGACTATACATTTTTGATCCCAAAGTAAGTGATCTTTGGCACATTCATAGTGAAGAATGTATATGTATATGCATATGAGAAATTCTCTTAAAAAGTTAAAATTATAGGGGCGCCTGGGTGGTTCAGTCGTTAAGCGTCTGCCTTCGGCTCAGGTCATAATTCCTGGTCCTGGGATCAAGCCCCGCATCAGGCTCCCTGCTCCGCGGGAAGCCTGCTTCTCCCTCTCCCACTCCCCCTGCTTGTGTTCCCTCTCTCACTGTGTCTCTCTCTGTCAAATAAATAAATAAATAAAATCTTTAAAAAAAAAAAAAGTTAAAATTATAGATGTTTTGATGTCAGCCACATTAAAAAAAACTTGTCCATTGAAATTATAATACGTGTTAGAATTTTTTTTTCCCCCTAGAATTTCTAAGATCCCTATTGTGATTTCATCCTGGTTCTTGTAGTTTCATTAGCATGATGGTTTTACATTGAGAATAAACAGTGCTCTTTAGGGGATTTGGAATTGCTCTAAGTTTCAATATACCAAAAGCCAGAGTTCGTCTTTCTTTCGAAGTTACCTCTCCTTTCTGTGGACTTAATTTTGGCAGTTCTGTGCTGCATACAGCTCTTATTATTTCTGTAAAGCACTGATTCCCTTCTGTCCTTCTGTTCGATCTTTGCCAAAATCCTGTACATAGAGCCTATGGCTCTAGTTTGGTCTTACCACTGTCCCTGATACAAGCCATTGCTGATTCCCATCTTTATGGCCTGAGCGTTTCTGCTTCATTACTCTGCTTTAGAATTTACTTTAGTCTTGTTTTTGTTTTTGCTTTTTCTAACTTCAGAGGATTGGCTCCATTCCTTCATTCTCCTTGAAAACAGAATGGACGGTTGATGCTTGTGGTATTTAATTTGATAGTAAGCATATCAGTATTTTTTAAGTAGCACAGATTTTAATTTGGCTTGGGAGGAATGGAGTGTTTAGCCACCATATATATCAGCAGTTTCCAGGGTATTAGGCATATTGCTGTGCTACAGGTCATTCTTCGTTCTTTTCTGAATGAAAAACTTCTATCTGCAAAAATGTACCAGTTGTCATTTGTCATTGATTTAGTTGTGCATTTTCTGGTAAGGTAATGTGACATAAGTAGTAATGTGGTATAGAATAGTCTTTTTCTTTTTCTTTTTCTTTTTTTTTTTTTAAGATTTTATTTATATGACAGAGCACAAGCAGGGGGAGCTGCAGACAGAGGGACCAATGAGGGGCTCACTCCCAGGACCCTGGGATCATGACCTGAGCTAAAGGCAGACATTTAACCAACTGAGCCACCCAGGCGCTCTGTAGAAGAGTCCTATATCTTGTCAGAGTTCACTTTTGTTTTCTGTTGGCTTATTTATTTACTGCTACAGTGTGGCTCTTAAGGCAACAAAGCATGGATGTATAGCTGATTTGGTATCAGTATGATCCTGTGATATGGACGTGCACATTTGTTTACACTCATAGATTACTAAAAGGTTTCAACATCTAAACTTTTGTGACTTTTCTTTTGATAGAATTTGTTATGAGCATTCTTCCCTTCTCCCCCAAATAAAGATAGGCTTACAGCGGTGTTAGCCACAGGTAGGATGGCAAGAATGTGAGGACAGTCTGTCAAATGTTAATATGTAGAGTTAAATAGACCAAAATAAGACTTTGTTCAGTGGGTTGACCTGTATGCCTGTTCATTTTTTTAAAATGTAGGAAAGACCCTATTGCATTTAATTTTCAAGGAGTGCCCAGTTTTGTTGTATTGGGATTTCATTTACTTGAATTGTTTAATGAGTAGTTAAAAATGTTTTTTAGTGGAGGTTAATTCCTATCTTGAAAACAAGTTTTGGGATCTAAGAGGGTTTTTTGTTTGTTTCTTTGTTTTTAATTAGTATTACCAAGGAACCCAGTCAGAGTTGAGTGTGTCTCATTTTGATTAATTACAAATGCTTTTCTGAGAAAAACCTATTTGTTGATCCAAGACTCATGAATTGTCTGCTCATTATTTTTTTGCTTCTTAAAACATACAACAAACACCATTGCCCAGAGTTTAGGAAGCCGTAGACATACTTGGACCACATTTAACCCAGGTACATTTGGTGAAATCCTACCCCAAATGCATTACTTTTAAAATGCGATTCTGTGAAAATGACAGTTGAGGGCAGTATTATATATAGGCAGGCTGTAGTATACTTAGAACAAATTCTCAATTCAATAATTTGAGTACTTTACTACTGTGTTTGGAAGATGTTCAGAAATAGACATCCTAAAGTGATGGTGTTCTTTGCTATGAGTAATGACTTTTCCCTCCAGTTTCTCCTTTGGTTGTTTTCATCTGATAGAGAGGGGCTTTTCGTCAGACTTAATTAGATCCCAGGGATAAGACTTGAAGAATAAACTTGTGTAATTTTTCTAAAAATAAAGGAAACTAAAATGTGTACTACCTTTAAAGGGTTGATAGACTACTCTAGCACAGGCTATGCAAACTTTTGGGGTTTGAAATTTTTACTCATTTTATGACTTTGGGCAAGTTATTCCATCTCTGTGACTCTGTTTCCACATCTTCAAAATGGGAATGGTGATAGTATCTACCTTGAGGATGTTTTGAGAATTACTGAGTTAACACACACCCGTGGTGATATTAAAGGTAAGCAAATATACTGCTTACCTTTTTTTGTACCTCTGATATCACTTCAGTGTGACTTGATTTATTAATTCTGATGTTAAATGTAAGAATTTTAATTGCGTAAATTTCGTATATTTAATATTTATTTTATAAGCTCCCTGTGTTATTGAAAAATACATATAATACATATTTATAAAAATATATATAGATATAATAAATATGAAAAGTCCCTGCTCTTAAAAAATCTTGACAACTTAGGGAGGTGGGCCCATACCCAAATAATACAACAGAAAGACTTCCATGTTTGGTTAACTATGAAAGAGCTGGTCTTCACCTTTTTTAAAAAAGCAACTGATAAAATCTAGTCCCACTGGGGAGTTTATAATAATATAATACAGTGTGCATGTGCAAATTAAAAAACACTATAAAAAATGAGGTGTTTTAAACAAAAAGTGTTTTGTGGTGGAAATACTGAGAAATGGGGCCTTGGTTCGTGGTCAGCCCTGGTCAAGGTTGATGCCAACTATAAAAAGGGTTCTGCGTCAGGGGAGGAGGAGGAAAGCCACCCAAGCATGTTAGAACAGTTTTAACAGTTATCAGTTGGTGCTCTATAAATTCTTTTTGGTACCTTCTACCATTTACCATTTTATCATTAGGAGCTACATTTTGAATATGAGGTAAAACATTGATTATCCTGGGATTATTTTGTCTAGTATTAAGAATCCAAAGGCAGACATTGTCTGAACCTGATTTAATTTAGCAGTTTTTCATCCCATTTATTTTGAGTCCTTTCACCGAGGTGATTTTTTATTTATTTTTATTTATTTATTTTTTAAGATTTTATTTGACAGGGAGAGGGAACACAAGCAGGGGGAGCAGGAGAGGGAGAAGCAGGCTTCCTGCTGAGCAGGAAGCCCGATGCTGGGGGGGGGGTCCTCGGGACCCTGGGACCATGACCTGAGCTGAAGGCAGACGCTTAACGACTGAGCCACCCAGGCGCCCCACCGAGGTGATTTTTTAAAGACATACATACAAAATGTTTTAGAACACTGGGCTTTTTATCAGCTTTAAGTTTTCCGCAGGTATCTTTTGATTCATTTTGGGGAAAATTTAAGGAGCAACTACTCTAGCTTTCAGCAGGAATTAGGATGAAATTTTAGGCTGGCTTTAACATTTCCTTAAACACCAGGGCTAATATATCTTGGTTTTCTCACATTCGGTTGTTGATTTTTTAGAAGTTAAATGGTGAAGATTTGCCATTTATTTATTAATGGAAAGTACATTCAGCTAAGTGATTGGTTAACACTCCTCTGTGATCCCATCCTTGAAGTTAAGCGGCTCTGTCTTTTCATACTATATGACCTCATTCATAGGACACCTAAAATTTTACTCTTGTAGGTTTACTCTTGTAGGCCAACATTGCATAGAAAGATGAGTTTAGGGTGCCTGGGTGGCTCAGTTGGTTAAGCGACTGCCTTCGGCTCAGGTCATGATCCTGGAGTGCCAGGATCCAGTCCCGCGTCGGGCTCCCTGCTCAGTGGAGAGCCTGCTTCTCCCTCTCCCTCTGCCTGCCTCTCTGCCTACTTGTGCTCTCTCTCTCTATCTCTGTCAAATAAATAAATAAAATCTTTAAAACAAATTTAAAAAAAAAGATGAGTTTAAGTCAAAATGTCTGCAAATTAATTCTTGGCATGGCCTGATTCATTAGCATTTCTGGTGGAGCATTTTTCTAATTGGTTGGTTGGAAGCAACTAAATGAAGTTGCAGTTGAAAGAGGCCATTCCAGCCACAAGGGGGAGCAAGAGGCTAATTTCCAAGTCAGTGGGCCCCAGTTGCCACAAAAAGCCTGCTTGCTTTTTAGAATTTTAGATTTAGGAATGATAAAAGGCTCAGTCGCTCTGCAGAATAAAGTGAAAGTTCTGAGAAAATTCTTTACACAAGGGAATTGTGCAAGACTAGAAATTTGAACTTATACAATGTGCTGTAAAATTGGATTTCCTATTGAGGTTATTAAAAATGACTTGGAGATGTTACAAGTTTTGTAACTAAATAATAAAATAAATTGGGAGTTGACTCATTGAATTTTAGGTTTGAAGCAGCATCCATCCTAGATTTTTTATTTTCACAGATAAACTGAAGCTCAGAGGTTTAATGATTTATGTTAGGTCATACCATAAACATAACACTTTGTCCCTTATTATATGACCTTAGTTGTAGATTGAGACATGTTTACTTTGCTATAAATGCATGAGTTTTTAGGAGGGATTGAGGATTATTGGAATAACTGGATGAAATTACCACTTTAATTTCATTAAAAACAGTGGCTTCAGTTTTAGACTGTATTTTAGGATTCTATAGTTAAATGAAAATGAGAATCTCATTTGTGAAAACCTTTGTCCCTCAATTTCCTGCCCCCCTTTCTCTTTTAACGACTGGCATTTTTCATACATGATTTGTATGAAAGTAGAATATCTGTATCCTGACTTCTCTTCATTTGTTTTCATAGGAGAGGGCCATGGTAGTACAATCTAAAACAGGAATGGGTTATGGGAGCTTGATCTTTCCCATTCACGTATTTAGTGAGGTCAAGTCAAAGGAGACCTACTCTAGGCATGTTTTCAAATTGCGGTCCGTAAATGTCTCATTAGGGGTTCTTTTGCTTTGATACTCTGGGTCTGTTTACTATTTGCTAATGACATGCATACTTATCTTAATGGAAATTAAATTTAGTACTATTAGTGGAATACTCTCTAAGAAAAAGTGGGAGCCTCCTTTCTACCCCTCATATTTTTGTTTACAAATGTATCAGCACTTATTTTTGTGCTGTTTCTCTCCTAAATACAAATTTTACCAATCAAATAAGGAAATTTGAAAAATACAATTGAGCACAAAAATAGTCTGAGGGTGGAGAGCAAACTCACTGGTATTGTCATGTTCTAGAAAGAGTGACTGTTAAAAAGGATTTTTCTTTAAAACTTATTTTTATATAATATTTTACAAAAATGGAAAATAGCCTTTTTATTTTTACACATGGTAGTTAAATTCTTTCTAACCAGTTACCTTATTTTTTAACTTTTCATTTTGAAATAATTTCTTTTTTTTTTTTTTTTAAAGATTTTATTTATTTATTTGAGAGAGCGAGAATGAGAGAGAGAGAGAGCACATGAGAGGGGGGAGGGTCAGAGGGAGAAGCAGACTCCCTGCTGAGCAGGGAGCCCGATGCGGGACTCGATCCCGGGACTCCAGGATCATGACCTGAGCCGAAGGCAGTCGCTTAACCAACTGAGCCACCCAGGCGCCCTATTTTGAAATAATTTCAAACTTAGGGAAAAAAAGTTTGAAAAATAGTATGAAGTATTTCCCATATATCCTTTACCCAATTCCCTAAGTATTAACATGTCGTATATAACCACAGTATAATTATCAAAATTAGCATTTTGTAAAATAACTGATGAAATAAACTATATAACCTAGAGAATTTATTCACAGATAGTACCACTTATAACCCCTAATTTCAGAGTACTGGCCTGTTATTTTCCCTAATTCAGAGTACTGGCCTTTTATTCTGTTGACTGTCCCTCAGTTTGGATTTCTCCAGTGAGTTCTTAAAATTCAGATTGTGCATTTTGGGAAGAATTCCATTTCCTGGAAGTGATAACAATGCCCTCTAGGAGACACGTGATATTGTCCTGTTACTTAACCAAGATATCTAGATAGGACATTAATTTAAACCACTGAAGACTTGTAGAAACACCGTATGATACAAAACTATTAATCAGTTGAGTTTTTTTTAAGATAGACGCCCCATAGTATGATTGTTTTGTCAAAGGTTATGAACTGAATGTATTTTGCCAAAGTACTTTCTAAATGGATTATGTCATTTTCTGATGGATTACTCTTTGAAAAGGGAAGATACCCCAGTTCTATAACTTGTAATTTTGCTTTGAAATACATAGTTCACTAGCTAGCTGGCTTCATGTATTCTAATTGGCAAGCCCAAATCACAGCACATAGGCCAGTGATTTAAGTGCATAGTCACTGTTCTTTAGGGCTGAAATAAATGTATACTTTATAATGGGTATTCGTTAATTTTTTAGATTTTAGTCTGAGGACCCTTAGTCTATAAATTGATGCTCATTTAAGAAAGGAAGAAAAAGTGACCTTGAGTTTAAAAATCTAAGGAATAGTGGTGGGATAGGAAGTGCATTAGAGAAGTTTTCCTGGGATAAAATTGGAAGGGAGGTTTTGAAATTAATGTTGGAGTGAAACGCAGGAAGACTTAATCTCTGGATTTTTGTCTCCCTTAGCCTCCTTCAGGGTCATTACATAGAACCCTGCAGCTTATCCAGGGGTCTTGCAAGCATATTAGGTTATATATGTACCTAGCCTCCCCTTGGCCGCTGTTTCTGAATATAGTTGACCCTTGAACAACATGGGGGTTGGGGTGCAGACCACCCCCCTATGCAGTTGAGAATTCTGTAACTACTGACTCCCCAAAACTTAACAGCCTATTG
This sequence comes from Callorhinus ursinus, assembly GCF_003265705.2. Taxonomy (NCBI): domain Eukaryota; kingdom Metazoa; phylum Chordata; class Mammalia; order Carnivora; family Otariidae; genus Callorhinus; species Callorhinus ursinus. The sequence goes on along the minus strand of NW_027397067.1, from coordinate 47,063,585 downwards.
TTGGCTGGAAGCCTTACCAGTAACATAAACAGTCTGTTAACACAAATTTTGTATGTTACATGTGTTGTACACTGTATTCTTAAAATTAAACTAGAGAAAATACAGTGTTAAGAAAATCGTAAGGAAGAGAAAATACATTTATAGTACCATACTGTAAAAAAAAAAAAAAAAAAACCCCACTTCTTGGTGGACCCATGCAGTTCAAACCCATGTTGTTCAAGGGTCATCTGTATATGTGCTTATAACACCCAAACACTTGTCATTTTGGAGCAATGTCTTAGGTCTTTAGAGAAAACAGAATATTGTTTTTTGTCTTTTTTGCAGGATAATCATTATCTAACAGTACCAACCTTAAGAATTTCTATCATGTTTTAACTAGAAGTTGGATAAGATGATGACTTTTGATAGTTTTTAGGTTGCTGAACTAAGTTTATTTCCTCAAGATTATTCTAGCTTTCTTCTGTTCTATTAAAATGAAACTGTTTGAATTATGCATATGTAATGCAGCCTGAGGATTTAATATTTAAGTGCCTAATATGTATAAAACTTGTTTCTTTAAAGAGCCTATAAGGTTAAGAATAGATATGTATGTGAAAAGTTAAAGGTATAAAATTAAATTTTTTACTCTGGATAATAATTTAGATGTTATAGAGCATAGGATATGAAGTAAAAAAAATAAAAATTTTCTGAGTTTTGTCCTACCTGCTCAGAGGTAATCTGTATTAGCCTTAGTTCTATTTTTACCTTTCTGGGAATTTATGGTTCCTATGCAAACAATTCTATCCTTGAAGAAGACACATGAGTTAGGATTATATACAAAGTACTCTGAGGGCACCTGGCTGACTCAGTTAGGTATGGGACTCTTGATTTCAGGGTTGTAAATTCAAACCCCACGTTGGGTATAGAGAGTACTTAAAAAAAAAAAAAAAAATCTTTAAGAAACAAGCAAAACCAAAAAACTCCCCAAAGTATTCTTTAACTTGTGCATATACATGGGCACTTTGGTGTATGTCTTAGGCTTTATTCCATATTGACACACACCTCATTTTTAAAATGTTTTATAGCATTATATATGTGTACTATAATTTATGTGTATATATGTGTAATATAATTTAACTAGTCCATTATTGACAAATTAGGGTATTTCCTTTTTTCTTCTTTAAAAACTCTTGCAGTGCCTGGGTGGCTCAGTTGGTTAAGCATCGAACTCTTGATTTCAGCTCAGGTCATGATCTTAGAGAGTTGTGGGATTGAGCCCCATGTTGGGCTCTGCTCAGCACAGTCTGCTTGTCCCTCTCCCTCTGCTCCAATCCCTGCTTGTGCTGCTAGCTCGTTCATTTGCTTGCTTGCTCTGTCTTTAAAATAAATAAAATCTTAAAAAAAAAAAGCTCTTCACTGAACACTAGAGGTATAGAAAACGTGGGCCTAAACTGAATAGTTTTGAGAATTAGCTTTAGGGAGAACATAGAATTAGACCTGGATATTTAAAGGTGGATGGTATTTAGCACAGATAGCTTTAAATCAATAGTGATGTGTGGACTCCTTTTAGAGGGGGTCCCTGAGGTCACAATTTCATGATAATACTGAGTCACCATTGATTCTTCACTGTGTGGACATTAGCACTGATGCAAAAACTGCTGGTCCTAATACTAATAAAGATAGTGGGACCATACTGTATTAGTAATTTATGTATTCCTCACCACTACCCATCTAGTTTTTTTGGGGGGGGGAGTGGATACTGGCTTTATTTACTGTCCTTGAAGCTATAAAATCATTATTAGCCCTTATGTAGATAATCTTTTTAATATTCTGTGAGGCATAATGAGAAGTATTAACAGTTAGCCCCCAGGAAAAGTTTTTGTGATTGAATCGTGAGCTGAACTAGCTGTTCCCTGATTTTACCCCACAGAACACTCTCTACTTCAAAGAATGACAGACAGGCAAGCTATGGTTATTTAGGCTTGAGTATTTGGCAGACATCTTGAAAATGAAGAAGTGATCTTGTCACTTTAATGAAAACAAATGGTATTTGTGACCAGTGATAAAAGTTAAGCTTTGAAGCACAAATGAGAATTTTGGAAAACTTGTATCCACCACTTCCATGATCTTGACAGCTTTCCAATTTTTTTTTTTTAAGATTTTATCTATTTATTTGACAGTAAGAGAGGGAACACAACCAAGGGGAGAGGGAGAAGCAGGCTTCCTGCGGAGCAGGGAGCCCGATGTGGGGCTTGATCCATCATGACCCGAGCTGAAGGCAGACGCTTAACAACTGAGCCACCCACGCGCCCCCCAAATTTTTTTAATGAGTATAAAGCAGTCCTAAAACCAAAAATCTTTAAACCTTAAATATGGAGCATTTGTTGTTACTAGTTTTTTTCTAGAATATGTATCTATTTTTTTTTTTTTAAGATTTTTTTATTTGGAGAGAGAAAGCACAAGCAGGGAGAGCAGGAGGGAGAGGGAAGAGCAGGGAGCCTGATGCGGGGCTCAATCCCAGGACCCTGGGATTATGACCTGAGCTGAAGGCAGATGCTTAACTGGCTGAGCCACCCAGGCACCCCGAAAGTGTATGTTTAGAGAGAAATAATAGGTACTATGGTTGGGAGGAATAAGTTAGTATTTTTTAAACATAAGGAAATTAGATCACATAAGAGGAGGGGGAGTCTGGAACTAAGGTGGGTTTCTGGGATGTTGGTGAGTTGGCTGGTTAAGGTGTCATTTTAAAGTTAATTATCTATAATGCAGATATTTCCTATGATAACTTATTTACTTGATTAGTTTAGACAGTACTTGAAAGAAAATAGTTGGTTAGAGAATGCTGGTTCAGATTAGACTGTTCTGTCCTCCAAAGGGTATCCCTTATTGTTCTGTTCTAAATCCTTTCTGTATATTAACTCACATTATTTTACCCCTCTTAATAGTTACACAAATTTAGATTACTGAACTCAAAGTGTTAAAAATGAGATTACAAGAGCCACTAAAGCAGATTTTTGAATGTCAAGATCTCATATGTTATATCTGAACAGTGCCTGCTCTGTCAGGAACTATGATTTTCCTATTTATACTCTCATTTAGACCTAGCAGCCTTTGAGGTAGATTTTCATGTCGATCATTTTATATAACTAGATTTTCATTTAGTTTTATAGATTAGCTCTGAGAGATTAATTTGCCCAATATTTCAAAATTAATGATGAGAGAGGAATTCAAAGTCTGTCTGATTTTAGAGTTTATGCTTTATTACACCAAGCTGATGCTCTAGGAAGTGCTTGGATACCCAGAGATTAGGGTCTTGCTACCAATTTAGGTAGTAGTTTTGGTGTTTTAGGCGGTTTCTAGTCTAATTGTTGCCTAAAGGTGATGTTTTACTCTTCCTCTTAATTTCAGACTATAATCGTACTAAAGGACTAGTGGTATGGTATATCAGTAGAATAGAGATAGATTTTTCAGTTTATAAACCTTTCATTAGAAATATTTGACCACGGGGCGCCTGGGTGGCTCAGTTGGTTACAGCGACTGCCTTCGGCTCGGGTCATGATCCTGGAGTCCCCGGATCGAATCCCGCATCGGGCTCCCTGCTCGGCGGGGAGTCTGCTTCTCCCTCTGACCCTCTTCCTCTCGTGCTCTCTATCTCTCTCATTCTCTGTCTCTCAAATGAATAAATAAAATCTTTAAAAAAAAAAAAAAGAAAGAAAGAAATATTTGACCACAGCCAGGATTGAACGTTAAGTTCTTGTTAATGAAGAAGGCAGGTTGAACCTACCCCAGGAAGGGCAGTCAGAACTAGATGACATGTTTATATGGTTCCTTAATTTGAATACACTACAAAGTCAAAGCATTTATGGTATGTAGATCATTCTTTGATCAAAGCATGTGTTAGAAACTTGCTAATATATTCTGCCCTGGTAAATTGACTGGTTTGGGGGGGGAAGTCATTACTTGACACCATATATCTTAAGTGTTTTCACAACCTAAGAGGTTAATCGTACCTGTAAAGAGAGAAAAATCTTAAGATCTCAAGAGTCACTAATTTATCCATTGATAGATTGTTTCAGTGTCTTCTCTTAAGAACATATCATTTGGGGCACCTGGGTGGTTCAGTCGTTAAGCATCTGCCTTCGGCTCAGGTCATGATCCCGGGGCCCTGGGATCGAGCCCCACATCGGGTTCCCTGCTCCGCGGGAAGCCTGCTTCTCCCTCTTCCACTCCCCCTGCTTGTGTTCCTGCTCTTGCTGTGTCTCTCTCTGTCAAATAAATAAAATATTAAAAAATATATATATACCATGCTTAAGAACATATCATTTAGCACTGGATTATGAACCATTTACAGAAAGATGTTGAATATGGGCTTCTAATAGCATCTTGCTGCTTCCTATCCCACTTTACCTTGTTAGGATGACTATAAAGTCAGAATATGCATTAACTCTAATTTTGCAAATTAATCATAGATATTTTTGAAAATCTTGGCCATGGTATCTTTAAGACAGTGGTTGTCATCAAAAGCAGATTTTTAAATTGCTGAGGCAATACCGTGAATTTTTTTAATCAAATTATATTTTAGCAAGATTCATATGGATTGTATAGCCTCGGTGCTTGAGTGTAAGATGTTCTTTAATTTCGTGTTTGAGTTAAATATCCTTTTCCATTTTAATTACATTTGGATTAGGAAGTTAATGTACTATGTTATATGAAGAATTTTGTAAGTGGAGGTACATCAGTAGTCAGCCTGCCCTTTGTTTCATGGTTGGAAGTTGTAATGTCTCATCTACCACTTATATAAAAGGCTGTTTCCCCTTAGAAATTCAGATTCTTAACAGTGTCCCAGAGTAATCATCACTTTCATTATACTATAGTAGATGAATGAAATTTAGAAGGTTGCATTATAGAGTAGGATATTCTCTTAAGTTTTCATATTTTTTGAAAATAGCTGTTAGTCCTTTCCTCTATTTGACTTTTAAATTTGCTCACCTCCAATTTTTTCCTTGTCACTGCTGCTTTCTGATTAAGTGCTGCTTCCTTTTTCCTTTTGTTTTTATTCTTTCCATCTTGGTCTTCCTACTTTGCCTCTTTCCTGTGACTTCGAAATCTGGAAAATGTAGATTTTATTCTTCTTTGGTCAATTTGACAAATTAACATACTTAATCACCTCTTTAGTGCTAAAACTAACTAAATTGAATGAACTCTGTATCTTCCATATCTTACATTAGAGTTGAATGAAACCACATCTGATTTATGAATCTATAAAATACCCCAACTGATCACCTTATTTTTCCTTAAAATCTCTGTAAGAGTAGGTGGAGCTATTTGATTAGGTGGCTTTATTCCAAGTTTGGACCGCTCAGATCTCTCTTATTGAGCAGAAATCTGCCTCTTGCTTAACTTAACCAGTCTTGTCTAGAGCCATTCTTTCAATTTTCATGACAAGTTTCTAGTTTCTTTACCATTCTTGCTTGCTTTCCTGGATATTCTCCAGTTTGCCAATCCTGTCTTGATAAATTTCTTAAAGAAGCAAAATGCTATAGCTTTGGTCTCATTAGTACATTATAGAACTGAATCATTTTCCTTAATTTTGATTCCTAATTGTATTAATATCTTGGAATCACATTATCCTTTTTCGTAGGCAGAGCACCCTATTAGGGCAGAAAAAAATGTAGCATAATTATAGTAGTACAGGTCAGATTGCCTAGTTGGAGTTGTACCTTCACACCTTAAGCTGGGCCCCATTGTCTTCTGTAGGGTAGTTTAGTTTCTCATGGGTAGGTTTATGAAAGGATCAAATTAAAATGAATATTAGAAGTGTTATCTTTATTATTGAAATAGCTTTATAAACTTTTGTATATTGCTGCATAACCATTCAAAACATAGTAACTTAAAACAGTGATTCATTCCTTCTCGTATCCTGCGGTTTGCCTCAACTACAGCTCTTCACATGGTGTTGGCTGGAGTCACTCATTGCTGCATTTAGCTGGGGCTGAAATATCTGAATGGCTTTACCTAACATGTCCCATTCCTGGGGCTAGCTTGACCTTTCTCTCCAGCAGGGTAGTTTGACTTTATATATGCTAGCCTAGGGTTCCAAGAGCAAAAGGGGAGGCTGCTAGTCCTCTTGGGTTAGGCTCAGAAATGGAACTCAGTCCCTTCCACTGCATTCTCTTGGTTCAAACCAAGTCATCAAAGTTAGCTCGGACTCAGGAGAAAGGAAGTAAATTCCACATCTTGACGAGGAGGGAATGGCATATGTGGACAGGGATGGCAAAGGAATTAGTGGAGGCTATCTTTGGAGATTGTGTACCACAATTCTGTTTTTTCCTAGCCAGTTGAACCAAGTGTTAGCCCCTTCATTTAATCTTTTTTTTTTTTTTTAAAGATTTTATTTATTTGAGAGAAAGAATGAGAGAGAGAGAGAGAGAGCACATGAGAGGGGAGAAGGTCAGAGGGAGAAGCAGACTCCCTGCCGAGCAGGGAGCCCGATGCGGGACTCGATCCGGGGACTCCAGGATCATGACCTGAGCCGAAGGCAGTGGCTTAACCAACTGAGCCACCCAGGCGCCCCCTTCATTTAATCTTTAATATCCAGTCTGTCTTGTGTTGTACGTTTTAATGGTTCTTAGAGTTATGTCATCAGAAGATATAATAGACAAAAGTATGCCGTTTATCCCGTTCTCAGCTTTTTACTTGTAACAGCTTTATTGAAGTATAACTGACATGCAAAGAACTGCACATTTTTGTAGTGTACAGTTTAATGAGCTTGCTTTCTCAACTTGTAGTCAGCATTTCACTAGAAACATTTGTTTGCCACTGTTGATACTTAACTCTTGGTCCTTTTGGTCTATAGTTTGGTCAGTAAGCTGGTTGATTACTGTTCTCTTGCCTTCCTATTACTTGTAGTTTCTGGTTAATATCTTTTAAAGTTGTTTCTGTTACTGTTTTCGATGTTAGGGCTAAAGCAGTGTTCACTTTGGGGGAAGAGGTGCTTAACTACTGTTTAAAAAATTTTCCTTGTGAGTTACACACAATGTTACTAGGGATATAGAAGTTAGTACTCATAAAAGATGTGTTACTGAAGATGGGTTGTAACATTTCTTGTCACCTTGCCTACACATGTTTGTGGCCTTCATCTTGACATAGAATGGGTTAAAGTCATTGACAAAGTTGAAGGACGTGACTAGGCAGTGTTCTCAGTTTCATTTGTCTTCCTTGCTAGACCACTTATCCACAAAGTTAGAGACGATCTTGCCCACCATTTATTTCTCAGTGTTTAGCACAGGGGCATTTAAATATTTGGAGAATTAAGTGAATGTGAAAAATACGTTTAAGGAGTAAAATATGAAATAGAACTGCGTAAGTGAAAAATAATTTTCATGTTTGGGCTTGGTTATTGTCAGTTTTATTTGAAGATATTTTAGTATAATCTTACATATGTAAATGAGTCAGACTTGTATATGGAGCCTTCTTTAAATTTATGTATTTTTCTTTTGCTGTTTGAAGTTACTTGTGAATTCTGGTTAGTCACGTTACTACTTTTTCTTTAGTTAGACTTCATAGTCTAATCTTCAGCTTAGTCAGAAATTGAATTTACCATTTGAAGTGTGGAATGCCACCATTTACTAGACTGACTTCAAAGCCATTATGCTATACCATCTTCCATAGTTGAATGAATAATATCTTTTGTATTAAGATATAAAACTTGAAAAGGCCTGGTCATTTGTTTAAGTGAAAAATCCACTTACTATATTAAATGGAGCTATCTTCTGTTTTTGAGGTGGATCCCAAAAGAGCTGCCATAGTCAGTGTTCAAAGAATGCTTATGGGGGCGCCTGGGTGGCTCAGTTGCTTGATCCCAGGCTTCTGGGATCGAACCCCACATCGGGCTCCCTGCTCAGCAGGGAGCCTGCTTCTCCCTCTCCCACTCCCCCTGCTTGGTGTTCCCTCTCTCACTGTCTCTCTGTCAAATAAAATAAAATCTTAAAAAAAAAAATAGAGTGCTTATGTCCTAAAGAGCGTGGTGTTCAAAGGACAAACGCAGCTGAGAGATCTTTGAATATGAAGGTATGGGTGTGGTGTAATAAAGTTTTGCTATCCTAACCAAAGTGTTCATCTGATTTTAGGCCAGTAGTTTCAAATATTGGTTAATAACCACAGGAAACGTAGTAGTTTGACTTCTCACCTTGACCCCCTTCCAATAATGCAGTGCAGCTTGGCCCTACTGCCATGTTGGCCCCTATCCACTTCATGTGGGTATCTGTAGCTTCACACTATCTGTAGCTTCAAACTGTCTTGCATAGAAGTAGACTAAACTGCGTGACTGCCAGAAGGACAGAAACCAAGAATCAAGAATTTGATAACTTGTAAAAATGGACTACTTGGGGCTAAGCCCAGTTGAAAACTGATTTTCACCTTGATTCATAGTATTTTTAGCTAGGAGGAAAATTGGGGGTGGTGAGAATGGTTTTGTTTTTTGAGTATTTTTATTAACATTTGCCTAATTGTACTACTGGAATTATCTTTTTTCCTCTTAAAAAACCCACTAGTTTATTGTGCCTTCTCCCCTTAATACAACGATCTGATATTTTTTTTGCTTTAAATCAATTGTAGAATATAATTATTAGCATGCTAGGCTGTAAATTAGATTGTTAATAGTTTTAAACAAAATTATACAGGATGAAATTTTATCTGTTGGTATGGTCTGTAAATATGTGTTTTATTAGCTAAAAATCACTTTAAGGGAATTAATAAAAGGTTTACTCTTCAGATCTGTAATTCTCATAAACCCATCTACCACTGTATTTAGTTTTTTTAAAGATTTATTTATTTGAGAGAGAGGGAGAGGAGCGAGCAGGGAGAGGGTGAGGGAGACTAGAATCTGCAGCAGGCCCCCTGCTGAGTGGGGAGCCTGGTGGGGAGCTGGATCTTACAACCCTGAGATCATGACCTGAGCCAAAACCAGAGTGGGGCGCTTACTGACTGTGCCACCCAGGCGCCCCATACCACTGTCTTCACTTTAATTAGGAACAATAAAACTTTGACTTTGAACAACTTGTTACCTGTTGTGAGGTTTTGCTTGAATTGTATTCTTCTAAATGAAGTTAATTTTGTTCTGCTTTCTCAGTTATGGACTCTGGTAGTGTCTCTTACATTATTGGTTTTTTGCTTGAGTCATAATTCTCCAAGAGTCCCAAAAGTTTATCTCTTGTGTTCTTTCCATTCTAATGACTACCTTGAAAATGGAAAGTTTGTCAACTTACTAGAAAAAGCTTGTTAGGAGCTCTCATGCTTTCACATTCACTGAAGCATGTGGTCTTTATCAGCATGTAAACAGATAGCACTGTGCAGGGGAGGCACATACTCAAAATGTGTCCATAAGTAATAAACTCAACACTAACTTCACTTTTTAAGCATTGCTCTCCAAAACATTCTGCTTTTGAACCACAAATTTATGAGCCTACTGCATTCATCTATTGTACTCTAGTAATAATTGGGTATTGGGCTGTAGTATGCTGTTAAGAAGTGAAGATTTTTTCAGTCTTGTAAATATTCTTACTGTTTCTTTTCTTCCAAAGTCTCTTTTGGAAAAGTTTTTGATCCCCAATGCTTCACAAGCAGAGAGCAAAGTCTTCTATTTGAAAATGAAAGGAGACTACTACCGTTACTTGGCCGAGGTTGCTGCTGGTGATGACAAGAAAGGTAAACTGTTTTTCAACATGTTTGTTGAACTTGTATAAAATAACACAGTATGGAAGTAGTCTCTCTGAAATGTAAACAGTTGTAGTTTTTTTGTTTAATTGCTTAGAGCTCTAAATGAAGAGCAGTAATTAACTTTTTTCTTTTTTGGGGGGGTAGGAGGGGCAAGAGTGCGAGGGCGAGAGAGAATCTTAAGCAGGCTCCATGCTGGGCTCGATCTCACAACCCTTTGATCATGACGGGAGCCAAAGTCAAGAGTCAGAGGCTTAGCGGACTGAGCCATGTGCTCCAGTAATTAATTTTTTTAAAGTCCTGAGAATGTATATCTACTGCCTAATATTGGTGTTCTAAAATCCATGCTTATTGAAAAGCCAATTTTGTGCATAGCCATGTTTCCTCACAATTTTAAGATTTTATTTATCATGACCTGAGCCAAATGCAGATGCTTAACGACTGAGCCACCCAGGCGCCCCGTTTCCTCACAATTTTAAGAGGTAGTGATCACAGCGTAACTATAGAGCAGTGAAAGCTAGTTATTAATTCTGAGATGATTGCAAGAGTTTTTGTAATGACATTGACCAATGGTTAGTGTAGTGGTGTTCCTTCGAGAAGGCTTTTTTAAATTTAAGATCCTCATTCAATCAAGGTTGCTACAGCTTAGTATTTCAGAGCATATCATTGGATATTAAAGGTCTGGCTTGAGGGGTGAAGATGAAGTGCAAACTTTGTTGATAATGTTTTGGCATGTTTTATTTTCCAGGGATTGTGGATCAGTCACAACAAGCATACCAAGAAGCTTTTGAAATCAGCAAAAAGGAAATGCAACCAACACATCCTATTAGATTGGGTCTGGCCCTTAACTTCTCTGTGTTCTATTACGAAATTCTGAACTCCCCGGAGAAAGCTTGCTCTCTTGCAAAGACAGTACGTATTTTACCTGTTTTGTGGAAATTTAGTAATCCTTATTATTTGAGCACTGAAATGTCCTTCTTTCGTCATAGGCTTTTGATGAAGCCATTGCTGAACTCGATACATTAAGTGAAGAGTCCTACAAAGACAGCACGCTAATAATGCAATTACTGAGAGACAACTTGACAGTAAGTACATGACAGTGTCATGAATGGCCAGTGTAGTTGAAATTATGTTCTTTTATAGATTATTACAAGGGATATTTCTGGTCTCTTTATTGAATATAAAATTGTATCAGCTGTTAAATCTATGAAGAAAAACTGCCTTATAGAAACTAAGATTAGATCAAGGACCAAGAATGTATACTTTAATTAGTTACATATCTATTGTTAGAGTTTTAGTTCTTAAAATAATTTTGTAAGCCCTGGTTTTGGACTTTCAATCACGTAGGCTGTTTTATTTTCCAATTCGGTTTGGGTGTTTCCATTTGTTCCATTTTAGTCACAGAATAGTTTTTATTACCAAAATTATACAAGTTCTCTTCATGTTTAATCCATTAAAAATGGTTTTCTTGGGGCACCTGGGTGGCTCAGTCAGTTAAGCGTCTGCCTTTGGCTCAGGTCATGATCCTGAGGTCCTGGGATCAAGCCCCCTGTCGTGTTCCTTGCTCAGCAGTGAGCCTGCTTCTCCTCCAGCTTCTCCCCATTCGTGCTCTCTCTGTCTCTCACTCATTCTCTATCTCAAGTAAATAAATAAAACCTTTTTTTAAAAAAATGGTTTTCTTGACCATAAAGTTGCTTCCATATTTATACAGCTATGGTACTCCATCACTAATTTCAGTTACAAAATTTCAGATACTCTATGGAATTCAAATGGGAAATCTATTTTGCCTAGCTAGCCTCTTAATTAACAACAACAAAAAAAGACTTGTTATGGAATGTCATGCTTATCCTTAGCATACTCCAAACTGAGAAGAAAGAACTGTAATGCTGTTATCACATTGAAAAAACCTACAGTAATTCCTTAATAATGTTTAATATCTAAATAGTACTCATTCCGGTTGTTTCTTTTTTAAATTGTCTATTTAATAAGCAGTTTTTTATTTGAATTGGGATCCAAATAAAGTCTACACCTTGCAAAGTGGTTGGTATGTCTCTTTAGTCCCATAGGTTTCCCCATTCTCCTTCAGATAAGTACTGACTTTGAAGTTTTGAGTCTTAGGTGAAAAAATTATCAAGTACCTGCTCTGCCAGCTAATGAGAGCTAGGAGTGAAGAGTTGCAGTGTAGAGCCCGAGAACTGTATATCCTTTTATACATTTCACTTCTAGCTTTATTCTAATTCACTGCCAATTTTTTGAACCAGGTCTATATTTTGGTGTTACTATCATCATCAGAGTTTTTTGAACCACATTGTATACTTTGTTATTGTTAAACACTTAAAATTAATTTTAGAAAGTGTAACTGGGGGCTACTTACAAACTTGTGGGATTTTTATTTCCGTCAAGAGAATAACCTGTAGTTTCTTAAAGAATGAATTTTTTATGTCAAAGGAAAGAAGCACTTTGTTAGGTATTTTTAATATTAAGAATTTTCCTATTTTCTCGTTGTCATTCCTAAAAGGTAGAAATTGAGACCTAACTTGCTGTATATTGTCATCACTTTTTGAGAAGGCCTGGCTTGAAATACATAGTTCCAGCTGATTTTGGTTTTTAGTATAGCATGAAAGAGCATACTCCCAAAAACTGAGTAAAAAGAGAACCAAGGATTGCATTCTGATTCTGTTACTAATTACTGTGTGTCTTCTCTGAGCCTTGGTAATATTACCTGTAATCATTATAGGTTGATTAGATTATTTATCTGTTAAGAAATTTTGCCAAAACTACCTAGTATTTGAGATTGGATGTGATTGATTAATATTGCCGCCAACACATAACCCTAGTAGAAAAATGTATCAACTTTTTGGGTATTTATGGAAAATTCGAGAATCCTTGGAGGTTAAAACTGGAAAGAGATGGTAGAAGATAATTTCATCTTACAAAACCTGTTGAACAGGAACACACAGACTTCCAGAGGTCATTTAGCTTAAATGTATGACCTTGGAAGAAGTCTCCTTTCTAGGGCAGAGATCTGTTTGGTTAATAAATAAAGCTAATGGATGATTTGGGAATTAGGAAAATATTATTGCATTTTTTTTCCTTCATTTTTCATTGTATAAGCAGTCCTTTTATAATTACATCTAAAAGTCATTATGGACTGTTAAGACTTGTAAAAAATACTAATTTTTGAAGAAGCTGAAATAATTTTGAGATTTTTTTAACCTACCAATAAATTAACATTAATGAAAAAAATTAATAGATCCATAGTCTTAACACTATGGGACAATTCAGTTTTTACCTCTTAGAAGATTGGGTTCTAACCATACTGTTTTCTGTTCAACTATTTATTTTGAATCCTATAGATTCAAAACGTATGTTTTTCTAAGCTAAAAACATTAGAAAAGCTAAATTTGTAATTTAATTCAAACTTGATACCCTCATTCTTGAATTTCATGAAGTGTGAGATTCTCTTTGCAGTGGGAGTCTTATGTTATAGGAAAGAAATCAACCTGAGCTTGAACTTGGGTTTGAATTAAGATGATTCTAGTTTAGGTACACTAAACTTAAACATCCATCTCTCATATTGGGGCTCTTCAGAGCAGTTTGATATTCTCATTTTTGTAGCACTTCTGTATTTTTTATTTTGCTTTCTCTTCTATGATAACCAAGAGTTTCTTGTATCTGACTTTATTTGAAGACAACTTGCTTTGTACTTAGATTGTTGACACAAAAAGGGAAAAATGAGGGTGTTTTGTATCTTGAAAGCTGTCTTCATTGCTGTAATCTTTTAAAGAAAGCTTTCAGCAAAAGCTGTGGTTATATTCTGGTAACTATGACAAATTTATTAAGATTTTTCTCAAACTGAAACATGCTGAAAAATCTTTCCTTCTTTTACCAGTTGTGGACATCGGACACCCAAGGAGACGAAGCTGAAGCAGGAGAAGGAGGGGAAAATTAACCGGCCTTCCAACTTTTGTCTGCCTCATTCTAAAATTTACACAGTAGACCATTTGTCATCCATGCTGTCCCACAAATAGTTTTTTGTTTACGATTTATGACAGGTTTATGTTACTTCTATTTGAATTTCTATATTTCCCATGTGGTTTTTATGTTGAATATTAGGGGAGTAGAGCCAGTTAACATTTAGGGAGTTATCTGTTTTCATCTTGAGGTGGCCAATATGGGGATGTGGAATTTTTATACTAGTTATAAATGTTTGGCATAGTACTTTTGGTACATTGTGGCTTCACAAGGGCCAGTGTTAAAACTGCTTCCATGTCTAAGCAAAGAAAACTGCCTACATATTGGTTTGTCCTGGTGGGGAATAAAAGGGATAATTGGTTCCAGATACAGGTGTAGTTTTTGTGGGTACTTTAAGGTTTGGAGCACTTACAAGGCTGTAGTAGAAATGGGTATTCTGTAGATATTACATATTGAACCATGAGTATCTGTGGAATACTCTTCAATGTGCACACCTTTGACTACAGTTGCAGAAGTGTTCCTTTAATTGTGACCCAATTTACTCTGGATAAGGGCAGAAACGGTTCACATTCCATTATTTGTAAAGTTACCTGCTGTTTGCTTTCATTATTTTTGCTACACTCCTTTTATTTGTATTTAAATGTTTTAGGCAACCTAAGAACAAATGTACAAGTAAAGATGCAGTAAAAATGAATTGCTTGATATCCATTACTTTATGTATATCAAGTACAGCAGCAAAATAAAAATCCCATGTATTTAACTTTTTTTAGGGGGTTTTTTTTTTTTGGTTTTTTGTTTTTGGGGTTTTTTTTTTGCTTTTGTGATTTTTTTTTTTTTTTTTGATACTTGCCTAACATGCATGTGCTGTAAAAATAGTTAACAGGGAAATAACTTGAGATGATGGCTAGCTTTGTTTAATGTCTTATGAAATTTTCATGAACAATCCAAGCATAATTGTTAAGAACACGTGTATTAAGTTCATGTAAGTGGAATAAAAGTTTTATGAATGGACTTTTCAACTACTTTCTCTACAGCTTTTCATGTAAATTAGTCTTTTCTGGTTCTGAAACTTCTCTAAATTGTACATTTTTAGAAATTTATTCCTTATTCCCTCTTGGCAGCTAATGGGCTTTTACCAAGTTTAAATACAAAGTTTATCATAACAAAATACTACTAATATAACTACTACTGTTCCCAACCATGTCCCATATTCCTCCCCTCCCCTGGGGGGCGGAAAGAGTTTTGTATTTTTTTTGTTTGGTTTTCTGGTTTTTGGTTTTTTGGTTTTTGGTTTTTTTTTTAGCGACGGGATTGATTGGAAAAAAGTAATGTGTTCCATTTAAAATTTTGGTATACGGCATTTTCTAACTTAGGAAGCCACAATGTTCTTCGCCCATCATGACATTGGGTAGCAGCATTAAGTTTTGTGCTTCCAAATCACTTTTGTTTTTAAGAATTTCTTGATATTGTTATAGCCTGCCTTCAATTTTGATCCTTTATTCTATTTGTCAGGTGCACAGGATTACCTTTTTTAGCCTTCTGTCTTGTCACCAACCATTCCTACTTGGTGGCCGTGTACTTGGAAAAAAGGCCGCATGATCTTTCTGGCTCCACTCAGTGTCTAAGGATACCTTGCTTCCTTTGCTTGCATCCCACAAACTATTTCCCTCATCCTATTTACTGCAGCAAATCTCTCCTTAGTTGATGAGATTGTGTTTATCTCCTTGTAAGCCCTACCTATCCTGAATGGTCTGTCATTGTCTGCCTTTAAAATCCTTCCTCTTCCTCTCTTTAAATAATGATGGGGCTAAGTTATACCCAAAGCTCACCCTCAGACTATTTTCCTCAGTACCTTGCAGAAAACACCAAACAAAAATACCATTTTAAAAGAGGTGTATTTTTTTTTCTTTTAGAATGTAAGCTCCTCAAGAGCAGGGACAATGTTTTCTGTATGTTCTATTGTGCCTAGTACACTGTAAATGCTCAATAAATATTGATGACGGGAGGCAGTGAGTCTTGATGATAAGGGTGAGAAACGGAAATCCCAAATAACTGTTTTGTTGCTTGTTTTATTATGACCTCAGATTAAATTGGGAAATACCAGCCCTTTGGCACAGTTGTCCCAAATACTACATTCAAATAAAAGTGCAATGGAGGCCTTGGGGTCTTTCTTTGAAGGAGAAAGGATCTCTTATGCATTGGGGCAAAATAATCATCTTCATGGCTCTTTTTTTACTGATTTCTCCTGACGCCCAGGCCAAGGACATGAAGTAATCGTTTATAGCTAAGGAGCATTAAACTAGACTTGAGATGGATCTCATTCAAGTATAAATAAAAATAAAACTAAAGCTTGTCACATTTGCCTATTTATGTGCATTAGTCTTCTAAACTAGTTTGATTCTGAAATTGTGATAATACTTCATTAATATTAGCTGTTAATGTTTCAACGTACTAGTGCCCAGTAGATGAAGGAAGAGGCCAACCTGAGATTTTTTTTGCCTTGGGATTTGAAAAATAAATTTTTATGACCTTTCCTTAATTGTCCCAAATCCAGGCTTCATGTCTGTTTTTGTCACTATAACGTTGATATTTCCAGGAAATTGGAGAATACAACAATGTATTTTCTGTGTGTGGAGTATTGGGATTGTTAAAAAAAAAAAAAAAAAGTCTGCTTCACAGTTGTCCTTTTGAGAGAGGAGCCAGCATTGAGATCAGTTGAAAGGATGGACTTGGCTACAGCTCTGACCTATGGTCCTAGCTTTTCCATTTAATAGTTCTGCTGTTATGTCATGCTCTAAAGATCATAGAAATGGTGGGGGGTGAGGGGGGAGTATAAGAGAATTAAGAAGAATGCCAAGTAGTTTAACTATAGGGCCTCAGTTTTTTTCCTTCCTGTCTTCCCTACAAAATAGTCACCAATGCTCCCATGGCCCAAAACATATTTAAACCTAATAATGGCCAGTTTGGAATCTGCAGTCTTAGATTATGTGTGGTTAAACCTGAATTTGAGAGTGAAACCTTGATTGAATAATTGAGGAACTCTTACCAACAGTGAAAAGCCTCTGGGTGCAAATCCAAGAATTTTGGAGACTTTCCAGCAGTGGCAGTATCATTGAAACAGTTTCATATCTACATTAGGGGAGAATGGCACTTCATTTGGATGCAACTACATCATAGTCACTGCATGAGAGTCTACAGTGTGTTAGGAACTTCCTAACTGGTGCTGTGTACTGAGAAGATAGTCTTCCTATACATTCCTGCA
Source organism: Callorhinus ursinus (assembly GCF_003265705.2). NCBI lineage: Eukaryota > Metazoa > Chordata > Mammalia > Carnivora > Otariidae > Callorhinus > Callorhinus ursinus. Next base: position 47,046,655 of record NW_027397067.1, on the reverse strand, counting down.
GAGAAAGGTCAAGGAACCATAAATTACTTTATTTTGTTGTATGTAGGAAAATAAGTGGTGGAATTGAAACAACTACAGTTTTTTTTAAGATTTTATTTATTTGACATACACAGCGAGAGAGGGAACACAAGCAGGGGGAATGGGAGAGGGAGAAGCAGGCTTCCCGCTGAGCAGGGAACCCGACATGTGGCTCGATCCCAGGACCCTGGGACCATGACCTGAGCTGAAGGCAGACACTTAATGACTGAGCCACCCAGGTGCCCCAGAAACATCTACAGTTTTAAGGGGGGGGGGGGTCTCCGAAACTCGGCACTTGGAAGATGGCTAGACGTGGGTCTTTTTCTAAATGTGAAATTACTGTCGATAAAGTACTCCCATGCTTTTCAGTGTTGTGTACAGCAGTCACAGTGTTACTGGTTAATTCTAGCTCTCCTTTAGACTAAAGGCCTAAAATTAAAGATACTGCTGGATCTGTATAGGTACTTTCAAGAAACTTCACGACAGGCCTCTTACGGAAAATGGTACTCTTGAAATGACAAAATAATGGTACTCAAGATCTCATCACAGTAGATGTGCTTTAAAAACTTGAAAAGCATAAAAATGCTGAGTACATCAAAATCTGATCATGCTACTCAACCTGGATTCTTTGAAGTCTATTTTATATATGATTGTCAGCCCCCAAGTGTTTCAGAACTTGGAAGTTACTGAAGTAGCAAGACTTGATATGCTAACTTTGGGAAGACATCTGTACCTGCCCTGTATCATTACCATAATTAGTTTATAAGAATGACTCTCATCTTGGACAAGCAAGCATATGTGTCTTGGATATAGAAACCAAGTTGAAAGTGGATATATTTGGGCACAGCTATTACCGACCCTAGGTAATGCCAGAGACTCAGTTGATAATGAGTACCTTTTTTCCGTATTTGAGCTCATTCTATGAAATTTCTGAAAGCCCAAACTTAACCAGTCAAATGTTCTCAAAAGACTTAAGTATTAATTCCCATTTTCTTAGAAGCCATCGGTATTTTAAGTAGGTGCTTGACATTTTTTGTTACTGGATGTTGGTTTGGGCCAGCCACTTTTCTGAATGTTTAAGAAGGGCTTCTCAAATTTATGTTTTGAGTCAAGACTTTGCAGAATGAATGGGGTCCAGATGGAGGTTGCAGCATGTGCAAAGGCTTCAAGTTATGAGAACTTGAAAGACTTCCATGCACTCACAAGTGAGGGACTCTAGAAAGAAGAAACAGGCTCCCATGTGCTGTAATGATTGAGTGTCCATGCTGCTGAAGTCTGTAGGGGTATGGGGAACACATAATATTTGGCAAAACAAAGGTGTGTAAGATTACATTTTGAGTCAAAAAAGGCTATTTCTAAAACAACTATGGTCTGCAAAACAAGTTTGTGGATCTCCTTGGCAGATGATTCCCAAAGCAAGGAAATTAAGGGTAAAGTTTACCTGTCAACAGGTTCTCCACATTAATGACTGATTTAGTTTGGGAGCAGGTACTGTACTATATTAGAACTTCAACTGTGTCAAGAGAAAAGTAACGATTTTTAGTATTTTAAGAAAATGCCATTTGCACTTTTAAATCATGCCATCCACAAAAATCAAATACAGAAGAATGGAAGAGTTAAACTCTGATGTTCATAAGATGTAGGTGATACGAAGTTTGAGGAAACATCTCAAAATGGACACAGAAGGCCTAACTAGGAAAATTATATGTAAACTCGGACTCAGTATATGAACCTTAATATAAATCAACTACATAAAAATTTAGATAACTGGAAGTGAAAAGTGTTAGACACATATAATGTAAAAAATTGGTATACATATATAAACAATAGGGAAGTGGGCAAAGGTTTTGAACAGGCATTTTTGTGGAGGAGGAAATATATGACCAGTAGATATATGAAGAGAGGTTTAACCAGGGGAATGCAAACCAGGACCACAGTTAGATATCACCCTTTTACCCCCACATAATGTAATTTGGAAGTCTGGTCATACCAAATGTTGGAGATGATGTGGTTTGAGACCTCCCAGTACTGATGGGAGTTTAATTACTACATCCCTTTGGAAAATAATTTGGCATTATCTCAAGGTTGACATTCACATCCCTATAGTTGAGCAATTCTCTCCTGGGTGTATCTCCTGGAACACTTGCATTGTACACCAGGAAATTCACAGCTGCACTATTAAAGCAAAAAAAATGAGACCATCCAAATGTCCATTGAAAGAACGGATAGAGTTATTTTACCCAACAACATAATCTTCATTAGTGAAAATGAAACAACTACAGCCCAGTTAGTTGGTAACATGATTTTAATAACAATATTTAGTGAAAAACAATACAGTATGATATCCTTATAAAGATGAACAGAATGCCTTTGCTTAAGCATACATATACATGATAAAACTTTCTCTTTCCTCTACGATGGATACTCCTGAGACAAAATTTAGAATAGAGGTTACCTATGGAGAAGCAGGGAGACAGACTAGGGCAGAAGGACATCGGTAAAATGTAAGTTATTAGGTAATGTGACCATCGTGGGAATGGGATGGTGAGTTCACAAATACTCATTAGAAAGCAATCCATTCAAGAATAGAGATAAAAGGATTATGTTTAATCCAGCTCTAGGCACTAGAAAGTCACAAAGGAAAAGAACTAAAGGGGTACAGTGGGCCAGTAAATTCAGTAGTCAAAGGCTTGCTTGATGGTAATAAGATTAGCAGAGAAAATATGAAAAGTAATCACCAAGTTTGATGAAACAGCACACAAGATGGTTAATTGCTGTCCTAGTCGTTACACCCTAAAATTGTCCTACTGTCCTTTCTGTTTGACTCTGGAGGAGCAAGGAGCAAGAACTGGAGATTTAGTCAGAGGAAGGACAGCTGGGAAGCCTTTATGAGGAAACACTGAAACTAGTGCAAACTCCAGGTCTCCAAAATGAAGGAGCAGGGAAGTCTGTAAGAACTTTTGGTAGCACATAGCCTATCTCTGTCAGGCCTTAAGAATTTTTGTCCTACCAGCCATACCACTTAAGCGGATTCAGACTATCTAAAGGTTCCGTACTTCTCAACCTTTAGAGGAAATGCACTGCATTCAGTCCTGAATCCCTGAGGCATCTGTCACACCTCATGAATAGGCAAGGCAAGCTTTTCACTATTTTTTCTCATATTCCTCTGGGATTCTTCAAGAGTTTAACTGGTTTCTGTAGGAAAAGTCTACTGACGAGAGTTGAAAGTACAGAATCTATAATCCTTAAATAGTACTAGATAAAATATAAATATGGTTGTTGGTTATTTTTTTTTTCTTTCCCAGGATTTGTCTTTCTTTCTTTCCCAGAAAGTCTTTTTAGAGACCTTAGTCCATTCTTGGAGAACTTTATAAGGGGTCAAAGTTGAGCCAAAAAATTTGGAAATGAAAGAATTTGGAGAAAGCTTTGGAGTGCTGGGCATTCCTCTGCACCATCACCTGACTGCTCACTGAAGGAGGGGACGGTGTTCCAATGGGGCTACTTCACAGACTGTTCCAGAATCTAATCCATGTGGCACATAGTGACACTAGTTAGGCTCATTGGACATTCTCCAGTCAAAAGATGGTGTCTAGCTGGCTTTGCCAACGGCAAAGTGGGGAGAAGTAACTGCATTAGGAATGGCCTGCTCTCTCAAGGTTTGTGAAGGCAGAGAATGTGGACATGTTTCCAGTCGGCGAGGGGCAAGACTAGAAATTTATGCAGTGCAGAATGCAACTCGGGTTGGTTTTAAACCAATGAAAATGTTGAATAGATAATGTGTCCTCCATTTTCTTGAGAAGCTATTTTTCTTTAGTAGCATCAGTAATGGGACAAAGCGATATCATGTGCCTCCTTTTGCAATGCCCTAAGGACCTGACATCACTTCAGTAGGATTCCTGGAAAAAGTGCATAACCTGAAACCAATGGGAAGACATCAGGATAAAACAAAACAAAACAGGGAGACATTCTACAAATCAATTGGTCATGAAAGTCAAAACTGAGAAATTGTTCCAGATTAAGGAGACTAAGGAGACATAGCAATTACAAGCAACTGAAGATCCAATTCCCAAGACCTTATTTCCAGAATCAAGTTTGTTTTGTATTTTAACAGCTACTTGGTTTTTAATATTTAAAAAAATGTCATAGGGATATTGATAACAGTAGTATCCCTTTGAGTTCTTGGTTGATTTGGAAAGGACTTTAGAGATAAATGTCCTTGGCTTCTAGTCCAAGGTCAGTTTTATCGTAAATGACCATCCTCGGGATTGGTGGGCCTGCTCTTCTTCACTTGGAGGCATGGAATTGTGGCCTTTTCTGCTCCCTGACCTCCACTAGGATCTGTTTTGCTCCTTTTCACTTACAACCAGCATGTTGTATCTACCTTCACGTACTTGCCATAGTTCTGATGCTTATTTGTGATCTCAGGATTCTGTTGTGACTTAGTCTTCTTTGAGAATGTAGAGCTCATCTCTAGGTGTGACCTAGTCAGGCTGGGACCAGAGCCACATTTACCTGGTGACAGCATTGATACAAATGAAACTTCTAGGGCGTGTGTGTGTGTGTGTGTGTGTGTGTGTGTGACAGAGGGAAGAAGATAGTAGACCCAGTGGAAATTTGCCAGCCCTGATTTGGGAAAAGCAGTCTCAGGTGTAGGGAGAAGAAATATCCATCTGTTCCCACACTGACAATGAGTCTTAGAGTTGTAAGGAATAAAAACTCTAGAACGGTGGTTCCTAAACTTGGCTGCCCAATAGAATCACCCCAGTATTACTCAAGACCTTCTACTTATCCGTATCTGGGGTAGGAACCAGGTATCATTCTTTTAAGCTCCCATGTGTATAAATTATAAGTGAATAAAACAGTCTTTGAAAAGAATCTATTATCTGGTGTTGAGCATTCGTTCTGGTCCACTGGGGAGATCAGGCCTCAGCCCACCTTCCACTGCTTGCTTGTGAGTTTGCCCAAATGACAACTTTCTTGCTAATGAGCTCAGTTTCCTCATCTGTTAAAAGGATTCTAACCATGGGCTTTGGAATCAGACATCCTCCCAGAAGAGGAAGGGGATTTGTAAGAAGCTGGGATTCCACAGGTATGGTTGGGGGGGGCCTGTTTTCAGCCACTGTTGTCCTTCAGGTGTACAAGCTGAAGACAAATAAAAAGAGAGAAAAAAAAGTCATTTCTTATTCATGTCATGTCTCTAGAACTGCAAAATACAATGTTTTCCACATCAAAGACTCCTAGCCTGGAAGAAAGAAAAAAACGATCTACTGTGGATTTATCTGCCAAAGTCCAGAGGAACTATTATTAGATTTTCATGATAAAAACGGAACAGGGAAAAAGTACAAAAGGCTCTTCTCTCCTTCTCACGTTTAACACACCTGCCTCATGAGAAAGTGATGTGACACCTTTTACAAAGGCACACTTTCACAGTTAGCAATCCCACAAATCAAATTCCTTCTAAGACATCACAACAGACTTTAAAAATTCAGGATTACCTTACGTGCCTGTTTGCTGGCCGTTTAACATCAGTATTACGGTAATCCTTTACACTTGTGTGGCATTTTAAAATCTTAAACCATTTTTACAATAGGGAAATTCTCATTACCACCTTACGAGGTTAATGGGGCTGATAATAGTTTCCCTGTCTTGACAGTGAAAAAACTGTTTAGATGAATTAACCGGCTTGCTCCGAATCCGACGTCCTGGCTGGCCAAGCAGAGCTGGAGCCTGGGTTTGGAGGGGGAGAGCAGGCCAGGGGAAAGGGAACGCAAGAAGGGACAATTGGGGAGGGGAATGTAGGAGGCATGTCTGTGGAAACCAAGGTTCATGCATGGAAGCCAAGGGCAAGCAGTAGGCATGGAGAGGCAGGTGGGAGCCCCAGAAGATGCATAGGGCTCTGGATTTTCCAATGGGATGACGAATATCCTCCAGCTCCAGGGAGCTTGTTGTGGAGTGTCGGGGGAGAAGGACAGCGTGTATTTCAGGCACTGCTTGCTGGGGTTCCTTCCTACTGGGCCATGAGGCGTGAGCTGCTTCTGCTGACCGCGGCTTCCATGCACAAACTGAGAAGCCCGAGGGATGCCCACGCCCCCAGATTTACATGCACTGTGATAGCTCCTAAAATTAGACTAACCTTCCAGACACAAAGGAGTTCTGAATGCACCCCCGATGGTGGGATTTCAGGCAGTGGGGGGAGACCTCCCTAGCATCTCACAAATCATGCCACTGATTTTCTACTGCCCTTGTTCTTGTGAGGGGTCTTGGAGAGGACCCAGCCTCTGGCTGACCCAGGGGTGGGACCCCAGCCATGAGAGACTCCTCACCCCCTCCCGTGCCCTTGCAATGTGGTCTCCTCTTGCCTTTCCCACTCCCAGAGGCTGCTGTATGGACATAGCCTGGAGATAGTGCTGTGATGATGAGAACACCCACAGATATCCTGGACTCAACCCAGTTAAGGCCTCTTGTTTACGATTTGGCCGGCTGGCGCGGAGATCTACTCATCTTGCTGCCACCCAAGACAAGCCTTGTTAGGTAAGTTCCCTCGCTTATTAGACCTGCCACCTCCCAATCTGGTGTGGCCGGCCTCTGTCTTCTGCGTCTTTCTCCCGTCCGTGCGCTCGTGTGCGGGGCCAGTCTCACGGTACCCCCGGGAAGCCCTCTCTGTCATTTCACTGGGGGGTCCCCGCGGGACATACATTTTGTTAGGCTGGGGAAGGCATATCCAGTTTGGTTTCCCCTCGTCAATTTATTTAAAAGGAACATCCACAGACTAATCCCTTGTCTTAACCTGCTCCAGTGACTTTTACCTACAGAAGTCAAGACTTAGTTACACCTCCTTAAAGGAGCAATCAGTATGCAGTTTCTCTCTCTTCTTTGGTATACCCTCGCTTCTAATTTCCTGCACACTCTCTTGGGGATCCTCAGAAGGGAATTAACTTCCTTTATCTTCTATTGCTTAAGATTAACTATAGAACTCCAGGAAGCAAGGGATCCACCCCCCCACCCCGACCCACAAAATACACTTTTAGGCCACAGAGGAAGATCATCGGCGGCTTGCAGGCCTCCAGTCCTACATGTCGTAACTCTTATCTCCCGACCTGCCCAAAGGGAGCAGCCCCTTCTTGGTTGAGCAGGCGGCTCCCGATCCGGTTTCCAGCCTCTCAGTGCCACGTATTGTAGAGACTGTGGAACACAAACCCAAGAACAGGAAGAAGAGTCTCAAAAGTACCTGAAAACTTCCAAGAGCGTCCTTCCCCAGAACGTGCTACCCAAGCACATTCAGAGAATGTTCACAAGGAAGCAGAAGGGACCTCAGGGATCTTCATTTTACAAATGAGTAAACAGAACCAGAGAATGGAGGTGACTGGCTCAAGGCCAGGCAGTTGGGGGGCAGAACGGAAGAAAGTATCCGAAGGTGAGATAAGGATTTCCTGAGGACTGGAATATAGTTCCAGGTACATTCTCGCTCCCCCTCGACCTATGTTGTCTTTGCAGAGACAGCTGCCTTCCAGCTCACACACGAACCCTAGATGTCCAGAGCTGCCTTCGTTTGTTGGCCATTTCTTTTACTTCTAAGGAGAGTCACAACTCACCCTGTTTAGTACGGTAGCAGCCGCTCACCACGTGCGACTACTAAGAACTTGAAATGTAGCTGGTCCGAACTGAGACATGCTAGATTTTTGAAGGATGGAAAAAGAACATAAAGTATTTCATTGATCATGTTTTAATCTTGATTACATGTAGAAATGATCATCTTTGGGGCATATCGAGTTAGATAACACACACTTTTAAGATTAATTTTACTTTTTAATATAACTGCTAGAAAATTCTAAATTACACATGTAGTTTGCATTCTGTTTCTATTAGTGTGTTCTAAAAGATAATCACAAATCTCAGACAAATATGAAATGAACATGTATCAAGAATTTGGGGGGGCGCCTGGGTGGCTCAGTCATTAAATGTCTGCCTTCAGCTCAGGTCCTGATCCCAGGGTCCTGGGATCGAGCCCCGCATCGGGCTCCCTGCTCGACGGGAAGCCTGCTTCTCCCTCTCCCACTCCCCCTGCTTGTGTTCCCTCTCTCGCTGTGTCTCTCTCTGTCAAATAAATAAATAAAAAATCTTTAAAAAAAAAAAATCTCTGAAGGCTCATTAATAATGAAGGAACTAATAAGGTATTATGACCAGCACAAAGGACATACGAAAAGCTAAGCTATTTATAGACAAATTAACAATAAAATATTAGGATGCATTTGCTTGGTTAGATATAAAACTGGTTAATGTCCAACAGGCCATAAATCTTAGGGGCTTTCTGTTCTAGTCAACAGAAATTACCTGCATCTCTACTGGACAAAAATATACAAATTAGCAAGTGACCTCACACTAAGTCTGGGACTTCTGATCAATAGGAAACAATGAGATGCACTACATTGCACTGGACCAATGTTTCCAATAGAGATATAATGCAAACCACACTGTAACTTTAAATTTTCTAGTAGCCACGTTTTAAAAGAGAACTAAAAAAGAAAGAGGTGAAATGAATTTTAATAATGTATCTTATTTCACCCAGTACCTTCAAAATATTATCACTTCCACATATAATCAACATAAGATTATCAAATATGTTACATTTTTTTTCTAACTAAGTCTTTGAAATCCGATGTAGATTTTTAACTAAACAGCACATCTTAATTCAGACCAGCCACATTTTAGGAGCACCATGGCCACCCCTGGCTAATGGCTATGGTGTCAGACAGCACACTTCTAGACAATCCTCAGCTGGTCTTTGACCTGCTCTTATACTGAAAGGATTGAAAGGCAGGCGTCCACCTCGTCTGCCTTATTTCCAAGCGTTGGATGTTTTTTTCTGACAGTCCCCAGATCTTCCTATGCATTAGGTGGGCTCTGGGGATGTTAGGAATGGGTAAGTGGGTCCGAATGCGGGCTGCGGAGCCCGAGCGTCGGGAAAGAGCCGTCACCGGGAATTTGGGATGATTGAATACGACGATGTCTCGGCGGCAGCTCGCAGTGTCTGCAACAGAGGAAATGCTCGGTCAGTACCAGCCGCCAGTCCCCTCGCCCCCACCCCCGTCCACACAGCCGCAGATAAGCTGGCTTCCCCCACGGAGGCAGAGAGGAGCCCCGATGAGTCATCTGTACGCACAGAATGGCAGGGACTCGCCCCAGCCCGGGCTAGAGGCTGAGAAGCCTTTTCAAGAAACTTCCCACGCTTGTAGTACTTACTCGCGCAGAACCCTCCGCAGCCTCCAGCCGGCCTCCGACTCTCAGCTTCCTCCTCTTACTTCTCCGAAAGCCTGAGAAAGGGAAGAGCGGCTTCTGAACTTCCTCAGGCAGACCGAGCGCCCCAAGTAAGACCCAGGAAGCCCCCGGAAGGGGCGGCTGCCCTGCGCGTTCCACAGGTGACCCGGGGGTGACACCCAGCCCTGGCCGAGCCCCACCGAGCCAACGCTGCGCCCCCCTCTCGGGGCAGTGCGTCTGGTAGCGGAGGAAGTGAGGCCCCGCCAGGCTAGGAGGGGGCCACAGCCTTCCGTCCACATGCACACATGGGGAGGTTTTCTCATCAAGGCAGGCTTGACCTCCAGGCATTTCTTGCTGTCCCCGCTGTTCACAGCTGTCGCCCGTTCTGACTGGCTGGTGCCCCCGGGCCACTAAGTGTGGTTAGTGCAGACAGCAGCTGGGGACGAAGGCGGCCCTCACTGAGCCCCTCCGGGAGCCTCCAGCCGCCAGGAACGTCCCACCTCCGGGCTTTCCCACGTGCTGCTTCCCGGCCAGGTATGCCCTCCTTCCCTTTCCACTTCTCTTCTTGTCTCTCCTCCGCCAGATCCCACAGCAAACCAACCCAACACTCCCGGGGGACTTGCCTGGCCCATGGCCCTTGGAAGAGGGAGTCCCAAAGGCTGTATCGCTCCGCCGATGGGACTAGAGGTGGTCCCCTGAGCCCCGAACAGCTAACCACCGGCTGGCTCCTGACTTCAGTGTCCTGGATGCAAGAATTCGGCTGGGTCAATCAGATTGCTGTTTCTTTCTAGCGTTTGAACTAATTCTGTGTAAGTTGTGGCCAGGCAGTGATAAAACACCCAAAGACAAAGCAAAAGAACAACAACAACAAAAAATGGTATTGGAAGTGTATCTGGATTCTAGGCTTGAAGCCTGTGACAGCCATTTTGGGGTCATTTCCAAGCTGATGAGCAGGCAGAAGAAGCTGATCTACAGAGAAAAAGGAAGAGACACAGAGGGAATGAGAAATGAGAGAGAGAGAGAGGAGGGGAAGGAGGGGAGAGAGGGGGTTGGGGAGCCACTGGGCCTCTAGTCTTTCCAGTGTCCTGTTCCAGTTCAATAACCCAGGGCTATGTAACTCATTTCCTGAGCTAGGGTTCCGTGACGTTCCTCAATCCTTGCTGTAAAAGCTTCTTTTTCACTTTAACTAGTTTGAAGAGATGTCTATTGCTTGAAGCCAAAAGAGCCTTGGCTGGAATATTTTCCTTTGAGACTCAGACTGAATGACCACCCCCCACCCCCAGCTCTGCACACTGCAACCCCAACATGGCCCCCAGCTGTCGCGGCACTTGGCTGTCTCGGCACTTGGCTGTCACGCTTTCTCAGTTCCAGACTCCTCCAAGGAGGGGTTTATCCCCATTTCTTTCTATCCTCAGCACCCAGCATGGAGCTCGCTGAAGATCTGGTGCCTCATGCCTGATTGTTGACTGAGAGAACTAAATGTACCTGTGTTTTCAAGCTCCAATAAAAATTCCTTATCTTTGCATACTCTTTATAGTTTATAAAACATACTCATCCCCAGGCTTCTAGCTTATAGATGACCTGAACAACCTCACTGTGTGTTTCTTAGAACGACACAGATGTGACACTGGTGGCTGGTGAAGACTTCTGTGGCTGTCCCTTGCTTGACGGAAGTGGTCAGCAGAGAAGTTCAGTGACTTGCCTGACACTGCACAGTTGGTGACGTAACTAGAACTGTAAGTCAGGTCCCCTGATCCTGAATTGGGGTATTCCTGTACCCATAGCCTGTATCCTTGCATTTACCTCCACCTTTATGAAATAGGTTGTGTGATCCCCAAAATACCAAGGCAATCCTCAAAGAAAGCTTTTAGTCCCACCTCTGAGAGCCCTAACCTATGCTCTAGGGACTGATCAGTGAATCTAGGGCAAGGTTTTAAAGGACATCGGCTCTCTAGAATTAGGGCAGCCCTGTCCTCTCAAAGCTTTGCACCAGCACTTGTCTCCCTGGTGCTCTCCTGGGCCTGTAACCCCTCACAAAACCATGAGAGTCAGGCCTCAGAACTCCACGGTGTTCCCATTCCCCGAATTGCCCTCAACTCACCCAGCTCATTGCCAAAGCGTTCCCGGTGACTCCCGCGCGATGCATCATTTCTTCGCACTGCTGAGAATGCTGAATGCAACACGCAAGCTCCAGGAGCAAACTTCACTCCTTCCCTGCTTGCATTCACCACTTTCCCCGCAAGAGTGTTAGCGTGTGGGATGTCTATTCCTCAAAATGTTCTCCTTTAATCCATATGCTCCTAATAAGAGAACAGTTCTCTGCAGGATTTTAGGTGGAATCCCCAAATTTCAAGTGTTCACATTTAGGGGATTTTTTTCTACATATAGGATACTTAAAAGTACTTACAATATTCTGTGTACATTCCAATATTCTGGGTACATCCCAATGTACATATACATATACATATACATATACATATACATATACATATACATATACATATACAATGTATAAAAGTACATCCCAATATTCTGGGTACATCCCAATAATTAATATGATAAAAATCATTTTAGCATTTTGGTAAAACTTAGAAAGCTACTGAATTTGTCAAAATGGCTTATTCTCATATTCTGCACTCAGTCATGCGTCATGTGTCATTTTTGACAAATGCCAAGTGTTTTTGGAAGCCCTGTATGAGGGGGGGGAAAAGATCCCCAGATTGTGATAAATACTTTGTCATACTCCACAAAAGCAACTACATTTATTTTTTCTATTGACGTGAAATTCACATAAGATAAAATTAATTATTTTTAGATGAACAGTTCTGTGTTTACAGTGAACACCTCAGTGGCTTTTAGTATATTTACAGTGATGTACGATACCACCTCTGTGGAGGTCCACAACATTTTCATCACCCCAAAAGGAAGTCCGGATCCATCAAGCAGTTTTCTCCATTTCCCTCTCCCTCCAGCCCCTGGCAGCCACCAGCCCGCTTTTCTATCTTTGTGGATTTGCCTATTTTGGATATTACACATCCGTAGAATCAGAGAACATGAGACCCTTTATGTCTGGCTTCTCTCACTTCGCATGGGATTTTCAAGGTTTATCCACAGGGAGCATCTGTCAGTGCTTCACCCCTTTGAGCCTGAATACTGTTCCATTGTGTGGCTATACAGAGCCTGCCTGAACTGCGGGGAGGGGACCCAGAACCCATCTACCTATGGGAGGAGTGTCAGAGAGTTGGTGGCCATCCTTACAACACCACAATAAGTAAAATGAAATCCTTTTTTCCTCTTGCACTTTTTTTTTGGTGGGGGCAGGGATGCGGAGCACAGATAGTTGAATTTGCACGACCTCAGCGTGACTAAGTAGGTCTCGGCTGCACAGCTGCTCATGGCTTCTGGGCACGGAGGGCCTCCTCCCAGCCAGGCACCTGCACGATTTCTCATCATCACAACACCATGAAGTGTAGATGCCATTATGCCCATTTCAAAGGAGAGACCCAGAGAGATTAAGGAACTTGTCCAGTGGCCAGGTACTGCCAACCCCCGACCTTCACCGCACCTCGCTGCTTCTAGATCTGCAGTCTCTTCTTGGCTCCTGTCTTAGTCCAAATGGGTTGCTATGATAAAATACCATACGCGGGGTCACTTATAAACAGCAGAATTTATTTCTCACGGTTCTGGAAGCTGGAAGTCCTAGATCAAGGTGCCAGCATGATCAGGTGAGGGCCCTCTTCCAGGCTGTAGACTTCTCCATGTATCTTTATTTGGTGGAAGGAACGAGAGAGCTCTGTGGGGTCTCTTTTGCAGTAATCCCGTTCATGAGGGCTCCACCCTCATTCCCTAAGGACCTCCTAATACCATCACATTGAGCATGAGGATTCAACATATGAATTTGTGGGTGGGGTGGGGTGGGGGAGACACAAACATTCAAACTCTAAGGACTCCTTCTCTTCCCGGTTGCATCATCTTGAGGAGTGCTCTCCGTGGATTACAAACCTCACCGACTCCCTTTTCTGTATCCTCAACAGTCTAAAGCTCTCAGCCTGGGCTCATTTCCTGCCCCTTCCCACCTTGAGCTGAGCAGTCCAGCAATACTTAACTGCTTCTGGCTGACAGAACATTCAGGGCTCCTTTGCACATGCCGTTCCCTTTGGTGGAAGGTCCTCCTTGTTTTTTTCCTTGGCGAACCCCTCTTTATCCTCCAAGTCTCAGCTCCTGTGTTACAGCCTGCGCCAGCAGGCAGAGACCCTGCTTTCCCATCTTGGCCTCCCTAATACCCAGCACCGCACTGCCCCGTGACCTCAATACCTGCTCCCCGAATGAAGCTGTACCCTATCCCCGGCCAGCTCCCGAGGCACTTATCCGACCAGGAGGGAGGTCCTGGGACCCAGGGCAAAGCCATTCTGAAAGGCAAAGGGTCCGAAAGGCAGTTGTGCAAGGGCTTTGCGGGGCAGGGAGAGCCTAGAATGTTCCAGTTCTCTTTTGCGGAAATGCCAGTACAACATAATTTCCTCCCTTTTCTGGTAAAGAGGAAAAGCTCCCCAGAACTCTGTTAATCATTCTCTGGGCCATTCCTTTCCCTCTGCCTCTATCTTCCCAGTGGGTATTCCACCTTCTCCCTTCTCTATCCCTGGGCAGGGGCAAGGGGGCGCTACTTCTAGAAGGTGGGAGGACAACCAGGAGAAGTTGTAGAGGGAAAAAGAAAATCTCACTTTTTTTTTTTCATCATTGAGGGATTTCTTTTTCATTCTCTTGAATTCTGCCCTCTGCAAACAGGCACAGTGATGCCATGCCCCGGCTTTTCCCTCACTTCCCGTGTTTTTCCCCTTTGTTGGGAGATCTTCCTGGGATGGGGCCATGGCTACATGCTAGAGTTTCCCGTGCTGAGTCAATGCCAGAGAGAGTGGGTGTGTCCACACGAGAACCAGTGAGCAGTAGCTGGGAAAAGAGCATCTGAGAAGCGGGAAGACAGAGCTTGTTTGAGAAGAGCCTTCAGCGGTGGTCTCCTTGCCGGGGTCCCTGCTCTCAGGCCCCCCAGGGCTGCAGCTGTGTCCATCTAGTCAACCACCCTGTAGGAAACCCTACTCCTCAAGCTTGTCTCGCATCAGGTAAAGACAATGGAACTTATGAAAACGTTGCATTTCCATGACATTCAGTAATCCATTGATCCTTCCATTTAGTTGGCAAATATCTGCTGAGCACCTTTCATACTCTAGGCAGTGTGCTAAGTTTATACGCAAGAACCTGCCTCATGGGAAAATAGGTATCACCCTACATAGCACATACTTCCTGCCTGACTTCTGCCTGCCTGTCCTGATTCTTAGTGCTGAAGAGCTTAGAGATCCCTAGTTCAGGGCGTGTGTTTTCTAGGTGAGGGAAGAAAGTTCCAGAGATAGGTAGAGTGCAGAGTCTTCTACATCGATGGGGGCGAGGAGGCAGGGCAGAGAAAAGGAAGCGTGGTCTGGTATAAAGGGCTTGGTTATAGGCTGAATTGTGTCCCCCACAAAAGATGTTGAAGTCCTAACCCCCAGGACCTGCAAATGTGACCTTATTTGGTAATAGGGTCTTTTTTTTCTTCCTCTTCCCCCCCCAGCTTTATTGAGATATAATTGGCATACAACATTGTGTAAAGTTAAGGTGTACAGTGTGTTGATTTGATATCGACTGCAAAATGAATAGAATCTTCTGGACCCTTATTTGGATAAGGATAACTTGGTCAAGTGTGTGATGATCCCGGAGTGGGCCCTAGTCCAACATGACCGTGTTCTTACAAGAAGGGGAAATTTGGACATGGAGATAGACCCACACTCAGGGAGAGTGCCATGTGAAGATGAAGGTGCAGATTGGGACGATGTATGTACATATCAAGAAATACAAAGATTGCCAACAAACTGTTATTGTGAAGGTGAAAGGCCTGGAACAGAACCTCCCTCAGAGGGAACCAACCCTACTAACACCTCAGTCTCAGATTTCCAGCCTCCCGAATTGAGACAATAAAGTTCTGTTGTTTGAGCCATCCAGGTTGTGGTGCTTTGTTACCCAAGCCCCAGCTGCAACCAGAAGTCAGCCAGATGCAGCAGATCTGAGCAGGGCATGGAACTGTTGAGAAATGCTCAGAGACGTGAAGGAAGTATCAGGGGCCCCCAGGGACTCACACGTACGTAAGAAACTTTGGATACTGGATAAGCCCATCGTTCTGGCCAAGGTCTCCTGCTGCTTCCAGACCTAAGGGAGAGTCACGGACCCTTGGAAAACCTGGACCCCTTCAGCCTCTCTGCCCATGGGGATTTTGAGCATCTCTGAAAATCAGAAAGTGGCCTCCATTTTATTGGGGGCAGAATCAATTTAAATTGTGGCGGCTTGTCTTCCAGCTGTCAGCTCGGGCCAGAACATCGCATATTTTCCATCAATAATTCAACGATCTCAGAAATAGAGGCTCCAGGGATTCCTTGGGGAGCTGACTGGTTCCATTCATTATTTAGCGGGTACTTACAGCCTTGCCCCTGAGTGCCGGAGAATCCTGCTCCAGGCTGGATGCCTTCCCCATTCACTCCTTCTCCCTGCCCCTCTGCCTTCGGTGTTCATTTTCTTTTTCTCCTCTTTTCTCCGAGGCTGCTTCCTGTCATCGGGCATGGATACCTTCCAGATTTTACAGTTTCCCGCATCTCTATCTTGCTGTCCAGCACAGGCTGAGATGCTAAAGTCTAAGATGAAAGGTGTATTTAAGAATTCTTTTAGCTCTCCACCTTGCTTAAAAAGGGTTTGTGTGTAGCAACACATAGAGGTTTTGTTTGTTTGTTGCTTATTTTTTTTTCAAGATGCTTGTGAATTGTTCAAACAGGGCCTCTTGGCGAGGCAGCTGGGAGAAGGATCGCAGCATTCCTTCTGATGGCTCCTTTGCACCCACTAGTTGCCCTGGAGCTGCTGGTTTTGTGCGTGGTAGAGGAGAGGAGCGGGTGGGGGGCTGTTCATTGTGTAGCGGCCACTGGAGAGACGACACCCAGGGACAGCACCTGCGACAAGACCAGTGGGCAGCAGCGGTGGTGAGACAGTTTTTGGTGGCATGTCGGGCAGTAGACAGGAGTGAGTGGTATTTGGAGCACAGGAGAATTAACACTGAATACCCCATGGCGACTAATACACACTGGTTTGAGGGCACAGAGGGGCCTCCTTGAAGTAACTGGGAGAACTGAACAGAGAAAGGATGATGGCAGGGTCTATGGGGCTTCAGTCAAGGGGCTGGGGGCTCAGAGCTACTGTACTTTGACATTGATGTTGATCTGATTTGGAACTCATAGCCTATAGAAGCCTGCAGCATGACTTAGATGCTAAATACAGGGCAATTCACAGAATAGCTGTTGGTCACTGTAAAATATTTATTATTCAGTATTCTGGTGGCGTACAGCTAGGAAACAAAATGTCCTGACACTGAATGGTTTAAAACAACCATTTATTTTGCTCCTGATTTTGTAGGTGAGGAATCTGTGGAGGGCTTGGCTGAATGGTTTATCTCTGCTCTACATGGTGTCATTTGGAGCAACTGGGGAATCCACTACCAAAAGGGCCTTTTGCTCGAATGTCTGGCACATCTAGTGCTTCGTGGCCCCTCTCTTCTCAGGCAATATCTCGTCCTCCAGGGCCTGTGCACGTAGCTGACATTCCCATGGCATGGTGGTCTCGGGGAGGCTGCATTTCTTACATGGCGGCTAGCTTCCAAGAGACAGGAGGTGGAAAAGGCCAGACCATCCAAGAGTTGTCACAAGAACTGGCATTTGGGGGCGCCTGGGTGGCTCAGTTGGTTAAGCGACTGCCTTCGGCTCAGGTCATGATCCTGGAGTCCCGGGATCGAGTCCCACATCGGGCTCCCTGCTCAGCAGGGAGTCTGCTTCTCCCTCTGACCCTCTTCCCTCTTGTACTCTCTGTCTCTCATTCTCTCTCTCAAATAAATAAATAAAACTTTAAAAAAAAAAAAAAGAACTGGCATTTGGGTCATTTCCACCATGTCATAGTGATCCAAGTTTATTTTATGTCATAGTGATCCAAGTTTATTTTATGTTGCAGTAACAAGGCCTCCCAAATCTCAGTTGCTTAATGCCACTGAAGTTTATTTCTTACTCATGCAAAAAAGTCTATTCTGGATATAGTCATCTTCCAGGGCAGCTGTTCTCCATGGGTTCATTCATTTTTCCAGGGCGCTTTGGTCTTAAGGCACCTCTATATCAACACGTGCTTCCAAGATCACTGTTGGAAGAGAAGACAGAGTTTGCATGCTCCCATGCAAAAGCGAAATGTGTCCCTTTCACTCACATTTCATTGGCCAAAGCAAGTTAAATGGCCAAACCTTATTTCAAGGGGGCAACGAAGCACAATCCTCCCTGCCAGAAAGACAGGTGAACCTGGCATATTGGGGAGCAGTGGTGACGTCACTTCGTTCCTCCAGAGGGTGATGCTCATGAGGATCGACGGAAATCAAGTCATCACTGGGACCCACACAGCCACACTGAGAGGGGACTTCTAGGAGGCTGGTTAGCGCCACTCAACACTCAGCGACTAACTCCTGCCCTCCAGCCTTAGGAAGACAACTTTAACTGGTGAGTCCTCACAGTTACTGCACATTTTGGAGTTCCTGGGTTGTCTTGGTCCATTCGGGATGCTGTAACAAAATGCCATGGACTAGGGGGCCAACAAGCAACGGAATTTTATTTCTCACTGTTCCGGAAGCTGGAAGTCCGAGATCACCAACAGATTTGGTGTCTGTTGAGGGTTGGTTTCCTTGGTGGTCTTCTCACGGTGGTCTTCTCACCGCGGCTTCTCAAGGCGGAAGGAGCAAGCAAGCTCTCTGCTCTCTTTCATAAGGACCCTGATCCCGCGCATGAGGGCTCCACCCTCTCCAACCAGTTACTTCCTGTGGCTCCACCTCCGAATGCCATCACCTTGGGGGTTAGGATTTCAACACAGGAATTTTGCAGTGACACAGACGTTGAGACCACAGCTCATGTTTGTTTTTTAAGGAGTCGAGACTCTTAAGTATTAAATTTAAAAACACAAAAATTCTATTTGTGTGAAATGAATAGACATAAGGATTTCAAACAACTCACAGAGTGTATTCCAATGTCTGCTTTGCTTCCCTATGTTTTCATCCCCTTCCAGCTGTAACCCCCAGGACAACAATAACCCAAAGAGAGCACTGTTCTCTAATATGTAAGGCCAGAGACACTCATAAAAGCCTTGGCCGTGTGTTTAGTGCCTCTGCTGTGGCTCTCCACCTCGCTTCGATTTTCCCTAGAAAGGATGTCGTTGGGGATGAAGGCACATTCCAACCCCATCACGCTCTTAGGGCGCAAGAAGGGTTGTTTCGGTTTAAAAATTGTACATTTTCCACTCTTGCTCCCTTTGGAGAGATTTAAAACCCCTCACTAGTTTACAGGCCTGCGTGACCTAATGGGGAGAGAGCCATGTACAATTTTTTTTTTTTTAAGTGTCTTCAGTGCTCTTGGGAAAGGCTACTTAATCATTAGCCAACCACTTGTTTTCTCTTAATCTCTGTTAATTACCTTTTTGTAACCAGAGACAGGAAGAGGGCTGGGAGCCCAACAAGCCCAACAGGTGAAAGCAATACTAAGAAGGGGAGGGACCATTAGCCAATCAGAGTGAGGCGGAGAGGCGGGGCAGACCCCCCCCCCCCCCAGTGCGTCAGCGCTGCCTGGCGCGCTTGGGGCTGGCGGCAGGGGCCAGGTGGGGGCAGGCTGGGAGCAGAGATCTTCCGAGTAGTTGGCTTTTATGGGTAAGTGAGATTTAGAAAGGAATTTAACTCTTTTAGCAAAAAGTTCACCAGAAAATGTGTACGTTCCCTGCCTTAGTACAGGGACTATGCAGACAGTAACGCAACCACTGACGGCTGACTTGTCCTTAGCAGTCCGGGACGCAAGGCCCGAGTCGGGTGTTGCTTGGTGTGGTAACCCCAGGGCCTCTCATGAGGCCCGGCACCTGGCAAGCTCCCTCTCGGCTGAAGAAATGAATCCACAAGTTTATTACAGACAAACGAATGGGACGGTGCCCAAGGCTGTTCATCCGAACACGCGTTCTTACTGCCCAGTCCTTGGGTGTGGGTGGTATAGGAGGAGGCAGAGTAGGGCAGGGGCTTGTAGAATGTCTCTCAATTTGGGTTTATGTGGTGTTTCCTCATTACCTTCAGGCTATACATTTTTGGCAGAAATATGAGAGAAGGGATCAGGTGATGTTAAATTTGAGCGGGATTATGATGGTGTCTGACGGTTTTGTCCATACAAAGTTACTATAGTTTTCTTTCTCATTAATAAGTATCTCCCAGAGTGGTGTGTTGAGACCCTGTGAATATCCTGTTTCTCATGACACTTTGGTCCACTAGCTTTAGTATTCATGGATGATTGGATGATTCAGTTGATGAACCAGTTATTTACCATGATGACCGCCAAATGTTGACTTTCTAATTTTCATCCTTCCTTCTGCATTTATTAATATTCTACTGTAAGAAAGAGCTTTCCTTTCCCCCCATTTACTTATTTAAATCAGTTTTAACTAATTATTCTTATTTGAGTCAATAATCTATTACTATCATGAATTATTCTGATGCTTAAATTGTCCCAGGTTTGGCCTTTGGGGGCTCTTATGCTTTACTGCCCTGCCCCAGCCTTGGAAACAACCATTTTCCTAAGGTGCCCTCTTTCTTTTTAGTGGGGAAGGTATTTAGATACCAAGATCTGGGGGCCAGGGAAGCCCATTGCTATTGGAGTGCCATTGCGTTTTAGCTTTCTTACTGGGCAGACCTAGGAAGTATATGTCTGTATACACACGTACACACACATACATACACATACACCCACACTTTGTTTTATATCTATCTGTCTGCAATTAAAAACCATTAGTTCAAACCATAAGTTTATACTGATATCTCTAATTCCAACCTAACATCACAGAACTTCATTTTAACTCTCTCCCTTTCCATATTTATGACTTCCTTTTCCAACAGTGAAAAACCTGGCTCCTATCATCCATGATATACTGTTTTCTTTTCTTTTTTTTTTTTAAAGGGAGAGGGAGAGTCTTTTTTTTTTAATATTTTATTTATTTATTTGACAGAGAGAGACACAGCGAGAGAGGGAACACAAGCAGGGGGCATGGGAGAGGGAGAAGCAGGCTTCCTGCCGAGCAGGGAGCCTGATGCAGGCCTCGATCCCAGGACTCTGGGATCATGACCTGAACCAAAGGCAGACGCTCAACGACTGAGCCACCCAGGTGCCCCTGTTTTATTTTCTTAATCCTAGAACATACAGAGACTAGTTTCAAAATAGTTAGCCCGTACCTCTGCAGGGAAAAAAAAAGCAAAATGAAACTACTGACTTGAGTTCAATGTTTACAAATAATTTTTGTCTCTAGCTTCAGGATAGATGGTTCAAATACTTGGCTTGAAAGTTACTCAAGATAGCTATGGTGGTTGTTTTAACTGCTATGTTTGGGTGGTTTATTTTGCAAGGGATTATAGAATGACTTTTCAAATGAGCATTTCTCACAGGTCCAATGTGAAAAAGTCAGGCAGGACCTAAATGACATCAAGCTCTGGGGAAAGAAGTTTCACCTGACCCTTGTAGAAATAGGCATTTATTAGTTTAGGCACTTCTTGGGTGAGTCTGGAAAGAGAAGTACTGGCCTTGGGCCTAATTATGAATGAGGTGAAGTTTGTCTTTGATATTCTGTCTCTCTCCTTTCTCCATCTGGGAGCCTCAGCCCCCAGAAACTCACTGCTCTCTGGCTGCCCTGAACATCGTGCTATGGTTTTCCAGTTTTGCTTAGGTCTTCCTTTCAATCCTCCAATTAATCTTTCTGGTCTCTCAGCTGTGAATGACCTGTGAGCCCCTGGAGGTATAGCTGTCTAGTCAAACACATTCACAAGGGAGAGTGAAACGATTAGCCAGCTAGGTAGGTACCCTCCCCTAGGGTACGTGTGTACTGCAGTTATTAAACTCAGGCCCTGGGGAAGCATAGAAGGGAGATGTCTTTGGACCAAGCCCTTCTTATCCTGACCCCTGACTTCTGCCTACTTAATCTGTGGACTGCACTTGTCCTGCTGGGAAGAGCTGGAGGAAATGGATGTAATGTGTGCTGCCTTGAAATCATTACAGATCATTTATCACTTGAATGGTTTAATGCATATGTAAACACGTTGTATTTATAGACTTCTGTTCCTGAATAGTGAGCTTATGAGCAACCCCATTCTGTAGATCCTGATTCAGTGGAATGTCTTTACTATCTACCACTCGAGTAATACGTGAAGCAGTGAGTTAGCTGGAAGAACTAGTCAGTGGAAACAAGATTAAGATCCCCATCCATCGCTGCTGCCGTGACCACAGGGTGGGATAGTATCAGTGACTCTTCAAATTAAGGAGTTTGAAGAGAACTCCTTATTGAACTGCGGACTTGCTCAGGTGCATGGAGTATTTCATATATTGACCAGCACGACAGCTGTCCCAGAAGGTGGGGTGGGCTTCAGAAGCAGTTAGAAGGATTGACTGTAGACTGTGCAACCATTTCTCAGGGGTTTCAGAAATTATTTTGGATAGGGCAATCTTTTAATAAGAAGAAGTTTCCATTACAATCAAGATGAGGGCTTAGAGTCATCGAACTTGAATTTTCAAAGAGATACATTAGTCTGTACCCCAGGCTGGCAAGGCAGGGCATAACTCCTGATATAATGCCATGTCGGGTGAGAAATGGTGCCTGCCCTTCCAAATCATTCTCTGCAGCTAATTTCATAAGTGTCTCAAGGGCAGAGCACAATCAGCATATGAATTTCAGTATTACAGAGAGATTTCCAGGGAGTTACATTACAAATTAATAGGCTGAGACTGAATTTGGAGGGATGATTAAAGTACCTGGTTGGTCTGTCTTCTGTGGCAGAACTTCTTAACTTGGGGCTCAGGGAGGGGCTTCAGGGGATCCATGCCCTTCCCAAACTACATGCGATTTTATGTAAAGTCCTGTATTTTAATGTGCATTTTAATGAGGACAGAGACAGCAGCTTTCCCTGGATTCTCAAGGGGGTCCTTGACCCCTCAAGGTTAAGAATCTTGATCGAGTTACATAGTTCTGAGACTGCGTCTCCTGAGGCAAGCCTCCACCCCAAAGTGTGACAGGAAGTAGGGCACCAGGATGGCTCAAAAGTGCCATAACCACCTCTGCTCCCTTAGTAGGACTCACTTTCCTCCTCCTAAGAGAATATTCGAATGCACGTGAGGGCCGGTGAAGGATCTAACTGCTCTCATTTGTTTTAAAGAAGGACTCAATCCCAAAAAAGTTATGCTCAACATACCTCGCACTGGGCTGAGACAGGCTTGGGAAGAAAGGCTCAGTTGAACAGCAAGATGTACTCTGGAAAAATAGTGAAAGACAAGAGTGTGAATTTCGCAGTGTTTGTGGCCTGTGAGCTCAGTTTCCTCATCTGTAAAATGGGGATGATGATGATAGTACTGACTGCATGGAGTTGTTTGTGAGGATTTAATGAGTTTATACTCTGTAAAGCCCCAGAACAGTGCTCAACATGCAGTGAGCAGCCAACATAGATGGTTATTATTATTGTGGTCAGCATCAGTTTGATCTACATAGTCGAATTCATCAGTTCCTTCAGTCAGTTGATTGCTAGTACAGACCCAAATTTTGAATCCATTTAGGATTCCATAGCTATGTAGAGAAGAGTTCAATTAAATAGTAAGTAGGTTTGATTAATTTGATTTCAGGGGACATTTATGGCAGGGAGTGGATGGGCTTGTTTTTCAGAGAAACCCAGCTTCAGTCCGAGGCTGTGGGTATAGCATTTCTGCCCGGCACAGGGCAAAGTCCCAGCTCATGTGAAGGAGAAAAACAGTATGATCCACATGACCTACTTCCTGAGGGCCATCTATATTGTAAGAACTCTACAGATATTATCACCCTTCTTCTTCACAATAATTCTGTAAGGTCAGCTGGGTATACCATTTCACATATGAGAAAATTGAGAATCAGAGAGGTTGAGTCATTTTCTTAAGGTCACACAGCTGACTGGCACACACACTGACTGACTCCAAAGCCCACACTCTGTCTTTTAGACTCAGCTTCTTCCTGATTTCACAATTACTAACTGAGATGAGAATCAGTTTATGATGCCACCCAATTTTCCCTTGTTAGCAATACAGCTTATTTCAAGGGATCTGGGGAAGGAAGAGAAAGGAGAACCATCAATTTCTTCATCACTTCTCAGATTCAGTGTGCTCTCAACTAGCCTCACTTCCTCACGCTCCATATTCGATGCGCCCCTCTCTGGTTCTTCCTCTTCTGCAGCCCCTGTCCCACTTAGCATCATCACAGCAGGCAGGAAACCGGGGAGTCTCTTGGCTCCTTCACCATCAGCCTCCATTTTCAAGCAGTTACCAAATCCTCAGATTTCTTTTTCTTTGTTACTTTTTTTTTTTTTTTTAAGTAGGCTCCACACCCAGTGTGGGGCTTGAACTCACGACCCTGAGATTGAGAGTTGGATCCTCTACTGACCGAGCCAGCCAGGCACCCTCCAAGTCTTCATATTTCAGTCCTCAAAAGACCTCTCCATGCTTACCACATTTGCCCTAGTCTGGGTCTCATCCTTTTGTGGCCTGGATATCTCAACACTTCCCCAGCGGACTCCTAGCCTTCGGCCTCTCCCCCTGTGATCCATCCTTCGTGCTGTCTGCAAACTGCTGAAGACAAGTTCGGTCTTATCATTCCTTTTAGTCCCTCCAGTTGCCTACAGGATAAAGCCTGAACTCCTCGTTGTGGCTTACAAGGCCATGGTCTAGAATTTCTGGGATAGTCACCCAGAAATGAGCCACAGATTCCCCTTTCTCTGGGCACTGTCCCCGCCTCCATGAGTTGGGCTACCAGGTACAAATTTGCAAAACGTGACCTCACCCCTTAGCGCTAGTAGATTGGACCAGGGGAGGTCCCATGGCTGGAGCTGTACCAGTCAAGAGTTCTCTCCCCGAGAACTGGAATCGGGACACTTTCTCTGGGCCTGAGTCTGTAGCACATACACACTACAGAGCGCTGAGCAGGACTGGTATTCTGCGATCTGTACCGGATGGTGTCTGGAGGGAGAGGGAAGGACACCGATTCCTGTCTGCCCAGAGAAGCCGAGGAAAAGATGGAGAGTGAACCCTGGCTGACTCATCCTGACCTTCTACTTCAAGTTTTTGTTCTTCCTGGCACCCTCCAGTGTGTCCCCGCCTTTGGGTTCTGAGAGATTTCCTGTTGCTTTATCGTACATTTTTCTCTGTAGCTTAAGCCAACTCCAGTGGGTGTTTACATGCTATCCAAGACCCAGCTAATCTGACCCCATCCTTCCTCCCCGTCTCTCCTACCAGCTCTCCCACCTTCCCTCTGTTCTTTTTGTGCATTCAGCTTTTGCATCAGCCAAGAAAGCACTCATTTCCCTACGGTTTGCCCCACTCTCATCACTCTGTGCCTTAGGTCATGCTGTTCCTTCTGCCTGCAATCCCCTTCCATAGCTTTTTGGTCTCTGACACTCTTACTTGCCCTTTAAGGCTCTGTTCATACGTTACTTCTCTTCTGAAGCTTTTCATTAGTCCTTCCTATGGTCTCAAAGCTCCGTGCATGCCCCATTCTGGAACTTGCCCTCTTGACTTCGTGTTTGTTTACGTGTCTGGCTCCCCATGAGACTGTGAGCTCCCTGTGGGCAGGGCACAGTCTTCCCCATTTCCTCAACTCTATTGTCTGTAGCTCAATTTGTACAATTTCTTGAATATGTTGGTAAAAGGAAGGTCTGTGGCTCAACGTTCTTGGGTGGTTATCTCAACTATGCATTCCCTGCCTAGACATGGTACATGGATTGGGGTAGAGATGCCTTCAGAAGTAGCCCCAATATGGGACTGTTATGGAAGGGGAAAGATAAGAGGGCCTCGAGGAATCAAACCTGTACCCCCTCATTCTGGACTTCCCTCAAAGCACCCCAGAGGCTCTGGCTTGACCTTGCTTCCTTTCTGGTCAGGAACTCGACACAGCCCAAAAATATCACGACCCCATGGCTGACCTTGGGTACCCCCAAAACTTGGCAGGGAGTGACATTTGACATTGCTATTTCTCTTCCTCCTTTCGGTATCCTCTCCCAGGCACCTGATCGGCCCACTTGCCTCCTGGCTACCCCTTCCTTTCCTCTTCTCTCCTTTCCCACCTACCGCTACCTCCCACGCCCACCCGTGAAGTTCCCCTGCCCCCAGTCATGCCACCCCATCAGAATTCTCTTTCAGGACCCACATCCTTGACATTTTACTTTCTGAATTAATGAGAATTTATTACACACTGTGCCAGGCAGTGAGCTAAATGTTCCCTGAGAGGTTGTGCCAGAACAGGGGACATTGTATGCCAGGCTCTCTAGGCTCAGATCCTGCTAGGAATAGGAATAATAATGGTTTCTACCTCACAGGAGTGTTATAAAATTTAATGCATGTGAGGCACTTAGAATAGCACCAAGCATACAGTAGGTGCTCATTAAGTTATTATTCATGGTAAAGGGAACATTCTTCCAACATGAAGGCACACGAGCATCCTAAGGAAGCTAATGGTTTGGTGACCTTTCAAACCAATATTATTTAATATCTGTTTGAACTTTATTTGGGCAGTGTTTTTGCAGCCTGTAGCATGCACCAGAATCATCTGGAGGGCTTTAAAAACAGCTGGGCCTCCCCCAGAGTGTCTGATGCAGGAGGTCCTATACTGCTTAAGGATTTGTATTTTTTATTTTATTTTTAAATTTCTAGTTATTTTATTGTTGTAAGAACACAACATGAGATGAGATCTACCCTCTTAAACTTTTAAGTGTACAACACAGTATTATTATTATCATAGTACAATATAGTATTATATGTTAATTATAGGCACGGTGTTGTATAGGAGATCTCTGGAACTTACCCATCTTGTGTATGGAGCCCTTATGCCCATTGATTAGCAACTCCCCATTTCTCCTTCTTCCCTGCCCCTGCTGACCACAATTCTACTCTCTGGCTCTATGAATGTGACTATTTTACATGCCTCATAGAAGTGCAGTCATGCAATATTTGTCTTCCTATGACTGCTGATTTCAGTTAGCCTAAGGTCCTCAAGGTTCATCCATGTTGTCACAAATTGCAGGATTTCCTTTTTTTTTTAAGGCTGAATGATATCTCATTGTACATATATACTGCATATTCTTTATCCATTCCTCCATCAGTGGACATTTAGATGATTTCTACATCTTGTCTATTGTGGATAGTGCTGCAATGAACATTGGAGTACGAATTAATATCTTTTTGAGATTCTGATTTCAGTTCTTTTGGATAAATGCTTCAAGTGGGCTTGCTGGGTCATATGGTAGTTCTATTTTTAATTTTTTGAGGACTCCCCATGCTGTCTTCCATAGTGGCTGCACCATTTTGCATTCCGCCAGCAGTGTAAGGAGTTCCAATTTCTTGTTGGCAACACTTGTTGCCACCTTTATTTATTTATGTATTTATGTATTTATTTTCCTAGTAGGAATCCGAACAGGTGCAAGCTGATATCCCATTGTGGGTTTATTTGCATGTCCCTGATGCTTTTGTTGAAGAAATTATCATTTCCCCATTGGCTATTCTTGGCACCCTTGTCAAAGATAGTTGACTGTATGTGTGTGGATATGTACTATATATGTGTGATTTCTGGCTTCTCTATTCTGTGCCATTGATCTATATGTTTGTCTTTATGCCAGTCCATACTTTTTTGATTACTGTAGCGTTGTGACATATTTTGAAACCAGGAAGTGTGATACTTTCAGCTTTGTTCTTCTTGCTCAAGATGGTTTTGGCTGTTCTTGGTCTTTTGTGGCTCCATATGAGTTTTAGTATTTTTTTCATTTCTGTAAAAAATGCCATTGGGATTTTGATAGGAATTGCATTGAATCTGTAGATTGTTTTGGATGGTATGGGAGTTTTAACAATACTAAGTCTTCCAGTTCATGAAAAGAGGATGTCTTTCTTTTATTTGTGTCTTCTTCAATTTCTTTCATCAATGTTTTGTAGTTTTCAGTCTAGAAATCTTTTACCTCCTTAGTGAAGTTTATTCCTAAGTATTTTATTCTTTTTAGTGCTATCATAAATGGGATTGTTTTTACTAATATCCTTTTCAGATAGTTCATTATTAGTGTACAGAAGTGCAACTGATTTTTGTATGTTGATTTTACGTCCTGCAACTTTACTGAATTCATTTATTAATTCTAACATGTATGAGTGTATGTGTGTAGTCTTTAGGGCTTTCTATATATAATATCATGTCATCTGCAAACAGACATTTTCCTTTCCTATTTCCTATTTGGATATCTTTTATTTCTTTTTCTTGCCAAACTGCTCTGTCTGAAAATTCTAGTACTATATTGAATAGAAGTAGCAAGAATCAGCAAGCATCTTTGTTTCCTGATTTTAGAGAAATAACTGTTTTTCACTATTGAGTGTGATATTAGCTCTGATGAATATATATGCAAAAATGCTCAATACAGTACCAGCAAAGTGAATTTAACAGCACATGAAAAAGATCATGCACCATGATTAAATGGGATTTATTCCTGGGACGCAAGGATGGTTTAATATATGAAAATCAATTAATATACTTCACATCAACAGAATGAAGGATAAAAATCATATGATCATCTCAGTAGATGCAGAAAAAGTATTTGAATTCAATGTCCTTTCATGATAAAAAGTCCCAACAAACTGAGAATAGAAGAAAATTGCCTGAAAATAAAAGCCATATAGGATTTGCATTTGTAACAAGTTATCAGGTGATGCTGATTTGCTAGTCTGAGGACTAAACTTTAAGAACCACTTTCTTTAGAGGGGTACCTGGGTGGTTCAGTCGGATGAGTGTCTGACTCTCGATTTCAGCTCAGGTCATGATCTCAGGGTCCTGGAATCAAGCCCTACACTGGGCTCTGTGCTCACCAGGGAGTTTGCTTGAGGATTCTCTCTCCCCTCCCTCTTCCTCTACCCCTCCCCCCTGCTCACATTCTCTCTCTCTCTCAAATAAATAAATCTTTTTTTTTCTTTTTTTAAAGAATCACTTATTTAGAGCCATGGTTCACAACCTTGGCTGTACATTAGAACCACTCGGAGAACTTTTAAATGAAAACACCAATTCCTGAGCTGCATCTTGTGGAAATAAGTGAAGAGCAATCAAATAAGGTCAAAGGCTATTTATTCAGAGCTTGCACTACAAGAGAATCAAACACCACCATCACTTGTATTTGGTAGAGACTCAAAGGCAGGCAGAGGAGTGGAGAAAAAGGAAGGCTTTCAGATTTGCCCTCATTGGGGTTCTTGAAATGCGGAAGCTGGAAGTAGGCTAACTAGAAGTGGGGCATCCAGTGTGATTGGTTAGGGATGCATATTTGACTTTCCCTGGTTGCTTCTAAGTCAGAAGCAGGGGCTAAAATTAAGAGAGCTGGCAGATATTAAGTTCTGAGTGTTTGGGGCCAATTGCTACAAAGGTTGTGGTTTGGTTTCCTGGGCTGGTTACTGCAGATGGTGTGGGTCAGAGTTCTGTTGTCATATAAGGTTGGACTGGGTGTGTGTGTGTGTGTGTGTGTGTGTGTGTGTGTGTGTGTGTGTGTGTGTGTGTGTGTTTAAATGCTCCAGATGATTCCCATGAGAGCCAAGGTTAAGAAGCATGATTTTGAGAGAAAGCCTGAGCACTACGCAGGGCAAGGTTAGAGAGTGAGGAAGGACAGTGGTATTGCTCTTCCTTTCTTCCCTTCTCCCCAGGAACAGATCCCCTGGGTGAAGTGATTCACCTCCTAACAAGTTAGTGATCATCTTTGTACTTGGAGGCACCCTAGATGATGGATCCTCACCCCCAGTGCAGAAACTTATTGAAAATATGACAGCTCGCAGGATTTACCCTCTGTTTTAGCATCTCTCATAGATTGGCTCCCATTGAAATTAGAATAAAAACCAAACTCACCAGGACCTATGAAGCCCCAGTAATTCTCTGGCCTATCTCCTGCCTCTGTTCCCGCGGTCTCCACACTCTCCCTTTACCAGCCCCAGGGCAGCCTGTTCCTGCCACAGGGCTTGGCCCTCCCCATCGACAGCACTCTTCTCTCTGAGAAGCCTCCCCCAGTGCCCCTTGATGGGGCACGTCTCTCCTCTCTCAGTCCCTTCAGTCCTGTTGCTCTGTTTTCTTCATCCCGTACCTGTCGGAAAGGAATCCGTTTATATGTATATCGCCTCTCTCTCCCAACAACAGTGCAAGCTCCCTGAAGGCAGAGACATAGCTGTATTCTTAGTGCTCGAAACATAATAGGTGCTCAGTAAACATTTGTTGAGTGTGTTAAGGGTGAAGGTGGGGATGTTTTGAGAGAATTGGGCACTTCCAGGTCCTCAAAGGCTGCCACCTAATCATCTCTGACTATGCCCGGAGCCAGCAAATGGGCCACTTTCCAATAGAGTCTGTATCACGTGTGACAAGGGTGCTGTGTAATGGGGGGGGGGTCATTTGGGTGAAATCAGTTGAATCAAGAGTGTGGATGTGGCAACCAAGGGTGCTCCTCTCTCTTTGGCTTTCAAGAGAACTGCGGGGTGCTTAGGTCACTGACAGCCTCCAGCTGTCCCCTTCTGTCTCCACCATGGCATTCACTCCAAGACTACACTTTGACAGGGCTGCTCCCAGCCAGCGACCAGCATGACAGAGATTCTGGAGTTGGGCATGCTGCCCGGTGGGTCATCTTTGCTGGGGAGCTTCTCATCGCCTGGCCAAGACTACACTGCAGTCTGAGGTTGTGTCTAGTGTTCCTCCCTCCTGCTGTGCTTTCTCAGGTGGCAGACCTGCACTGTGGCCTGAAGCCCCTCCCTGCTTACTCCTGATCTCTCCCCTTTATCCTTTACAGGTGTTTCCTGTAACATGCTGGCGCAGCTAATCCCATTTTGTTTGTTTGTTTTAAAGATTTTGTTTATTAGAGAACATGAGCAGCAGGGAGAGGCAGAGAGAGAAGCAGACTCCCCGTGGAGCAGGGAGCCTGATGCAGGACTTGATCCCAGGACCCCGGGATCATGACCCGAGCCAAAGGCAGACGCTAAATCGACTGAGCTGCCCAGGTGCCCCTAATCCCATTTTGGTATCTGCCTCTGAGAAGACTCAAACTGACACAGAAGAGTTGGAAACAACTCTTTATTTCTCCCTGTAGCCATAACCTCCTGGTTTTGATTTAGGTCCTGTCACAGCTTGTGAGGTATAAAAATTTAATAAAGGATTCATCAATGAGGAAACACCCTGTCTCCTCCTCCTTAATGGGGTCTGGAGCAGGCTTAACTGATGGAGTAAATATTACTCTTCCATTTTAGGCCTGAGTGAGGTGGCCCAAGGGCTTCTGGTAGAGTAGGGTCATGGAAATCACAGAAATGCATACTTTGGGAAGTCCCTTCTTTTTAGAATCCCCAGTGGACATATGCATCATTACCCTCAAGGCCAGCTCATCGTATGAGGAAAGAAGCACTTGGCAGAGAGGATTGGAAGTTAAAGCGAAGTTGCCAAGTAGAACTAATCAATGACAGGATGCCAGGAGAAGTCAGGGAGGAGGGAGTAGCAGTGCACTTAGGAGAATGTGCCTGGTGGACATTATCCAGGAACAGTTCCCACTGAGCAACTGAAAGTATTCAGTAAGCACCTAAGTGCAGAAAATACTGCTTGGAGGGGTTGTCCCAAGCAAGTGAGAGATAGGATCACAGGCCTTTCTAGGACATCTTCTAGCCCAGTGGATTTCAAACGGGTCCCTGGGGTTACCTCTGGGATTTCCTGGAAGGATAAGTGCGGGTCCCTACAGATATGGGTCTCCTTGTCATCCTGTTCTTCAACCAAAACGCCTCCACCACAAAGGTTCTGCCTCTCAAAACCGGGTCTGAAAGTGCTAATATAGTTCACCCCTTCCTTTTGTCCTCAGAAAAATGGAAGCCCAGAGAGGTTGTATGACTTATTCAAGGTCACACAACAATTTCATAGCAAAGGTAGATGGGATTAGAACCCAGGACCCTTAATTTTAGTCCTGTTCTCTTTCTGCTTCATAATGCCACCCCCTTAAGGAATTTATAATCGCTATGTCAGTTTAGTGGCTATGTAAGCATGGACATAATCTGCAAGCTTTATTGACAAATAGCTCAAGCAGATGTTCAGGCTGGGGCTGGGTCAGTGTGTCAATTTCCTGTTCAGAGGAGATACCAAAGAGATTTCCCTGCTTTTCCCTCAAGTTGTCATTTATATGTATATTACTTATATGTCCTCATGGATATTTAAATCCGTCATTTGACAAACGTCCTGCTGCAGAGGCAGCGTTAGGTGATGGAAGGAGCATGGATTGGGGAGCCAGACAGATCCAGGGCTGAGCTCTGACTCCTACACCAGGACCTCAGATAAGCTTATGTTGTCTTTCAGAGCCTCCATTTCTTCCTCTGTGCAATGTGGGCAGCTTCTGTTACAGGTTGCTTTGAGGATTAGAAACGACAGAAGTGAAGCACCTAGCCAGTGCCCAGCACATTGTACATGCTCCATAATTAGTAGAGAGCATAATAGAAGGGTGAGAACACTTATTTTATGACCCTTAAGGAATCAGAGTAGAGGAGAAAATAACACATGTTGCAGTGAGGGGACAATGAGCTGCTAAGATGAGGGAGTAGTATGTGGGATCAGAACTAATCTCCAACAGCGTTTCAAGGGGAGGAGGGACTTGCCTTGGAATTTCAGGGATAGGTGGTGGTTGGGAGGGGGGATGTTCCATGAGGAGGGGATCAGAACATGAGCAAAGAGGCAGAGGAAGACCTGGAGTTATTGGGAGTAAATCCTAGTAAATCACTGAAGTATTAGGAGAAGCTTTAGAAATGCATGTCACTGCTCCAACAGGAAGGAAGATTCTAGAAATAGTTCGTTGCTCTTGATGAGGACTCAGATGGCTTAAGAGCTGAGGAAGGGGTACACCTCAGGTTTTCTCATTTTCGTTTCTCTGGGCCCTTTCCTGAGCTATTTCGGGGTGTGGAAACTGAGAGCCAAGGAATTTAAATGACTCCCCCAAAGTCACACAGCTGGGAAGTGGCAGAGTTGGACCCAAACCATTTGACTTCCCAGACCGAAGTTCCTTCCAGTTTCACATTTCTTTGGTTTCTCTGTTGTGTCTAATGCAGGACTGGGCAGATAGATAAGAAATACTTGGGGGGGGGGGGAAGCCATCAATCTTGACTGCAGCTTGAATAAATAGACACTACAACAGCATTCTTCAACACTAAGTGCACACTGAAATCATCCAGGGAGCTTTAAAAAAAGAAATGTGGAAATCAGGCTCTGATGCACCACTCACATCAGTATCTCAGCAGGGCCTGGGCATCAGTATGTTTAAGGCTCCCCAGGTGGTTCTGGTGCGGCCAGGACCATGAATCATCAGGCTGGACTGAGTGGCACACCTGGTCCAACCTACGTTGGCATTTTTCAGAAGAGTTCCTGAATGGCACACCATCTGTGTCCGCCACATGCCCTTCTGCGGTCCCCTCATCGGCAGGCGAGTACTCCCTCCCTCTCTCTCTCTCTCTCTGCCATATTGCCTCTTGATTTGGTCTTGGTACTCATGGTGGTGACTAATTAATCCTCCCGGAACAATCAGAGGAGACCTGATCGTGGGTGAGCCATCTGGAGATCCTTTTTGGTTAACTTGGACTTTGGGGAGGCTGAGGGGAAGAAAGTGGGAAATGACTCATACCCCAGATGAAACGCAAAAATTGCACTCAAGAAGGGTTGTGGTACTTGGGC
The DNA here is from genome assembly GCF_003265705.2 of Callorhinus ursinus. NCBI lineage: Eukaryota > Metazoa > Chordata > Mammalia > Carnivora > Otariidae > Callorhinus > Callorhinus ursinus. The sequence goes on along the minus strand of NW_027397067.1, from coordinate 47,013,529 downwards.
TGTAACTTTTCCTCCTGTTTCTCAGTGGTTCCAGATGGTCCATTTTCTCTTTCTGCACCCCCATGTCCATACTCACTGCTGTGTGTAGGGAGGCATAAGGCAAGGACTCTCTAAGCCATTCTTGTCCCAGTTTACAAAGTGAGTCTGGTGTTCCTTCAACAATGAATGTCTGTAAAATGCTTTGTGAGGACTAGGGAGAGAACTCCCACAGTGATATCTTTTACAGTAGTATTCTCTTTCATAGATGGGAATAGAAGGAGTCAATCCGTCACAAATATTTATTGAACATTTGTTTTGCATAAGACAGAGCTAGTATTACAGTCCTGCCCACATCCCCTTGCCTGGGGCGAGGGCGCACATCCCATAGCGGCTCTGCACGGTGGCTGCAGATGGCTCACAGCGGCCACCCTCTCTGGAGAAGTGTCCTCAGCCAACAAGTACCTCATCACCCATGAAGTGGCACGCTCAGGGTGGCCCACAGCCCATGACTGACTGTTGGAAGTACAAGATGCCAACCCGTTGACTCAAATGGGGTGTGGTTTATGCTCCTCAAAATCATGGCTAGCCTTGACCTGAGCTGCATCCTTGCTTAGCACGTTTTCCTTCTCTGTCCTGCCCTCCCCCAGTGCCTTCCCTTAGGGCACTGCCTCAAAAAAATAAAAATAAAAAAAAAAATCACAGGCTCTGAGATCCCTTCTCAAAATACCTTCCAGGAGACTGACCAGAGACAGAAAGTTTCCTAGGTGGTGTGGGAGCTGCAGAGATGTTTAAAATACGATTCTTATTCGCAAGATGCTTCTTGGTCCATTACAGAGGCAAAGCATTAACATGCAAAAAGTTTAAAGGAGAAGAAGTAAATAACAAGGAAGATACTTTGTGACAGATCACAGGTACTACACAATACTTGATGAGTTTTAGAGGTAGAATGGTTTGAAGGAGGGTGGCAGAGACCCATGAGAAGCATTTGGGAGGAGGAGATAGCATGAACAAATTTATAAAGGCAAGAAAACAACAAGGTGTAGGATACAGAGGTTCTCAAACCTTACGGTGCATCAGGATCTCCTGGAGGGAATGGAAAAACACCGATCGCCCGCCCCACCCAGTTTCTGACCGGTAGGTGTGTGTTGGGAATGAAATAATTTGCATTTCTCACGAGACTCCAGGGGATGCTGATGCTGCTGGTCTGCACACCACCCTTTGAGAACCACAGCTATATAAGTTTTGAGGGACCAGGAATTGTTATCTCCTGGCATGCATCCTTATACCAGGGACCCTGAGGCCACCACTCAGGTAGCAGAATTCAGGGGAGAGAGGGCAGACACTTAAAGAACAGGATGTCAGATTCTTGTCCTCTGATTTTTAAGGAGGCATTCTTAAATCCCAGTAGAGAAGCGATAACCTTAAAAGCCTTGACTTTAAAATGCAAGGACTAGGGCTGGAGGGAGAAAGGGGTCCTGTGGATTTCCAAAAGCTTCTGGAGGTGTGCTTCTCACCCCCCTTAGAGGAGGCACCCAAAGCTCTGAGAGTATGAGCCGCTTGTCTTGGGATTCAACGTGCAGGCTTCTCGTCCCTCCTGCGGCGCCCTCACCGTGCTGCTCCAGGAAGGGAGAAGTGGCAGCCCCCCGGGGGTGGCAGAGGGGATCACGGGGTAGGAGAGAAGAGAAAAATGGACAAGGAAGCCGCAGAGGATGGCTCAGTTTGTATCTAGGGAATACATTCATTCATCCACTCACACATTCATCTTCTGGTTCCAGAGCACATATTCCTCCCAGCCTTCTCAGAAGAAATGCCTTTTGCTGCTGCTGCTGCTGCTTTTTTTTTTTTTTTTTCCCCTTCCTCACAGCCCTTAAGTCCTTAAAAGCTGTTGCTTGTCCTTGGTCGTTCTCCAGTCCCATTTGTTCAGGAAAGCAGCCCAGGGGAATAAAGCAAAGCCGTCGGGCTGTCCAGTCAGATAACTTTGGATTTAAATTCCAGTCTTTATCACTTTCCGGCCCAGTGACCTGGGATAAGTCACTTACCTTCCTGTACGTCAGGCTGCCCCTGTATAAGTCAGGGTTCATGAGAGCTGCCTTCAGACCGAATTCGGTGGGTAGCAGGTGTGTAAGGAGAAACCTGCAGGGTTGTCCGCCGCGTGCCCAGGTGCCCCTGTGTGTCACCGACATCACTGTGTGAGCCCAAGAAGCCGTGGCCTGCTAGCAGGACCGCCGTCAGGACGGCAGACCCCGTGCCCTGCCCAGCAAGGTGTATCCTTCCTCACCGCCCCGCCGTGCCTGCACCAGGGATTGGGGTGAATGGCACAATTCACATGGCATTGAAAAGGAATGCGCTTCATCAGAGGAAGGTGCAGCTGCAGAGAACAACACATAACCAGAGACCAGACCCTCAGGTGTCCAGATTCTCCCATCAGCCTATAAGGGTCTGTGCAGACGTTGGCTCTGCAGGGCCTGCGGTTTGGTGTGTGCTCCATGAAGAGCCCCCTCCCTCCACGAGTTTCCCTTCCTATGGAGGGATCTTAGAAGAGGAGCTTTATCAGTGGGCAATACCTAGGCGGCTTGGACCAGAGGCCTAGGGGGGTGGCGGGGAGGGGAGGCCACAGCCAGTGCACAGAGAGTGTTTTCGGCCAAAGAAGCCGCAGCAGGCTCCAGGCTAGCCCGTCCCTTTCCTCCGGGTGACTCTGCCGTCCTGTCACTCTGCCTTAAAACTGCACACCACCACATCTTGAACACTTGGGCCTGGATCCTAGGGTGTCTTCCCAGGGAGGAGAGAGAGAAACGGGTTGCCTAATACCAAGTAGAACGAAGCCCAGGGATTCTGGAAACACTCCTGAAGCAGAGTCCGCTCTTGGTGGATTCACGGGTTTCATTTTGGGATCAAATAAGCATCTCTCTTCCTGAGCAGTGAGTTGAACTAGAAGTGCTTTATTTTGACTCGGGTGATAGAGTGACGAGTCTGGGTGAGATCAGATGACTAAAGGCTGGCTCCCAGCAGGATTTGTATTTACTTCTCAGTCTTCCTACAAAGCAGAGGGTCTGTGCAGTCGGTGGGCATTGTGGCTCGGCTGACAGTTCTCCGGGAGGAGGGCTCAGCACCCACAGTCCCCGGGGTGAGTTAAGGTAAACTGTTGTATCCACTCTGGAATAAAATGACCGAACAGTGAGATCCAAGCCTTGCTCTGAAAGGAACAATCTATTTAAAAACAAACGTCTGCCTGGGAAGCGCAGTAAAGGTAAGCAGCTCGCATTTCCACTGCCGACGTCTAGACAGAAGCCTGTGTCCAAGCGGAGGCTGTGAGGCGCAGAATGGGCTGCCCAGCCAGGTGGCGGGTGTCCTCCGCCCACAGCCCGATGATGAAGTGTCGCCCTGCCTCACCCTGAGTGATCCTGCCTACCCCCTCCCTGCCCCCGGCCACTGCCATCGCCAGCAAGGAGACTATAAACATCCTTGTACGTGAGCCTTGGGTGCTTTCACTTCTGTGGGGCAGAATCCCAGGAGTGGAATCGCTGAGTCAAAACTTCAAATCTGTCATCGTAATAGCTGTTGTCACATCGCTTTCCCAAATGCCCAAATGCCCAAATGCCCGGAACCATTCGCAGTTCCGGCAACGATGCAGGAGAGCTCCCTTTGCTCAGCAACGCAGCCAACAAACACGCTCCAGCCGCACTGCCCCCCCCCCCCCCCCCCCCCCCCCCCCCCCCCCCCTTATCCGCCGTTCTGCTGTCCGCGCTTTCCCTTCCCCGGGTCCCTGAGGTCACCGCCCCCTGAAGGCAGATGGTACTTCTTGGGACGGGAGGTCAGAAGGTCAGTAGTGGCCTAAAGCTACGTCCCGGCACCCAGGTCACTCACGCCGCTTCATCTCGTCACGTAGGCATTTTACCATCTCACGTCCCAAGAAGGGTGAGTACGGAAGGTTGGGGTATTTTGAGAGACCACATTCACGTACCTTGTATTCCCGTACGTTGTCACCGTTGTTGATTGCTGTGGATCTCTTACTGTGCCTAACTCACAAATCAAGCTGTATCCTAGGTACGAACCTATAGGAAAGACATGGTAGAGATGGGGTTCCATACTTGCCGTGGTTTCAGGCATCCACAGGTTGGGGCGGGGGGTCTTCATCTTTTCCAGGCTGGTAGGTATAAAGTTAGTTTAATTTGCACTTCTCGGCTGAGTTTGTGTACCCTCTTGGATGTTTGTCGCTTTGAGAACTGCCCTTCTCTGAGTTGTCCCCCTTCCCCCCCTTTGTCCTTATCCATTAGCAAGGGTCCTTGGCATAGTATAAACATTTCACCATGAGGATTTATGCTCTTCAGCTTGAGAAAATTACTTTCTATTCATTTGATCACTTTCTACCCTATTTTCCGTGCTGTTTTTGGACCTCTTACTGATCAGCCTGAAGCCCAGAGGGCGGGCCGTCAGGAAAAGCGAGGGCATGGGGAGCCACAGCACGAGCCGGGCCCCACGGGGACGGAGTGGAAGCTGTGCGGGTTCCTGCCTCTGCCCTCAGTGGTGTGGTGTGTAGGTCTGCCTGTGGTCGTGGGGACAGACGGACACACACACACACACACACACACACACACACACACACACCCTCCCTCCCCCCGCCCCCCTCCACCCTGGGAGTCCAAGCAGCTGAAGGAGGATGCAGGGGAAGGCCGAGCAGGTGCATCTCTGGTGGCTGCTCACACCAGGAGAGGAACCAGCAGATAATTCGAGCTGCAAATTGGTTGCCGATTCGCTTCCACCCTCCAGGTCTTGGCTTAAGAATCTCTCTTGTGGCCTACTATAACCAAAATACACAGTGAAGGAAATTCTGGGAAATGTAGTTTAGCCTAGCCATGTGGATGCATTAGAAGGCCACCACAACATCCTTTGAAACCTTATTTAAAACTCCTGTGGTATACATGACACTCATACAACACATGTAGCTATGCTCCAACTACTTTTCTAAGCATCTTATGAATATTTACTCATTTCATTTTTATAATGCCCCTGGGAGGTAGCTGATATTAATAACCCTATTTGACAGAGGGAGAAACTGAGAACAGAGAGGTTAAGTAAACTGCCTAAAGCCACACAGCTGGTAAAAGGCAGAATTGGGCTTTAAACCCAAATGGGCTGACTCCAGAGCTTATATGCCCCACCATTCCATTATGCAAAGACAGTATGGCCCTCCAGCCAAATAGATGTTTAAAAGTGAAAACTGGTGAGCGGTAGGACTTTATTTTGGGAATTGTTTATTTGGTTGTGTTTTTATTTTGGACTCTCCCAACGGAAATGCTGCTAAGGAATCTGTTCCAGTAAATAGAGGCTAAAGATGAAGACAAATAGCTCAGAGAATGTGCATTCTGCACTCATTTGATTCCTATGCTGTAGCATTCTGAGTGCAGGTCGTGCCCTGAGAGGGATGAGGTGGGCCCTCCGGAGGAGGTGTGGGTGCCACCTCTGTGCTCCTCCTGTCTCTGCAGGCTCTGCACTCCCAGGGGCTGAGTCCCCTCGGCTGGGTGTAGTCTGAGAGAGTGCCTCCACCTGTACCTTACAAACATGAGCTTAAAAAGCCTCCTTTGCCCCCAGTACTGGTCCCCTGGCTCATAGGCGAAAGCACAGGGTGCCTCCATGTCTAGGCAAAGCCTGGGGTCTTTAGCAATGAACATTTATCCTGCCTCAGCTACTAGGATGTCACAGAAATGTCAGGCCACCTTCCCTGTTGCTTTAGCCTTGGAGTAAGTGGGTCACCAGAGAGGATGAGGGAAGTAGGTTTATCCCCCAGGATCTGTAACCCCGCCCTCCTCCTCAGAAGCCCTTCAGCCATGTCTTCCCCGAGGACCGGGGTGAGTGTGGGGCCACCCTCCTCAGCTCCTTCCAGAAGCCAGAAGCAGCGCATTCCTCAGGCACACAGCCTTTCCACCTGCACTCCTGGGTCCCACCCGCCGGCTGCTGTGGGCAGTGCAGGGTTAACAGACAAGCCTTTGGCCTGCACTGATCCCCAAGAGTGAAACCTGGGGTGGGTATGTGATTTTGGGGGAATCTTGCACAACTAGATCCTTGCCTGCCCCCAGGAGCCCTCATGGCACATGGAGAAGGCAGGCTAGGACATGACTGTGGGGCCCATCTCGGTGATTCTCAAACTTGGGCATGCATCAGAATCCTCTGGAAGGATCGGTACCCTACCCCGTAACCCCCAGAGCTTCTGATTCACTGCACCTGGGTGGGCCCGAGAAGGTGCTTCCCTTACGAGTTCCCAGACGATGCAGCTAGCTGCCACGAGGGCCCCACTTTGAGAGCCACTGCTTTACTGAGCATTGCCTTCTCCACTGAGGCGTGTCACCGTCCCAATACTGACAAATCGCGGCTGCCTGCCCGGCCGGGGAGCAACCCGGAGGCCGTCTTTTCTGCCTGCCCCATCACCGAGTTGGTCAGCATCAGCAAAACCACCTGGACGCCCGCACCCGGCAGCCCTGGGGGCCCCAGCCCTCTGCCTGTGGATCCTGCTGGCTGCACAAAGCGTTCACTGTGGCGTGAACTTGCTGACAAGCACCACCCTGTGTTTGGGGGATGAACCAAATCTTCATAACGTTGGACCCGTGGATTCCTGGCTCTGAAAGCTGATGGGAACAACTCCCCCTGCCCTCTCAGCCAACCGACCCCTCAGCGGGCCTCCCCCGCCTGGCCGGACGTCCGCCGGCTGCTGCGCGTGCGCAGCAGACGCATGACTAAGTGCGCTCTCAGCACCCCGAGCATGTTCGCCCTCGGCCCTGCACAGCTTGCCCCAGACCTGGTACTTGAACCGGAGGCACGTGCCTGCGGTCAGGGGTGTGAGCACTGCAGACCATGTGTGGGTGCACGAGGGCAGCCCCGCTTGACTCGAGTCCCCTTCTCAAAGCCTCCGTGGAGGCATAATGAATCTTCTCTCCTTGGCTTGCAGGGAGCGTCACAGTTTTCCTTTTGTCCGCTCCCCTCCCCAGCCCCTTTTCCCATCACCATGAACTTGAGGGGAGGAGTGAGACATTTGCATATAGGAAGAGCTCCTAATCACCTCCTTGGTGTTTAAACCTGACTGTCTAGCCCGTGGGGTCTTCCCCTGGGCCCTGGACCCAAGTATGGATTAAAGGATAGGTAGGTCAGCAGGTGCTGAGGTCTCCGTCTACCAAGTGCCCCCCAAACCGCAGGAGAATAAGTCAGAAAGATGGCACCTGAGTGGAAACACTTGAACTGCCCTTGCTCTCGGCCTCAAGCAAACAAAGGGAATGTCCCTCACTGGGGTCCTTTCTGTTGAGTATTTCTGCATCATGCCCGGCCAGTGGACAGCGCTCGATGCTCGCAGTCAATGGAATATTTCAGGGGGTTGTGCTAACTACCAGAAATTATTCATTTACTTAACTTTTAAATGGGTTCAAGAAGTTGAGAAAACGGCGTGTATGTGATAAATTCTAATTGCAAACACAAAGAGGAACATGAGTTTTATGAATATAAAATTAGTTTTCCCCTGCCACTAGTAATGAATATTAAACAAGTGTTTATTAAAAAATTAATTTGGAAGGGATCCTAAATTATCACTTGCAACAGATCTCTCAGTCTGACCCCGTGCAAATGCTCTGAAAATGTTGCATTTGCATACAATTTTCTGGTGAGTATTCACAGCTTCTGCATTTTCGAAAGAGCCACGAACAACCCCACCAACCAGAACAGGGTAGGAATCACTGGCGAAGATAAAGCTCACAACTCCCCACATCTCCTTCCTCGCCTCCTTCCCTCTGCCCAACTATCTTCATTCTTGGCTTTCCCTTGTCATCTGATGTGTGACCAGCCTGGAACCATGTATTTCATGAATCACCAGCATCCTCTGGATTAAAATGAGCTGGAAGGGTTTTAGGCTCCAAGTAAAATAATAAATATAAACAGGCTTTACAAAATTATCCAAGACTAAGGTACAAAAGAAAAGCGAGGAGTTGTGAATATTGTGAATGTAGTGTAGTGACTGATGCCCGATCTCTTGGCAGCTCCGTCCACAGGCTGTTTACCTCATGTTGGGAGAGCTGAAGTGTGATGATGATACGAACTAATGTGGGTTGCTAGCCTCCTGTGTCACATATTCCCCTATGAACTAAGTAGCATTATCCCCACTTTACAGACTAGGAAACTGAGGCCTGGAGGGTTTATGTAACTTGTCTAAGTGAGACAGAGAAGGGTTTGAACTGGAGGCATTCTCACTTTGGTCCCCAGCTTTTAACCACTATTGAGCAACTGCTGTGTGCCAGGAGCTGTGTGCTAAGCAAGTGATGAGAACTAACTTACTGAATTTTCACAACAAATCTCTGAAATGAATACTGTGATTGTCCATAACTGAGCTAGAGATCGCCCGTCTTTTGCCACAAAATCACAAAACTCATAAAGATTGGGGCTCAGGTTTACCCCCGACAGTCTTACTTTAGAGTGCACACACCTAACTCTTGCACTGAAATGATAGGCTTTAAGGAGCTGCCTAAATCAACCTCCAAATAACCATGGGGGGGGGGGGGGGAATTGGTTAAAGGTGATTTGTGTTATTGGAGGATTTGAGCTATTTTTATTTTTTTTTTTTAAGATTCAAAATCTCATCAGTGATGAATAATTTCATCAGCCTTCTCACACCTCCCATGACCACACATTGGCTGCAGCAGACATTCACTGTATGCCTACCGTAGAAAGCACTGGGCACAGTGCCGTAGGGGCTGCAAAGATGAACAGGGTGCTCTGTGCCCTCCGGGACTGCCTGTCTAGGCTGCAGGCAGATGCGTACAGGAAAGCGCCATAGAAAACAGACGGATGAGATGCCCTGACGACGTGTGTAGGAGTCTGGGGGAGAATCCTATGGCATTTGCTGGCTGCCGCGTTCCCTGGTGGGGAGCGGGGTGGTGGTGGGGGCAGGTGTGGCGGGCGTGAGGGTTTCGAGGGGTGCCTGCAGCCAGGGGAGAAATGTAGGCTGAGCCATTACCCAGCCCACTAGCTCCTCTGCTGGTTCCAAACTGTAAGAAAGAGGATGATTTGGTCTCTGCATCCAGCTGATCACATGCCACAAGCAGCTCTTTGTTTTCCCTGCCCATGCGTTCACTGCCTGGTGCGTGGGCAAATTTTGGAATTGGGGGTTGTGTGTGGTCACACGGGAGCAGACCCTTCTCTCAACATTTCCGGCCCTGTCTTGGGGTCAGAGAGCCCTTGGGACCACCCCACCCCCATTTCCCAACTGATGATAACTATAGCTGACGACCCAGCATTACATAAGAGGATTATGAAACTCTGTAACTGGGAGGTAGGTGATGTGTGTGTATAAATAGATACAAACCTCATTGCTGTGCTACTTTAAGATCCAGAGACATCTAGTGGCGGAAAATTATATCTGCAGGCCTAGCCGATTCTCTCCAAGTGAGTAACTTAAGTCCTAATTTGTGAGACTTTTGTATGTACCCAAATTGGAAGACCTAGCACGAAACGACTTTGAAAGAAAAGGAATGTACAGAATTTTCCCTTGCAAGAGTACAGGACTGTCTTCCATAAAACGTACCATATGCCTACTTGAAGCCTGTTCTTCCCAAAGTGTTAAATGCACATGATTGTGTAGAGTGGGTAAGAGAGAAAATTAGGATAGAATGACTCTCACATCCTCGACACGTTCGCCTGTCACAATGCTGGGCTTTTTTGAAGTGATTAGGTTTTGTACCAGCTTCATCATTGTTATCAAATTAGCTTCACAGGTGAACATACATAGCTGGAACAACCATTAAACCAAGTATTTAGGAGAATACATAATGAGAACGCTTCCCCACAATAGAGACTAGAAAATAAGTTTCCCTGGCTGGAGGGGAAATAGCCCTGCAAGGGAAACCATTTCAGTGTGGGCATTGGTGGGTCTCAGAGAGACCGCAGGCGGAGACCCGGGGAGACTCTGAGCTACACTGTGGAATGTTGGGGTGACTGCAGCAATGGGACTTGTGTCATGCTTCTCCGCGGAGCCCTGAGGAGATGGCAAGACTAGAGAAAAAGTGGCTGTACACATGACCCAACGGATGGGGCTTAGGCAGCCCCCCAGAGTCTCCTACACCCCCAGAATCACAAACAGCGTGCAAGTGTGTGGATAGCACAGAAGTAGAAGGGTTCACCATACCCCATGAATTGCTGCCCAAGAAGAGAGCGGGGCATGGGGTGTCCCGGCAGTTGCCCGTGAGGCCAGATGACATCCCCCCACCAGTGCCTCAACACCAGGAAAGCTCCCCATTACTAAGATACGAAACTGGGGAGAGTAGGTGGAGGAGTTAGTCCCATGCTGGGTAGCCCTGTGTTTTGCCACCCCAGTGGAATGGAGATGCACAATAGAGATTAAATTGAGCTATAGAAAATGACAAAAGTATTATTATTTTTGTACCTGTATTTGTGGACCGAGATGTATGTTACATACTGGCTGCATATTTATAGAACAAAAGAGGACTTTTAGATATGACTGTAGGATATTTGGAAGAAAACTGTTTCTCTTCATAGTAGCTTAAACACACACACACACACACACACACACACACACACGTCAGGATCCCCGCTGGAAACAGATGGTCCACTCAAAATGAGTAATTTACGAAGTTATGGGTAGAATTCCATAGAAACGAATCAGGGATCATGCAGTACCCTGGGGCTAACCAAAGTGGGAAACTTTACCACCACTACACTCGATAGGGGTGTCCATGGCGGGGACACAGAGGGGATGGTGGCTGCACGGACAGGGCCTCCAAACAGGAGCTGTGGAATTTGCTAGAAGGATGCAGTCTGCAGCCTGCAGCATACCCTTGGCATTGATACAGGGAAGGAGCTTGGGGAATATACCCCGATCTCATGCTCCCACTCTAATCTTTGCCAGTGAGCCTCCATTTGGAAAACCCCAGTCGAGGCCAAGAGGCAAGGAAGTCATCACCAATGGCGTCCACATGGGTCAGCCTCCCCAGACACAGAGCGGAAAGGAAAAGGGAGAAAGTGGAGTTAGTGGGGCAAATGGAAGGCACCCAACATTAGTGGGTTCATTCAAACCTCGTCACATAAAATATCTGTATCTTACCCCATCTCCCCCCACTATCTCCCTCTCCCCTCCTCTTTCTCTCTCTCTCTCTCTCTCTCTCTCACACACACACATTCTAGCCATTCATTCATTTGTTGCTCACTGTTATTCAATATATAATCAGATTTTTTTCTGATTATAAAATACTCATTTTTTAAAAATACATAAAGGTATAAAGAAGAAAGTAAAACTTGTTTAATTGCACCACACAGAGATGGCCACTGTTAATGCTTTGATCTATATCCTTTTATATTTTTTCTTTTCTTTCTTTTTTTATGGTCACTTGGTTTTTATTATCATTTCTACTTTTTAAAAAAATTATTTTTAATTTTTTAAAAATTCCAGTATAATTAATGTGTAGTGTTATACTAGTTTCAGGTGTACAACGTAGTGATTCAACAATATTACTCACTGCTCATCACAATATCTCTGTAGTTAAGAGGCTCTTTGTCCATTTGTTTCTTAAATTCACAGAAGTGAAATCATATGGTATTTATCTTTCTCTGACTGATTTCATTTAGCATAATACTCTCTACATACATCCACGTTGTTGCAAATGGCAAGATTTCATCCTTTTTTATGGCTGGGTAATATTCCATTACACACACACACACACACACACATCATCATCATCATCATCATCATCATCATCATCATTATCATCTTTATCCATTCATCAGTCGATGGACATTTGGGTTGCTTCCATTAGTTGGCTATTGTAAATAATGCTGCAGAAAACACAAGGATACAAATATCTTTTTGAAGTAGTGATTTTATATTCTTTGGGTAAATACCCAGTAGTGTATTCCTGGATCATATGGGAGATCTATTTTTAATTTCTTGCAGAACCTCCATACTATTTTCCACAGTGGCTGCACCAGTTTGCATTCCCACCAACAGTGCAGGAAGGTTCCTTTTTCTCTACATCCTCACCAGCACTTGTTGTTTCTTGTGGTTTTTATTTTAGCCATTCTGACAGGTGTAAAGTGATCTCTTTGTGGTTTTGATTTGCATTTCCCTAATGATTAGTCATGTTGAACATCTTTTTATGTCCTTTATACATCTTTCCTATACATGTCTGTATATGTATTTAAGAGATGAATCTTAGCATGCAAAAATATTTTGTAGCTCACTCAATACATTGCATAACTCTTTACATTTCATTATGGGTATGGCTCATCATTTTAAACAGGTGCATAGTATTATATACTATTAATAAACTCTAATAAGTTAGTACCTTTTTTGAGGGTCATGTAGGTGGTTCCTAATTTTTTGCAATTATAAACAATGTTGTGATAAACATCGTTGTGTGTTGGGGTCTTTGGTTTGCTTGTATAGTTATTCCCCCAGCACAGTGGTTCTCAAAATGTGTTCTACAGAGCCCAGGGGAATGCCTGAGGGGTTCCTGCAGGGGTGAGGTAAAGGCCAAGCGTCGGGGCTGCCGCCTCTAACCCTGCTTCAGCAATCACAGGTTCATTTATCCCTGCTCTATTTGCTGTGAACAAAGAGATCCACTGCTAAATGCCGCTGGAAACCCAGCGCTTCAGGATATAGTCAGAGAAACATAAAATTGTTCGGTCAAAGAGTATGCATGTTTAAAGATCTGATACATCCTGCCAAATGACTTCTCCCCTGAAAGGGCACACTGACACATTCCTGCGAAAAGCATATGTGTGCCTGTATTCCCCCACACTGACACTTTTCATTTATACTGATCTAAAGGCAAAAATATCACTCTTTCAATTTCTGTTTCTTTAATTAGTAGTTGTATTCCTTTCTTATTGCTGCTGTAACCAATTTCCACAAACTTGTTAGCTTAAAAGAACACAGATTTATTATCTTACAAGTCTGGAACCCAGAAGTTCCACACGGATCTCACTGGGCTAAAATCAACGTGCTGCAGGGCTGCCTTCCTTTCTGGGAGCTCCAGCAGAGAATCTATTTCCTTGCCTTATCCAACTTCTAGAAGCCACTTGCATTCCTTGGCTTGTGGCCCCTTCCTCCATCTCCGAAGCCATCCCTCTTTCACTTACAAGGACCCTTGCAATGACTTTGGGCCCACCCACATAACCCAGGATAATCTCCCCATCTCAAAATCCTTAATGTAATCACTTCTGCAAAATCCCTTTTGCTATTTAAGGTGACATACTCACAGGTGCTGGGGATTAGGACGTGACATCTTCTTGAGGGCTGTTCTGTGTGTCACAGTGATGATACAGAGCACATTTTCTTTTGTTGACAATGTATATAGTTCTTTCATAAATTGTCTCTGAGTCCTTTGCTCCTTTTGCTATTAGGATATTTGTACTTTTCTAGCTGATTTGTAAAAAAAATTATACATTTTAGAGTATAAACATGTTTCCTATTACATATGTTGCAATTCCCCTCCCCCCCCCCCACATTTCTGTGGTTTTTAAACTTTCCTTAGGCTGTGTCTGAGTCTGCTCAGGCTGCCATAATGGGAGACATAGACTGTGTGCCTTAAAAAAGAGAAATCTATTTTCTTATAGTTTTGGAGGTCAGAAGTCCAAGATCAGGTGCCAGGATGGTCAGATCCTGTGACAGCTTTCTTCCTGGCTTGCAGACAACTACTTTGTTGCTGTTTCCTCACACAGCAGGGAGAGAACAAGCTCTCTGGTATTGTTTCCTCTTCTCCTTCTCCTCCTCCTCCTTCTTTTTTTTTTTAAAAAAGATTTTATTTACCTATTTGCCAGAGAAAGAGAGAGAGAGCACAAGCAGGGAGAGTGGCAGGCAGAGGGAGAAGCAGGCTGCCTGTTAAGCAGGGAGCCTTATGAGGGACTCGATCCCAGGACCCTGGGATCACGACCTGAGCCAGATGCATCTGCCTCACCGACTGAGCCACCCAGGGGTCACTCTGGCATTTCTTCTTATAAGGGACTATTTCCATCATGACCTCATCCAACCTAACTACCTCCCCAAAGCCCCACCTCCAAATACAGTCACAGTGAGAGTTAGGGCTTCAATACGTGACTTTTGTGGGGATACGAACATTCAGTCTGTAGCAGGAGGATTTTGGATTTTCCTATGGTCACATCTATTCATCATATTCTCAATGCTTTTTGGCTTCAGTGATGTGTTTAGCTCAGCAAGACCTCTCTCACCAGAGGTTCATTAGCATGTTACACACACTTTCTTCTTAAACTTTTATAGATCTGCCTTATTTTACATTCAAACTTTGATCATTCTGTAATCTAATTTGGGGTAAGGTCTGACTCTGTTTTTTGCCCACTTAAAGTACTTTGGTTAACATTTTATCCTTTAAATACAGCTTCAAAATCGTCTCTAAGCACATAAGCCTTTAAGCAGGGACTGGGGTTCTGGTTTTGCCATCATCTAAATATTGGCCTGTTGAAACTCGTGTTCCTCCTCCCCTTTCTGTGCTAGTCGTAGAAAACTATTTTTTGTCTCTCTGGAAAATCCATTCATTCAGTAAAAGACCAACAATGAAAGCCAACTTTTTTTAAAGGAAACAATGCATTTCCTTAATATTTCAGGCTTGACCAGCATTCCGTGTATAGTGATTTACGGTCAGCTCATCTGAATGTGTACTTACGGCTTTCACATTCCTTTGAATCCCAGTTATTTGATCTTTGAAACCAGTGGGAAAAAACCTAACTGTGGATGAAACCTATTTAGATATTTGGACTTTAAAACACTTGGGTTTCATCGGTTAGGGTCACTTAGTGTCCTGCACAAGGCTGGCATGAAATGTCTTCGCTTGGGAGTGAAGAGCAGGGGCAAAGCTCCCGCCCACATAAGGGTGAATTCTAAACGTTGTGACACAGACTCAATGATTAATAGCTACACACAATACTAGTATGTTACACATTAATAATGATTATAAAACAATAACTCTGTATGTAATAATATAATAACAAGTACAGTGTAAAATGATCTTAATGATTAAATATTCAACTGGATTAAAATTTCCATTTAATCCCAAGTCTTTCATATGCCCCACTGTGCACCTTTGTCCTGTGTTAAGGGAGACTAAAAAGTGTGCAGGGCAACAAAATGAATATTTGTGATGCAAGTAACTTGAGACATAGTACAAATTTGTTGAGTTAATACATAAATTTATGTGTTGTATATATGGTGTGATATTACATGATACCTTTTAATTAATACTGTAAAAGCAATTTTACTATTTCATGATCAAACCTTGAAAATGAGCAGTTTCCGATCCACAAATGTGTTGAATTTGAAAGATTGGTTTTTAAATCAGTTGTTCAATACTCAGGAATCATGTCACTATAAAAATAAGATTCTAAGTAGTGATCAGAGCCAGCCTAGCTGTGGGGGTTTTTTGGTTTGGTTAAAATTACATGTGTTCTCTTTCTATGAGAGGTATCTGAAATTGTACACATTTGTTGTGAGAAATACCTTTCAGATACGTACTAGTGGTTAAAAGAGAAAAGCAGTACAGCTGAATAAGACATGGCATATTTATCTCAAATCGTAGTTCTTAAGGGAGCTAAGAGTTTAGTATAAAGAAAAGGCCTGTTGTAGAAATTCCAGGAAGGTTGGGGACCTTTTCAAGAAGCCAGAGGTTGATGTATGGGTCTGAATTTGTCACATTTGTTCCTCTCCTTGTCTCTAAGACAGTGTGTTGCCCCACTGTTCATGCTTATCAGCTATATTTATGGCTGTGTTTAATTAATAAATGTAATGCCAAGAAACCAGGAGAGCAGTGGGTTGATGAAGAAGAGCGGACAGCATTTGTGAGACTACCTTTGGGGAGAAGAAAGGAACTGGTAGAGAAGAGTCAATGGCCTCTGGAACTGGCCCCAAGGCCATTGTGGGGAATCCTGCTGAAGATGCATTAACTTCCTCAAATAATAACACTGGTCTCTGCTGCCATGTCTCCCTCCCCCAGCTGTGGTCCTGGCACCAAAAGGTTGCCAGAATTAGGACTAAGATTATTGCTCCCAGTGGGAGGGGAGATTTAAATGACTAGGGGGAGAGTTTGGGGATTAATGATAATTAAAGAGACAAAAGCCACCAAGTCAATTATTCATTCAAGAGAAGCCAGAAAGTCAAGTAGGGAAGGAGAAGTGATTACCATATACACCACGGCTCAGCTGTCAGTAAGATTTTTACAATCATCAAAGATAAGCCCTTGTGCCAGTTGGCAATTTATTGCCTTTTGGCTCCAAATTCAAACTTCGTTGCCTGACCTATGAAAATTGTTCTGGGTCCTTTAACTATTTCTCCTTTGCAGTTGGCATGATGTTAGAGCTTTGTCAGTAGGAGGTCGCTGGAGGGATGGTGCAGGAGGAAGGGGCTTCTTTTCCCAGTTCTTGTGTCTTCTGTTTTCCTTCTTGTTGTTCCTGCTGTTTGGTTGCCAGCAGTGGGTGGGTTGGGGGAGACATCCAGTGGCCTTGGCCTCCAGTAAGTTTCAGCAGTCCCTCATGGATAGCCTCCCATCGAGTTTGCACAGCCCTCCTGTGAGTGGATTCCCAGAGAATCCTGCTTCTCCGCCTTGGCCTGCCAGCCCTCCAGAGAGGTGTTTTCTGCTTGTCAGTTCTGGTCATGGTTTTCTGCCTACTTGCACCCTGGAGCAGTATCTTCTTGCTTGTCCAGCGACTGTTGACCGGCTCTGGCCTGGAGCAACTCAGCACCCTTCTCTGCCAGCCCAACCTCAGGGAGGGGTGTTCCTTCCTTGAATAGTCTTGTTCATCTCTAGGGTTTTCTTTAGAGTTCTCTTTCGCCTGTAAGATAACCTTATGTTGTATTAATAATTCTTATATTATACTTTCTTTTATTATATTTTTATATTATACATTCCCTCTACAGATTACAGTATGGTTTCTGTCTCCTGGACTTGATGAATTCAGCACTGAATGCTTATCTAACCAAAATTGATGCAATTGTTTTGGAAGGAGGGGGCGTTAGAAAGTGTGTGTGTGTGTGTGTGTGTGAGAGAGAGAGAGAGAGAGAGAGAGAGAGGCAGAGACAGAGACATAGAGTGATGGAGACACAGAGAGAAAAGAGCTAAGTCCTTGTCTTCCATAGTAGGAAGTGGATAAATAAGATCTAAAACTGAAAAAAAAATCATAGCATATAGTACAGGACTGGTATTTGGAGATTTGAAAAAGGGATCAGGAAATGGAGTGAGAGGGATCTGCTGTTTTTTGTAACAACAAGCCTTGTATCTGACTCTTTAGGATCATAGATAACTTTGATAGGAATTAAAACTGATAAAAAGAAAATCACTGGGGTTGAAACAAATAAAAAGGGAAGGAAGGAAAGGAAGTTACCAAGTTTGTAGAATACCAAAGATTTTTATTATTTTAATTAAACTCCCAATACATGATCAAACTAACTTTCTGGCCAAACTTATTTATTTAAGATTTTTTTTTAAAGTAATCTCTACATCCAACATGGGGCTTGAACCTACAACCCTGAGATCAAGAGTCCCACACTCCTCTGACTGAGCCAGCCCGGTGCTCCTGGCCAAGCTTGTTTAATGAGATGAGAAAAATAGGCTAATTTTCTCCTACATTGCTTTTTTCCCTGGAAAGAAAAGCATAGAGTTAGAGGAAATGCATGCCTTTAGTTACCTGGAGCACCAGGATGGTGCACTGAGTCCACAAAGATCTCTCTCTATTATGGGAAGGGGTGGGGGCTCCAAATAATGGAGTAGGATTATTTTCATATTCAAAGGAAAGCCTTATTTGCTGCCCCCTGAGGCGCTCTCTGAGGCCTCCCTGGGTATCACCCTTCACAGTCAGAGAACCAGCAACTTAAATGGATTTCCACTGGTAATAAGTGGGCACACCTGGGGGCGCCTGGGTGGCTCAGTCGTTAAGCGTCTGCCTTCGGCTCAGGTCATGATCCCAGGATCGAGCCCCGCATCGGGCTCCCTGCTCAGCGGGGAGTCTGCTTCTCCCTCTCCCTCTGCCTGCCGCTCTGCCTACTTGTGCTCTCTATCTCTCTGTCAAATAAATAAATAAAATCTTAAAAAAAAAATAAGTGGGCACGTATGGAAACACCTCTTTTTCCCTCTCCATTGGCACAGATGCCCTTGATCATTTGAAATACAGCATAGTGTTAATGAATTAGCAAAACAATGGAAAGCCATGCGTATTTGTAGTTTAGAAAACAAGTCTTGGTAGCTAAACAGAAATCCCTTTATCTCCTGGGCAGAATGGGAAGGCTGGAAGGATCTTGCTCAGAATCTTGAACTGTAGCAGAGGGGAGGTGAGCAGGACGGGCAGTTGGGTTGCAATTTAGGTGCTGCACACAGAGCCGGATTGTTGCTTGTGTTAAAAGGGAATGTGGCACTATTCATTTTTACCTGAGTCTCTAATATACAAAATATGTGATAGAGAGCCAGCAAACTGTAAAGTGGCAATAATCTAATACATAAATGAAAAGGAGAATGTGAGTATAAAACTCTTCTTTCTCCCTTGGTTTCCTTCTCTCTAATACGGGAATAAAAACACCATTGTTTCTGTGAGAATTAGAGATGATTTGTGGATGATATTACTAGCGCAACGTCTGGCTTTTAGTAGCATTAAACTAGTCATTACTGATATGTTCATTATTCTTTTTTTTTTAAAGATTTTATTTATTTATTTGACAGAGGCACAGCGAGAGAGGGAACACAAGCAGGGGGGAGTGGGAGAGGGAGAAGCAGGCTTCCCGCTGAGCAGGGAGCCCGATGCGGGGCTCGATCCCAGGACCCCAGGATCATGACCTGAGCCGGAGGCAGACGCTTAAGGACTGAGGCACCCAGGCGCCTCTGATGTGTTCATTATTCTTATCATTGTTTTAATTATCATCAGCATTTGAAAGCAGAGTTGCCACCCCACATGGTTTTTAGGAGCTGGCCCAGAAAGTTGAATGAGGCAATTGAGCTGCATGGGGACTGTGGCGAAATGGAGTATGCCTACCCTTCCCGGTGGAGCAGCCCCCATGCGCTTCCAGCAAGTTCCTGTCAGAGCAAAATGCCAGTCTCCTCCTCATCATCCTCATTCTCATCCTTGTTTCAGGAAAAGCTGGAAATCAAGACTTTTATTTGAAATCCCCCAATTTTAAATATTGAGTATTAAGCAGATCCTATTAGGGTAGAGGATTGGGCCCACAAGCCTTGCACACTCTGCTTTAGAGAAACAAAAGTGACGCCCCAGCTAGAAGATTCAACTCCCTTTTTGGGATCCTAAGGCTGTCAGTCTTCCTTAGCATTTCCCCCAGTGTCCTCCCTGGTCAGACCACACACTGCTTCCTGTGGTCAGCCACTCGGGTTTTGTCAGCATTCCTGAAAGCCGGAGTGAAGCAGGTTCTCGCCAGGGGCCCTCCTTGACCCTGTTGGCCCCAGGATAATCAGGGAGACCTTATTTGAAGGCCTCATCTCCCCATTTTGAGCCCTTTCCCCCCTCCCAGGACCCACTAAGAGCATGGCTAAGACAGTTATTCACACTAAAGTGTTAATGACTTAACAGCTCCCCCCTCAACAATGGATGTCTACATTTTCAAAGAGAACACTCAGAAAGGAAATAGAATTAGTTACTAATACAGGGATTTTAGGGCTCTTGGCACCTTGGCTTTTCAGATCACAGCAGGGGAACGAAACGAAACCCTGTCTTTGGAGGAAGCTAGCCAGGTGCTAGCTTCTTTGGGGGGTCTTGGTTTAAAAGTCTTCAGGGACCCAGGAGGAGAAGATGCTGTTAGGTCTTCCCTGCTGTTGAACGTCAGCTGACTTTTATTCAACCTCGACTGTCAAGTCAAGAACGGTTCGGTGTCTACCAGATACTGGTGGAAAAAAACACACCAAAAAATGTACACTAATCCAGAGAAGAGAGGGATCACTGTAAGGTGGTGTAGAATTATCAAGTATTATTTCTGGGTAAAAAAGAACTAGCAGCTGTTTGCTCTAAGCTCATTTCATTGGTTTTTCTCCATTCAGCCGGAGGATTTTTCCCCGGCTTCTGAAAGCAGGCCTTGCAATTTAAGTATGTGGTCACCAGGTGGTGGAAGTGGGCCATGCCCGCGGAGTCTGAGCGGCTGAAGGAGCCGCTGAGCTCACCTTGCAGCAAATCATCCTAAAACCAGGGAGAGCTAGGACCCCCTTTCCTTTCAGCCCCTTCCACCCTGGAGTTCATCAAAAGATGTTTGCCTTTCTAGCCATTCCTGGCTAAGAAAGGTCTGTGTTGTAATCCAGGGCACTCTGGCTGAAAAATGTCACCTTCTGTCCACCTCTGAGAAAGTGAAGGGTTCCTGCACTTGGAAAAAGTGCCAAAGCCTCAGAACCCTCCTTTTTCAGTCCTCTCATCTTTGTCTTCAGCCACTTTATATTTTCCTCTCCTCCCGTTTTTTAAGGGGAGCCCTTACCCTCTCATTACATTCCTAGGAAGGAATGCATCCTCTGCTTGCAGGAAGCCTGAAGGCTTTACTTGTTTCTAGAGGCAGGCGGAAGACTTGGAGCAACCTGTCCAGGCAGGAGGTGATGGGCCTCCTCCAGGTGGTGCTGGGGACAGGACACGCCGAACGTCGCCACTTTGCCTCCACTGCTCTATCTGACAAGTTGACCAGTGCCTCCTTTTGGACACTTTTCTCACTAGAACAACTGCACTTGGGCTCTCCACATCCTTACTGATTGCCCTTCCCCTCCAATGAGGAGAGATTCTCATTATGCCTGGTAGTTATGTTCCCTAACATGGCCATGAACGCAGAACATTGCACCTGCAGAAAGAGAGCTTAGGTTTCTGCCAGCCCCTGGTCACAGCATTTTCATCAATTGGTTGTTAAATAACCTGGTTTTAGGTGTATTTCCGTTTAAAAAGACCTTATTGGGGATGCCTGGGTGGCTCACTCGGTTAAGCGTCTGCCTTCGGTTCAGGTCATGATCCCAGGGTCGTAGGATCGAGCTCCATGTTGGGCTCCCTGCTCAGTGGGCTCCCTCTGCCACTCCCCCCTGCTTGTGATCTCTCTCTCTCTCTCTCTCTCTCTCTGACAAATAAATAAAACCTTTAAAAAAAATAAAAAGACCTTATTGAAGATACTGATTTTTGTATGACCTATTATTTTTATATACTGATTTGTATGATATTCAATTTATTGATTGACATTGAACTCAGGGCCAACAGCACGATGCCTCATGCCTGAATGCAGCTTATCTAACACGAGTATTTTCTCCAGAAGGCACATTGCAATCTTCTTGTCCTTAGGACCGCTAGACAGCATTTCAGCACTATACGTGAGGGCCATTTAAGCAGCAAAATCACCAACAAAAAGCACAAAATTGTGGGGAGAAAGTGGCACTAAATATGCTGCAGAAAGGACACTTGACAGCATGAGAACGGAAACAAGAAAGCAGGGGGTGGCCTGGTATGACCTCAACTGGGCACACGGGCATCAGGTGACTCCGATTTTCCCTTATCTGCACCGTGTTTGGGAATGACCCCAAAGTGCCACAGTATTGATTTTGGAGTCACAAACAGCAAGTAGGCAAATTTGCAGAACGGGATTTGGTGAATACTAAGGACCAACTGCACAAACGTACCCACAGCTTAGAGCCTGGCTCTACGCACGTTTCTCTTTCTTGTCCCGACAAGAGCTCTCCTGCCGTCACATCAGCAACTCTCATCTCTGGGCAGAGAACTTCAAAACAAGCATCTAAAGCCCTGACCGCTCTCTAGAGCAGCAGTTCTCAAAGTACGATTCCAGGATCCCCGGGGAGAGAGGAGATCCTCCCTTTTGACAACTAAATGTCTGCATGAATCTGGATTTTCTTCAGATACTTCAGCTAAAACAATTTGTCACAATTAAATGTAGAAGCAGATCGGAAAAGCCAGCGGTCTTCTATTAAGCTGGACATTAAAGAGATTTGCAAAAATATACAGCAGTCGCTAAGATTATTCCATTTTTGGCTAGGAAAATAGGGTACTGTTATTTATGTTAATGTGTAATGGGTTTGTTATTGTTACTTTTAAACAAATCACTACATATTTTATAGTCTCAGTTCTTTTTTTTTTAAAGATTTTATTTATTTGACAGAGAGAGACACAGCGAGAGAGGGAACACAAGCAGGGGGAGCAGGAGAGGGAGAAGCAGGCTTCCCGCCGAGCAGGGAGCTCACCGCGGGACTCGATCCCGGGACCCTGGGATCATGACCTGAGCCGAAGGCAGACGCTTAATGACTGAGCCACCCAGGCGCCCCTATATGTCTCGGTTCTAATTTCTAATACAGTAAACATTGATACGTAAAACCCACTTACTCAGAAGTTCTTTAGGTCCTCAGTAATTTTTTTAAATATGTTATTTATTTATTTATTTGAGAGAGAGAGAGAGATCATGAGAGGGCGAAGGGTCAGAGGGAGGAGCAGACTCCCCGCCGAGCAGGGAGCCCGACGCGGGCCTCGATCCCGGGACTCCAGGATCATGACCTGAGCCGAAGGCAGTCGCCCAACGAACTGAGCCACCCAGGCGCCCAGGTCCTCAGTAACTTTTAAGAGTATGAAACAGTCCTGAGGCGGAAAGTTGGAGAGCCACTCCTCTGGACTTACACTCACTTTTTCAATGGTGTTCCCAATATTTGTATTTGGGCATCCTGTCAGCACCTTAACTCAGCTTGACTGAGAGCATATTCCTCAGTCCCGCTCACCCTCAAACCAGTCCCTTCTGATGTCTCAATTTCTGGCATCGTCAGTCTCTCAGCCATCCAGGCTCAAAACCCCAATCCTCTCTACCTCCTCCCCTCCACGCATCCCCTACAGTTTTCCCTCAGGAATGTCTGCAGAATCCATGTCTTCCTGTCCATCCCCACCAGCAACAGAGGCCTTTACATACGGGATCGAGTCCAGACTTTTCTATCGGGATGCCAGGGAACCCCTGCAGCAGGATCCCTGTGTTCCTCTGACGAGACTTTCGTTCTTCCTTTGAGGATAGAATGATGGCAAAAGATGGCCGTGAGAAGGTGAGGGGTGGACCACTGCCTCCTCTGGGCCAAATAGTTGGGCAGCTGTTTCGGTTCTGCCAGGACAGGCCTTTGCAGGTGTAGCAAGGGCTGTCTTCTACCCACAAACTTCTGCAGCTACAGGATTCACCCTTGCCTCTTCCTTCTCCCTGGGATGAGTTCTAAACCTCAGGGCTTGTGCAATAGCGTGATGTTGGTGGTGAAGGACAAACTCTTATTGGTTGGGTGTGCCCTATGCTGGTCTCTGTTGCGACGTGCGACGTGCGGGGTAGGGGTGAGGATGGGGGTCCCCCCACTGTGGTCGCTAGTCCCAACTCTCTGGGGAGGCCTTTGCTTCCAGAAAGGCCCCAGTGCTGGCCAAACGCACATAGATGGCTCCTCCCCTAGAAGCTAGTTACTGATGATTTTACTACCAATAATAACAATCGCTAATATTTTTGGCTCTTGCTATGAACCAGTCTCCATACAGGTTTTATCTCATTTAATCATTACAAAAAATCTAGGAGATCAGTACTAATATTATCTCCACGTTAGAGACAAGGTTCAGAAAAGATGAGTAGTTTACCTAAATTAACAGCTAAATAGCGGAGCTGGACCTTATACTCAGATCTGTTGGAGTGCAGTGTTCATGCTCTTAGCCCCTCACTGTGAAGCCCTTCCTCCTCTGGAAGGCCCTGGAACGTTCCTTCTCTCCACTTTGCTTAGATGACTTTTGTGTCTCCGTGCTGATCAGGGGTTAAAGTTAAACAGCGTGTGCACTCTGCTGCCCTGTTTATTCTATCAGCCAGGAGAGAGAGAGAAACCAGCCCCAGACCCTGCCCTCCAGAAGCTCACACGAAGCTATATTAAAGCATTTTGCTCTGAAAGCTTCAAGATTGCCGGGGTGCATGCTGACTGCTGAAAACAAAACCCACCACATAGTTGCTGAGGGCCACCCAGCCTGTCAGCTAGGCCCAGCTAACAGCCCCACAGAAGGGCTGTGTTGACTCTGATCTGAGGCCTTTGAGGAGTCCTTGAGTCCTTCCCAGAGGCATTGCCCTGCAGAGGGGACCTCAGCTGGCCAGAGGTACAGGGAAGCAGAAATAGAGGCTGGGAGAGGGGAAGAGGCAAGAGGGAGGGGGAGGCAGGCCGTGTGGGTCCTAGACAGGATGCCTGACATTCCCCGTGACAGCTCTCCGCAGTGCTGCCTCACAAAGCCTTGCTCTGTGCTAAAAATGTCATCCAACTGGGAATCCTGTCTCTCACTGCTTTGTGTCAACTTCACCCAAAGGTCACCTGTTGTCAGAGAGAGCCCAGGTGGAAAGTGAAGTGGGAGGGAGTCTAGTAGGCTGATTTCATTCTGGTTTAGCTGGTTTTTCTTTAAGTAAATAAACAGGGCTAGAGTTCCACCTGGTCTCCAAATGGCAGTGAAATGTACCCTGTCATCCCCAAGTGACAGCTGATTTTAATATAAACAAGATAGTTCCACATCTTCTAAAAAACATGGTGATCAAGAGAAGCAAAGGTGGGTGCTCAGGCGTCTGGAGAGGAGCTGGTGAAAATGGACTTAAGAGACCAACAATCTGGTAGCCAAGGATGAAGAATCCACACTGATCTGTGTGGTAGCAGCAGAGTCTTGGATGAAGCACAACAATGAAGAAACAGAGGAAGCTCTTAAAGAATTGCAAACACTTGTATCACTTGTAGCTCTTAGGTTGCAAACAACAGAGATGAGCTCTGGATAACTGAAGACGAAAAGAAGCATATTGAAAGACTATCAGCAGCCCAGAGAATCACAGAAAAAGCCCTCAGCAGAGACAGGAAATAGGGCAGCTCCAGAGATCCAGGGAACAAGAAGGAATGGGCAGCCCTGCCCCTTTGAGATGAACCTGTTTTGCCATTTTGGATCCTTGTGTTACATGGCTCAAGATCTAATTTCTATGGGGCAAGATTCTCATTTGCTTACTTCAGATCAGGTGTTTACATTTGGTTGGGTGTGGGGCACCTTGAGTGACCGCCCCACCAAGCTTGCATGCAGTGGATGGGGGCAGTGTCTCGGTGGAAAATAGCACAGATGCTGTGCAAGAGATGTACACTTGTGTTACTTACTCACCCCGGCGTTCCCTGTTGGCTCTCATTAGAGTGAATTTTATAGCAGCGCTGGCCATCAGAATTGAGATTGGAAATATTAGAAAGAGAGAAAGTACTGTCAGTGGAAAGAAGAGGGAGGCAATGACAGGAAGAGCAACTTAAAGGCAGAAGGTATGTTTGGAGGAGAGAGGGGAAAGTTACTTCTCTTTCTTCCTGTTCACTGCTCTTCAGAGTTTCCATGTACAATTTGGGAAAAATGCCCCAGTTAGCTATGCCCAGGGGAAGGCAATAGTGCTAATCATAGAGAAAAGATAAATATGGAAGAAATAAATTTTTAAAAGTGTGAAGTCAAACTGAGCACGGTGTAAGAGCTAGCCTATGTCAGGTGTCTAAAAAAAATTCTTCAATCATACATAGTCCCTTTATTCTTGTGGATTAAGGAAAAAAACCCCACAACTCCATATAAGAAAGTGACATTGAAGCTTCTAATAAAGAGTTATTCAAAAACGATAACCTCAAATTAGAGATCAAGTATTTAGAAAAACCACACACACACACACACACACACACACACACACTCGTGATGAATTAACAAGTCAGGAAGGAAATGAATAACAGATATTCACAGGGAATGAAGGAGGTGGTTACAGTGCTGAGAGACCCTCAGACAAGCCTTGAAGACTAAAAGGCTGAACCAAAGAAAACATCTGAAATCAAGACCAAAGGTCTACACCATAACAGAATCTCATGGGCACTGTTGAATAGAAGGCTGAGGGGCCTCTCCCTCAACTCATTCATTCAACAAGTAGGTGCTGAGCTCCAGTTGTGTTGTAGATACTGTGCCAGCTCTTGAGAAGATATTACCACTGACTCAAGAAATCTACTTTTACTATCAACTTACCTTCTCATACTGAAATTCCTTAAAGACCTAGCAACAAACATATGGTGATACAATGTTCACCAAGTTAAAAAAATTTTCTGTGTAGCTGCTTGAACTCATCGCTTGAAAAAAGAAACACAAAAATTGGGAAAACAGTATGGAACTTCAAATTCCATATCAATGTTTAACAATTTTCTGGTTACCAAAGGAAACTCTTGAAGCTTACCGACTCCTTACATTATTCTTTCAGCAGCAAAGATAGAATCTGTATTTAGAAAGTCATGTTTCCATCATGGTAATAAAACAGCTTTTTAAAAATTAGTTAACATATTACTCTACTGAGTTGGAAAAATATAACAAAACATGAAGCAGTTTTAGAATTCAGAATGATCTAGGCTTGTCTTGTGGGTTGTTTTTGGAGCGAAGGAATAGGGTAAGAAATTTTCTGGATTTTGTCCAGGTCAGATCCAGTTCAAACTTCAAAGAGAGAACAATATTGTTATTTGAGTTCAGTTTCAATTCAAATTAAAATATCAGTTTCCTACTTTGGGTTTAGTTCAACTCTCTGCTGAGAGCTGAGAATGTCATTTAGTGAAGGAAAAGATGCCAGAGCAATTATTTTTTAAGTCATTTTGTGACCCCCCCCACCCCTCTGTAAATTGAGTATAGCTGATGGCGTTCAGACACTCAGAGCATGAAGCTCTATGGAAATCCTGCAGGCCACAGAGTTCCTTGGGCCCTGGGACACATATGGCCCGAGAGCCTCCTGAGTTCATCCCCTGCTCTGATGAGTGGCAGGGGGCACGTCAGGGTCTGAGGGGTCCTTGTCTATGGGTTGGCCATGGGTGAGAAAGCTTAGCAGGCCGGAGGCAGGCTATGGGGAAGCAGGCACTTAGCATGGAGAAGGAAGTCAGAGGTACGAAATGGACTCCATCCTACACTGGGGGAAAGGTCAAGACCTTTGTGAAGACGCCTGCTTTTGACTCTTCATTCATTGCTAGAGACCTTGACAAAGACATTCAGTGTCCAGAGGAAAAACCAAGTAAAGGTGGAAGGTGATGATACAAAGGAGTGTCACAGAAAGGGCGGTCATGAGAAACACCTGCTCTGTTCTCCTTCCCTGTGCCACATGATAATGGACCCATCACAACCTTGCCGAAAGGGGGCTGGCCTGGCCTGCTGCCCACCCACCTACCCCCACCAGTGTTTTTGCCATCAACACCCACATCCATCTTTTGCAGACACAGCTCAAAAGCTGCTCAAGATGATGACCCCGGAAGCCCCTTCTCCATTCCATCTCCGCCTTTAAAAAAGGCAACTTCAGAGACTCCCTGGGGAAATCTCTAGGCAAAAATGAGGGAGGGGTTCACAATATTGTACTAGATCCCATCCTGACATCTATGCTCTGCTAAGCCTGAGCATTTGCCACCCATGCCCTGTTTATGGTACTTGGAGGGATTAAAAAACAAAAACCCGAGAAACTGTCGATCAGGTATTGAGAGGATTAAATGAGATGACATAAGAAAAGTGCCTCAAAAAAAAGCAAAAGTCACTGCAGAAATGCAAGGCCACATTAAACTTCTGGGGCTTGTTGCAGCCTTCCAAAAGTCTACAAGTAGAAATGTAAATAATATATATCACATGGTTTGGCTTTTACAGCATCCTGTCTTTTGTTACTAGTTCCAATCACGGTATTACTCTTAACTACCACTACTAGTGGCATTCGTTAAGTTGGGCACTTTGCCTAGTACTTTCTATATCATCCCAATTAATCCTCCCAGGAAACTCATTAAGGCACTATCTGCATTCACAGAGAAGGAACTGAAAAAGTTCAGTATTTATGTAACAGTCCATTCTTTAACCTGTTGATTTAAAATGTTTCTTTTATCACGAAGTGAACTGCTCTGTTTTTAACTCTTTATTCTGCTCCATTGATGTGTTCAGCTATTTATGTCTCGATACCAAGGTCTTTGTTTATTGTATCTTTTCCTATTTGATGTCATTTCACTTTTTTCCCCCCAAATATCTTAGTATTTTTTTAATAGATTTCCCCCTACATTTTCATTTTATTTGACTTGTTGTCTAGAGAATAAAAACACATGGTACTATATACAAAAGACAGGAGAGTAAACAGTAAGTAAACAAATCTTCCTCCCCTATGTTTTATCATTCCATTCTCCCTCAAGAGGCAGCTGATGTTATCAGTTTCTTATCTGCCTTTCTAGAAATAGTCCATTTGTATGAACTTTAAAATAAGTTTATCAAGTGCTATCAAAAAATTCAATTAACATTTTGATTAGAACTGAACTGAGTTTATAGATCAATGTGAGGGAAAATTGACATTGATACAGTAACAAATTTTATTCAGCAGCTACAATGTGTTTCCACTTCTTTGGGTCTTTACGTCCTCGATAAACTCTCACAATTTTATTCATATCTTGCATATTTCTGATAATTATGCCGAAGTAGATTAGTATTTTTTTGTGTCTGGCAATAACGAATGGAACTTTGGTGTGTGGACTTTGTATCTTTCTTATTTGTCTAATAATTTCTCACTTGATTATCTTGCATTTTGTATCTAGACAATGATATTGTTTACAAACACTGACAGTCGAATCCTTTTCTTCGATCATTATACTACTTTTCTTGTACAGTTGTACTGATCTAGTAAGACTTCTAGTAGACACCAGTGAAGAGTAGCATCTACCGAAGATGGTACCACCTTTTCCCTGTCTTTGTGGGAATATTCCTTCACACCACTGAGTATCACGTTTGCTGTGTGTTCCTAGTAGCTAAGTTACCAGTTTCTAATAGCAGTAGGTATTGGTTTTAATCAAAAGCTTTTCAGTATCTACTGAGATACTCAAATGGCTTTCCTCCTTTATCTCTTAACAGATGGAATTATAGGACTAGGGTTCCCGCTGTTGAACCATTTTGCATCCCTAAAATTGAACTTACTTTGCCATAATGCATTTTCTTAAAAAATTTTTAATTTAGTATTTTTGCATCTAAAATACTAAGTACTTAGTTTAGTATTTTGCATCATGAGATTAGGACGTTAAGTTTGAAGGCCCTTGAACGCCAGGCTAAGGATTTTTAGCCAAGGAAGGCTGAGGAACGATGAAGGTTTGATCAATATTTTTACCACCTTTGAAAATCTTACTGTGACCAGTCTGGTGATAAGACTTTATCTTCTGTTAGTTGTCTGAGTCTCTTCTCTGCCCTCCCTGACTGAATGTTTCTGTCCTTATTCTAGACAGCACTATTTAGTGACGATTGTGGTTGCAAAATCTCTCCTTTTCTCTTCGTATTAGAAAAGATGCATATTCTATATTGACTTTTAAACATTTTAATTGGATAGCAGTCTATTTTAGGCAACTATTATTTCTTTCATGCTTTCATGCCATGTGTTTTTGCATAAGCGTGGCTTGCCAAGGAGGAGTGTGGAGTTACGGGGCTAACAATGCCATTGGGAAAGAAATGATTCCCAAAGGCCCCTCAGCGGGCTGTTTATAGGAGTAACATAATATATGAGCACGGGCAGGGTGACTATACGTACCAGTTCTTCCAGGACTGTTCAAAGTCTGGAAAAGTCCTGTTCTGTTCCATTGTCAAACCACGTGTCACTGCGCATGTGCTTTATTTTCCTAAAAAAAAGGTCACCATAGGCAGAGGAAGACCAGCTAAAATTCATCACGTGTGCCAGAAAGCCTAAGATGTGTCAAAGAAATAAATCCTCAACAAATCTTGGTGGGGAGCATGTCTGTTGGCCGTTGTGGACTCCTAAAAATAACCCTCCAGTGGCCACGGTGTCAGAGGCCACCCAGTGTTTTTCAGATGACACTAGGCCAGGTGGAGGAAGCAGCAGATGTTCAGAGGACTTGTCTAACTCCTTGGGTTCCCTTTGCCTGGACTTTGGGTTTTGAGTTCTCCTTGGGAATGGGTCTTGATACCTACGGCTGACTGCTGGTTGTCCTTCTGTCCATTCGCCCCTTCTTTCCACAGTGACAGGGTTTAACTGAGTACATGGCCATCCAGAGATGACATTTTCCTTGCAACTAAGTGGTCATGTGACTAGGTTCCTCCCATGAGCCTATGAGCAGCAGTTAAAAGTACCACTTCCAGATCTTTTCCATAAAACAATTAGGTTCACTCTGCTCACGGTACATTTCTTCCTTTCCCAGAAGTGGCAGGTAGAGGTAGAAAAGAAAGGCCACAGATCACGCATCTGCCCCTCATTTTCCTATCATAAAGGTGTTATGTATCTCTTCAAGGCTTTCCTAACCATAAGGGACAGTCACACTTTGGCAGGTGGAGATCAGGAGCCATTTTAACCCCCGTCTGTGTTTGGGGACATGTCCACAGTAGGCACGCTGGTGGGGGACAGGCTCCACTTCCCACTAGGGAAGGCCGAGGGCTTGTTATGTCATATGAGAGACCAGAGCTTTGCCCCACAGACACCCCTGCTGTCTCTGAAGTAGGAGATCTAGGAAAGCAGGGGCAGTCTAATACAGTCGGAGAGATGCAGAATAATTATACAGCAGTTGAACACGTATTCAAAATACAAAGCAAGACTGAGAAATTAAGTAGTGCTGTATAACAGATATAATCAGACATAATGAAATAAAGTTAAGGGGAAAAATCTAAATTATAAACACAAGGGAAAATTCTAATATCAAGCTCACTAGATTATTACAAAACGTTTTAAGAATTCCAGTGGGGTTCCTGCTTCTCTGCAAGGCAGATTAAACAACACATTTTTAACTTTAATTATAACAAGAAAACCTAAATGTTGGTTAAAGCTTAAAGGGTAGACTCCCTGGGTTGGCGCGTTAGTAAAAATCTCCAAGGAGAAATTACACTCAGAGGCACAAGTTGAAAAATAGAAATAAATGAAATGAATTTACAGATCAATGAAACAAATTTTAAAAAAATAAATGGTCCTCTTCAGCAAATGGCGTTGGAACAACTGGACATGCACATGTAAAAAAAAAAAATGAATCTAGACACAGAGATTACACCCTTCACAAAAATTAACTCAGAGTGAATCACAGACCTAAATGTAAAACACAAAACTACAAAATTCATAGAAGAGAACATAGGAGAGAACCTAGATGAGCCTGGGCTAGGTGACGACTTTTTAGGTCCAACACCAAAGGCACACTCTAGAAAGAAAGAACTGATAAGCGGGGTATCATTAGAATTTAACACTTCTGCTCAGTGAGAGACACTGTCAAGAGAACAATGGGACAAGCCACGGACTGGGAGAAAATACTTGCAAAAGAATATCTCACAAAGGACTGTGATCCAAAATATACAAAGAACGCTTAAAACTCAACAACATGGAAACAAACAGCCTGATGCCAAAGGGGGCCAAAGACCTTAACCAACCCCTCACTAGAGAAAATACGGGGACAGCACAGAAGCACGTGAAAAGATGCTCCGTGTCATGAATCATCAGGGAAATGCAAATTAAAACATTGAGATGCCACTACACCCCTATTAGAATGACGGGAGTCCAGAACACTGACACCACCAAAGGCTGGCAAGGATGGAGTCACAGGCACCCTCCTTCGTTGCTGATGGGAATAGAAGGTGGGACAAGCCACTTTAGAAGGCAGTTTGATGGTTTCTTATAAAAGTGAACATACTCCTAACCTTGTGGTCTAGCAATCACGTTCCTTGGGATTTACCCAAAGGAGCTCAAAACTTATTTTCACACAAAAACCTGCACACGACGTTTACAGCAGTTTTATTCACAATTGCCAAAACTTGCAACCACTATGTCCTTCAGGGGGTGACAGGAGAAAGAAGCGTGGTCCCAGCACCTAGGTTGGCTGCAGCCGTGTTCAGCAGCCACCTCAGACAGGTGGCTTCCTCTTGGACAGCACGGATGGGATCAAGGAAACTGGCGGGGGGGTGGGGGTGGGGATCCTCCACTGGCATTTTTAAAAAGTCGCCTTCCACCCTCACGGTGCTATCTCCGGAAGCTCCCTCCCACACAGCCAGGAAGACAGGATGGCGGCCGGAGGCAGGTGGACGGGGGAGGAGGGGGCGGCGGCTGAGCGGCAGGGGTAGGGCACCCGGGAACTTGGCCCTGACCCTGTCCTCTGACTGCTTGGCCCCGCGTGACCAGGGCGTGTGGCAGGCTGCCGGGCTGAGCCGGCCCTCCAGAGGGGGTGTAGACGGACACAGCGGCTAGCAAGGGCTCAACCAGATGCTGCGCCTCCTCCTGGGAGCGCTGACCTTAGCTAGGACTGGTGCGGCGTGCTGCGTGGGCACGGTCTTGCAGGCCCATCCCCAGGGTTCTTGCGGCCTTCCTGTGCCTCTAGGTGTTGTCGCATTACCCCCAAACATAAACACCCTCGTGCTGTTTTGCCTCTTTCCAAAAACGTGCCCTTACCGCGTCTCTGAGCCAATCAGCCTAAAGCATAATTGCCCTATTATAAAGGCGGGCCTTGTTTCCGAACCTGCCATCAAAGGTCTCCCAGGCTCCCTACCAAATACTCTGAGCTTCTTCCCCCTTTTTACTGGAGGGGAAGCGGCCTGAGAAGCCAGCGGCTGCCTATAAAATTGTGAATCAGGCCGGAAGCCTGCGCCTCACCCAACCTATTAGCATGACAGTGGAAGGGCGGAGTCACGTGTCCCATGTCACATGTCACATTCCACCTTAGGGAATGTTTCACGTGCTTGCAGCTCACCCTCCTAACCACCTTTTGACAGAAGACTTAAAAGGGATTTACATATGAAGGATGATGAACATGGCCTAACTTTTTCTTAATGAATCATACTTAGGGTTATGGCTAACAATTCTTAAATTATGCTTTGACAAAGTCATTTTTGTTTCTTCTCTAGCTGTCACTCCTAGCTGTCACTTCTGTTACCTGGTCCTTGTTTGCTCCAGGCTACCTTTTTTCAAAAGTTCCATTTTCCACTGGCTGAGGTCTGAAAAGTCAGATGGCTCTGTCGGGTAGAAATGTGTGCAAACTGAACATCAGTAAGTCACGAAGAATGATCAAAGGTCCTCTCTCTTAGGACTTGCTTATATGCTTAGGTTTTGTCAACTATTTGAGCTCCTCAGAGGTTTTTTGTTTTTTTTTTTTAATATGATTTTTTCCCCCAAAGTCCATTTATCTACAGATAATTGATGAGTGACTTTATTTGCTTGTAAACACCACTTCCTAGGTTATACCAGAGTTCCTTGCCCTTCATTGTATGTAGCCTTGTAGGATATTGGAGAAAATTATTCCAGCTTAGGATTCAAGCTTAGGAAACTTCCAGGAGAATACACAAAGCTGGTATTATGTGCTGTATCAAATGTTCTAATTTTTCACTAACCTCTGGGCACATTTACAAATATTCTTAAAGAAAGCATTCATAGCTTATTATCTACCAAAGGAAAAATGGAAACCAAACCTGCTCTCACTCACACCTACTTTTTTTAAAAGTATATTCATACAGTTGCTTACTATGAAAAAGGACAGGCATGATGGCTAGCTGGCAACAGAAGTCGCTGTCCTGGAGTCTACTGTCATGGTTGCTCGGATGGAATCAGAGGTCCCTCTGTTTTCTTATCCTTGGGAGCCTTTCTCCTTTGGTCCTCACTCTATAAGACCCTGAATTCTGTGAGATCTTGACAAGTCGGTCTGATTCTCCACAGGGGGAGAAGTGTTGGCACTCCCAATTGTCCCTTCGGACGAGGGCAGAATAAGGAGCCTCCCTGGGAAAGAGAATCCAGCCTAGGGCTGGGGGTGAGTGGGCAGCGGGGCAGGGGGCTGGAGGTTTACTAACACTTACCTTCATGGGAACCAAAGGTGAAACAGATGGTCCCACCACCCCAAAAAGTGTTGCCGCTACAAACCGGGGTAGGAGAAGGGTGGGGAAAGGGATGTGACATTGTGGGGCTGCCTGGGCAGGAACCTCACTGATGAGCCACCGAAAGGGGTTGCATCGGATCAGGAGGGGAGGAGGCTGGATTCTGAGGACAGCAAGTAAGGCCACACAGGAAAACCCGAGTTGACCAAGAGGCCCTCTTACTTCCTTCTCAGAGACATAAGCATCTCAGACCTGGGGAAACATCTGAACGCTCATAGCAGTGTTTACTCAACAGATAAGCCAAACAGAAGCTACACCTTTCCAGGAAGTCGCCTACGGCAGGGGTAAAGCCACAGGTGAGGAAGCAGGTATAACTAGGTACAGCCCTGCTTCACTTCTGACTCACGTTTTGACTGGGCTCTTCTGACTTCACTATGCCTCAGCTCCTCCACCTGTCCAATGGGAGAGGGAGGGGTGAGATCGTTTGGTAAAATTCTCTGAAATCTTTGGTGAAAGGTTCTTCAAATGGGCAAGGGAGAATAATTATCCCTTAGCTATTAGGTATGAGGTTGCTATAAATAGGGTCTGGAATAGGATTGTAATGTCATCTACCTGTTTACAACAATAAATGGGGCCTTGAATGGTCCAGGGAAAAGCTTGTCAGAATTCTCTGGACACGTGTTCAAGAGAGCTGAGACTCAGCCTTCTTGAGGACCAGAGAGCCTTTGCGTGCGCCTCTGGCCAAGACTGTCCTTCATTCTGGAACCTGCTCCTCAGTGTGACCTGCCGGGGGCAGCTGTAGATTAGGACATGTTCTGGGGCATCTCAGAGACTGGCCCAAAATATAATTTATACTGAAGTGGCATGGCCACACGTGTATGCACATGCGTGTGGGCGCACATGTGTGTGTGTGCACACGCGGGCACTTTCTTGCCAACTCAGAATATGCCTTTAAAAAAAATACAGAAAGCAGGGGCGCCTGGGTGGCTCAGTTGGTTAAGCGACTGCCTTCGGCTCAGGTCATGATCCTGGAGTCCTGGGATCGAGTCCCACATCGGGCTCCCTGCTCAGCGGGGAGTCTGCTTCTCCCTCTGCCCCTCCTCCCTCTCAAGCTCTCTGTCTCTCATTCTTGCTCTCTCAAATAAATAAATAAAATCTATTAAAAAAATAAAAATACAGAACGTAGGGGCGCCTGGCTGGCCCAGTCAGGGGCTTATGCTACTCTTGATCTCCGGCTTGTGGGTTCAAGCCCTATATTGGGTATAGCGATTACTTAAAAATAAAATCTTTAAAATAAATGAATAGAATAAAAATACAAAAAGCAAGCGTCAAAATATAGCCTAAGCCATCCCCCGTTAAGTCAGTTCTAGGATGCATGTGTCTGTGTGTTTTAAATCCAGTGGTGATGGCCAGCAGAAAGGTGAACAAGGGTTCCTTAGCCTTTAGCTGTCACAGACGAAAAGCCATGGGGACTGTGGCATATTCTGCCAGGATGGGTCAGGGAATCACACTACTATTGGGGAGGCTTGGGAGCCAAAATGTTGACAGGGGCAGGCTTTCCCGCCAACCAGTAAGAGCCGGCTGGGGCCTGGTTCAGGGATAAATGCGAAAATGCGGTGTGTGACCATTGTCGGTTCTCACAGGACACTTAGGTGGACACATGTGGGACTTACTGATGTATGGGATAGCCAAATGTTCAGCTTTACTGAGCTGCGAGGGTGAGATTTCTATTCTCCTTTCATCTGGAACACAGAATTAAGGGACAGGAAGACACTTCTAAAGAAAAGATTTCATTATTGACGTAAGCACAAGAGACTTGTTGGAACTCGCTCTCTTCCTCCTCCTCTCTCCCCACTGCTCTCAAACCCCTTCCGTTGTTATTCTTGTTGGTCTAGGCGATTGATTTTATTATTTTAGGCACCTGGTACAGAGTAGTTGTTCAACTGATGTTCAGTGAATGAATGAAGACAAGCATTTTAATTTTCAGAAATACACTGTGGAGTAGCCTGGTGAAGGATGTTGAGGTAGGAGCATGGCAGTGGGGAGAGACTGCAGAGTGGCGATCCCTCTCCTTCCTGGTCATCCTTCATCTGGGCCCCGCTGCATGGCTGCCTCCCTTGCCAAGAGCCTTGAACCCTGTGGGAAATGAATGTTGCGTTATCTTCGTGGGAAATGATTCTGCGCTCTGACGCCCTGGAAGGCCCAAGGCTGGGTTGCCCAAGTCTGTCCATACCTCCCTGGAATAGCGGGGGCCCTGGAAGCTCAGTGTCAGACAGGAATTACAGTGTGAGGATGTGCAGGAACCCCCAAATCCCTGGTAAGTCCCAAGAGAACTTTCCAGACAGCGGAGTGAGGTCATACGGAGCTTGTTAGCTGTTATATCAAGAATCAGATAAAGGAAATTAGCAATTCTTTTTAGATCCATAAGAGAAGTGAGGTCACAGCGCAAACCGCTGCCCCCCAAATTGGACAGAGTGGCAAGCGAATACAGCGAGTCACAATTAACTGCAGCAGAAACCTCTCATGGGAACCATGGGGACCAGTGACAAGGGAGGCAAACCCAAACCATGACTGAGAAATTGCTGGAAGCTCAGTGTGCACAACTCTGAGAGTTAAAAACTCAAGGGGAACCAGTGACCAGGGACTTGTTTTATCTTCACTTTTTCCTTTTCCTACATTCTTACTTTATGTAGATCCAAGTTTCTGACCAGTGTGGTTTTCCTTCTCTGAAAAACTTCTTTTAACATTTCTTGCCAGGCAGGTTTACTGGCAACAAATTCCCTCCATTTTTGTATGTCTGAGAAAGCATTTCTCCTTCACTTTCGAGGAATAATTTCACAGGGTACAGAATAGTAGGTTGGTTTGTTTTTTCTTTCAACACTTTAAATATTTTACTTTATTCCCTTCTTTGCATTGTTTCTGAAGAGATGTCATATATAATTCTTATTTTTGCTCCTCTATAGATTTCCCACCCCACTCTGGCTTTTTTCAGGATTTTTTTTTTTTTAATCTTTGATTTTTCTCTGGTTAGAAAATGATATGCCTAGGTAGTTTTTTGTTTGTTTGTTTGTTTGTTTGTTTGTTTTTGCTATTTATTCTTCTTGGTGTTCTCTGAGCTTTATAGATCTGTGGTTTGGTGTTTAACATTAATTTGGGGGAAATTCTCAAGTATTATGGTTTCCAATATTTCTTCTGTTCCTTTCTCTTTTTCTTTTCCTTCTGGTTTTTCCATTATGCATATGTTATATCTTGTAGTTGTCCCAGAGTTCTCAAATATCCTGTTCTGGGTCTTTTTTTCTAGTCTTTTTTTCTGTTTGCCTTTGAGTTTGGGAGGTTTCTATTGGGATATCCCCCAGCTGAGATATTCTTTCCTTAGCATGTCCAATCTAATAAACTCATCAAAGAAGTTCTTCATTTCTGTTAAGTGTTTTTGTTTTGTTTCATTGCCTGTTAGTGTTTTAGATCTCTAACACTTAAAAAAATCTTTCTTAGAATTTCCATCTCTCTGCTTACATTGCCCATCTATTCTTGCAATACTGACTACTATATCCATTAGAAGTCTCAGCATATTCATGATAGTTGCTTTAAATTCCCAGGCTGATAATTCCAACATCTCTGCCATAACTGAGTCTGGTTCTGATGCTTGATCTGTCTCTTCAAACTGTGTTTTTATCTTCTACTATGCCCTGTATATTTTTCTTGGTAGCCAGACACGATGTACTGGCTGAAAGGAACTGCTGTAAATAGGCATTATCCCTAATGTGGGGTGGTGGGTGTGTCGGGAGGGGGAGCACTCTATAGTTCTGCGATTAGGTCTTGGTCTTCTAGTGAGCCTGTGCCTGGGAACTGGGAACTTCACAAGTGCTTCTCAGGGCTCCCTCTACTTTAGGTAGGACAGGATGGCTGGAGGGCGCTAGAGGTGGGTCTTTCTTTCCCCATGTCAGTCAGGGTCTGACACCCCAGCAGGTGAGGTTCTGGTTAAACAGTTTGTCTTGGAGAACAGAATGCTCTGCGATATTTCAAAATGGTTCCTTTTCCTCTTCTCCTGCCGGAGCATGAGGCATTTTTTTCTCTAATTTTCACGGTGAGAATCTGGGAGAGCTCCAGGAAGTAAGATCACAAGAGTGTGGGAGTCCCTGGTCACTGGTTCCCCTTGAGTTTTTAACTCTCAGAGTTGTGCACACTGAGCTTCCAGCAATTTCTCAGTCATGGTTTGGGTTTGCCTCCCTTGTCACTGGTCCCCATGGTTCCCATGAGAGGTTTCTGCTGCAGTTAATTGTGACTCGCTGTATTCACTTGCCACTCTGTCCAATTTGGGGGGCAGCGGTTTGTGCTGTGACCTCACTTCTCTTATGGATCTAAAAAGAATTGCTAATTTTTCAGTCTGTTCAGCGTTTTCCTGGTTGCTAGGATGGAGTGGTGACTTCTCAGCTTCTTATATGCTAGAGCAGACTCCAGAAGTGCCACCCAAATGTTTTGAAATGTAAAGGCAACTAATACATATTGAGCACCTGCCCTAAGTCAGATGCTCTCCCTAATCCATTTTCCCTTTATTCCTTTCAACAACCCTATAGGGAAGGCCTGGTTCTCCCCATTTTGCAGCTGAGAAGTCAAGATCTGGAGGAAGGAGGCAGGTGGCCCAGTGTTCATATAACTAAGCACACATTCTCGCTCACTCCACATCCCATGTGCATCCAGCTATGTCCTCATGCTGAAAATGAAGGAAGAGTCAAGGGCAGAAATAATGTATGCATCAAAACCCATTTTCCATGTTTATAAAACCAGCTCAGACTATAATATTTATGGATAAAGGACCCTTTATGCTAAAGATATCTGTCTTGGTAAAGCCCCAGGTATTGAGTTTTTAGCATACTGTTAGACAGGGACTGGGCATTTAATAAATTCTTGCCAAATAAATGAGTGAAGGATTCTTCCATGGCATGCATTATATATCACTAAGGAATTCTTTCCCTGGGCCTGGCACTATGCTAAGTGCTTCGCATTCCTTATCTCACGTAATCCTCTTAACAATGGCAGGGAGGTGCAATTATTTTTCCCACTCTTACTGTGGAGGAATCAGAGACTTAGAAAAAGTAAGTAAGGTGCTCAAGGTCACAGAACGGGTATTTGTCAAGGTAGGGCTCAGCCCAGGTCTGTCAGGCTGCACGGTTCATGTTCCAGACCTGCGCGGGCCTCCTGACCAGAGGATGG
Organism: Callorhinus ursinus; assembly: GCF_003265705.2. Taxonomy (NCBI): domain Eukaryota; kingdom Metazoa; phylum Chordata; class Mammalia; order Carnivora; family Otariidae; genus Callorhinus; species Callorhinus ursinus. The sequence goes on along the minus strand of NW_027397067.1, from coordinate 46,974,541 downwards.
GAGGGGTGTCCTTCCCACGCCTGCCTGGGGTTGGCTGGCCTCCCCATGTTGTTCCCACTAAGTGCCTCACATCCACTGCTATGCACCGGCTCTTAAGGCCCCCACATGCCTTCTCTCACCAAGCAGGCTGCCCCCAGACTCCAGCCAGGACCCCACAGAACCAGCTAGATTATCCAACCAGGCAGAGGACAGGCTCAAGGGCTGCTTCCCAAACTGACTCGCAGCATGCCCAGGCGAGCGTGGCGATGAGGAGGTGAAGCAGTCTCTGCCTGGGGATGGACAAGATCCCTGCTTCTCTTTCCGACCCCAGAACGTCGGAAAGACAGAGCGCAGGGTTACAAGGTCAAGCTCCGAGGCCTGAGGTAGGAGTCATCTTTCCCACTTGCGGGCTCTGTCATCCTGGGAAAACCCCTTAATCTCACTGAGACTCCGTTTCCTCCTCCTCCAGCACAATAATCACCGTAAGAATAACAATATGTGTGTCTTGGGCTGTTGTGCTAACTCCATGAGCACAGGTATAGGAAGAAGGTGCTCTGTAACTGCAACACACCCTGCAAGTGACTCAGGTCCCAGAGCCCAGGATGTGGGCCTTTGCTACTCCACGCTGCACCCTGAAGGGGAAGGGAGTGCCCTTCATAAATCAAGGATATTCCAGGAGCTGGGATTCCATCTAGGTCTGATTTCTGACTGCAGCGGTTGAAACCATAGCAATGGAAGAGCTACACCGTTCTGGGCTCTTCTGGCTGGGGTCACCCCTGCAGAGGTGTGGGATTGGCAGGCTGTTTTAAGTCCCTACATCTTTAGAGACATAAGCACACTCAATCTGTCCTTGCTGTCCCTGGATGACCCTGGATACCTCTCTCTCCACTTCCTGTACAGGCCTACCGGTCCCTCTCCACCCTTAGAGGGCAAGGTGGTGCCATTTTGAGTGACAGAGGGTCTTTTTCTCTACTAATCATGACAAGACCCTCTGTTGTGCCTCCTCTCCCCTGGGAGCAGCGGTGGATTAGTAAGAATTGGCTAACCCCTTAAACTACATTCCTCCCCCCGACCCCCCCAAGAGGCATGGAAACACCACACACACACACACACACACACACACACACACACACACACACACATTTACTAGTCATCCCCCTGGACCTTATTCTCCACAAACTGTTGCTCAGATAGTCTGGTCATCAGGAGCTTCTTGGGCAACAAAGCCTTCTGCTCTGAACAGAGAAGTTTAACACATGACGTATGGCTCAGGATAGAGATAGTGCTGTGTACAATACGGATCTCTCACGGCCCTCCCCACAAGGCTTGCCCTTTTGAGAAAGCATTTTCCTATTTCCCCTTGTTAAGAGGTAGGATCAGCCAGGGACATCCCTTGGTGTTGAAAAGTAGCTCTGAGGACAAACATTCTATTAGATCCCCATTAGATTCTATTAGATCTATTAGGTAGTAATCAAGCATCCCTCTGGGATCTTAATCCAAAGACAGTTGCCAAATATCTCAATGGTAAGTCAATATTTATGATCATGTTTATAATTAAATGTGTGTGTGTTTCCACTTGTGCAAACCCCAGCCACAACAGTTATAGGGGGATTCTTTGTTGCCTTCCTGTGGTGTCAGTGACTGATTCTCCTATACCATTGCAGAATAAAACGCAAATAAAACAAAATTACACCACCTGTTAAGTCTAAGTACTTCTTTATTTCTACTTTTAGGTGATACTGTTTCTCCTATTACTAGGAATTTGAAGATGATTCAACTATATATTAACATCCAAAGTAAGAAACCCAAATTTATCTTTATCATTTGATCAAAAATATTTTGCATTCATAGCTGGCAAAACACTGCACTAATACTACAAACACTCAACACAGGCATCTGAATATTAATACTGGATTGTGGTCGGGGAGAGTAGCTGGCTCAGGAGAGAGGCTTGGGAGAAGAAAGCATCTTACTAACAAATACTCCTTTGAAGTACTCTCTAAGAATACTAACATTTTTGCAACTTTAAGATTGTTATTCTAGGACCTTATTTCAAGATTCATCAACATCACAGAATTTACAACTGGATGGCACCTGAGAGGTCATCTAGATGGTTCCTAATTTCACATATGAGTGAACTAGATTTGTATCAGCACTAAATTAGAAAAAAAAATTCAAGAAGAGGCTTGGGTTTATACTTGTTTTTAAAGACACTCTGAGCACTGTTTATTCGTTCAGCTAAAATGCATTGAGCACCTTCTATGTGTAGACACAGTGCTAGGCATCCAAGATGCTAGAGAAAGACATGGTCCCTGCTTTCAAGGAACTGAGATATACTATAAGGTAGGTATTACCATCCCCATTTTCTAGATGGGAAAACTGAGGCTCAGAGAGGTTAAGTCCAAGATCATATGGATAGTAACAAGAAAGCAGGAGTTCAACATGTGCCTAGCAGATTGTATTAGTTTTTTCTTGGCTACATAATGAATTACCACAAACTTCGCGGCTTAAAACAATACCCATTTATTACCTCGCAGTTTCTATAGGTCAGAAGTTTGGGCCTGGTTTCACTCCGTTCTCTGCTCAGGGTCTTATGAGGCTGAAATCAAGATGGCAGCCAGGGCTGCAATCTCAGAGGAGGCCTGGAGCCCTCATCCAGGCTCCGTGGTTGGCAGCATTCAGTGCATTCTGGGTGTAGAACCGAGGCCCTCAGGTCCTAGGGGCTGTCGACCACTTTCTGCCTTGTGATCCCCTTCACGACACACCACACCGCATTACTTCTTCATGGCCAACAGGGGAGCATCAGTGTTGCTTCACATCTCTCCCTCCAGAGAAGGCCTGGATTTTCTTTTGAGGTGTTCACCTGATTAAGTCAGGCCCACTCAGGATAATATTTCTCAGTTAACTCCAAGTCAATCTTTTTTAAATTTTTTATTTTATTAATTTTTTTCATCATGATAAGTGTCCTCTTTAATCTCCATCACCTATTTCACCCATCCCCCACCCACCTCCCCTTTGGGAACCATCAGTTTGTCTTACTAGTTAAGAGTCTGTTCCTTGGTTTATCTGTCTCTTTTTTTCCTTTGCTCATTGGTTTTGTTTCTTAAATTCCACATATGCCTGAGATCATATGGTATTTGTCTTTCTCTGACTTATTTCACTTAGCATTGTACTCTCTAGTTCCATCCATGTTGTTGCAAATGGCAGGATTTCATTCTTTTCAATGGCTGAGTAGTATTCCATTATCTATGTCTATATCTATATCTATGTCTGTGTCTGTGTCTATGTCTATGTCTATATCTATATATCTATGTCTATACTATGTCTATGTCTATATCTAGATCTATGTCTATGTCTATATCTATATCTGTGTCTATGTCTATGTCTTTGTCTATATCTATGTTTATGTCTATATCTATACCTATGTCTATGTCTATGTCTATATCTACATCTATGTCTATATCTATATCTATATATCTATGTCTACGTCTATATCTATATCTATGTCTATATCTATGTCTATGTCTATGTCTTTGTCTATATCTATGTCTATGTCTATGTCTACATCTATATTTATGTCTATGTCTATATCTATGTCTATGTCTACATCTATATCTATGTCTATGTCTATATCTATGTCTATATCTATGTCTATGTCTATGTCTTTGTCTATATCTATGTCTATGTCTATGTCTATGTCTTTGTCTATATCTATGTCTATATCTATGTCTATATCTATATCTATGTCTATATCTATGTCTATATCTATGTCTATGTCTATATATCTGTATCTATATCTATATCTATGTCTATATCTATACCTATGTCTATATCTATACCTATGTCTATATCTATATCTATGTCTATATATCTATGTCTATGCCTATATCTATATCTATGTCTATATGTCTATGGCTATATCTATAGCTATATCTATGTCTATGTCTACACATTTTCTTTGTCCATTCATCTATCAGCGGACGCTTGGGCTGCTTCCATAGTTTAGCTATCGTTGGCAATGCTACTATATACACAGGGGTGCATGCCTCCCTTTGAATTAGTGTTTTTGTGTTTTTGAGGTAAATGCCCAGTAGTGTAATTACTAGATCATAGGGTAGATCTGTTTATGATTTTTTGAGGCACCTCCATACTGTCTTCCAGAGTGGTGCACCATTTTGCACTCCCACCAACAGAGCAGGAGTGTTCCTTTTTCTCCACATCCTTGCTAGCACCTATTGTTTCTTGTGTTGTTGATTTTAGCCATTCTGACAGGTATGAGGTGGTATCTCCCTGTAGTTCAGATTTGCATTTCCCTGAAGAGCATCTTTTCATGTGTCTGTTGGCCATCTGTATATCTTCTTTGGAGAAATGTCTGTTCCTGTCTTCTGCCCATTTTTTAAACCAGATTATTTGGGTTTTGGGTATTGAGTTGTATCAGTTCTTTATATATTTTGGATAGTAGCCCTTTACCAGGTATATCATTTGCAAATATCTTCTCCCATTCAGTGGGTTGCCTTTTAGTTTTGTTGATTGTTTCCTTTGCTGTGCAGAAGGTTTTTATTTTGATGTAGTCTCAATAGTTTATTTATCCTTTTGTTTCCCTCGCCTCAGGAGACATATCTAGAAAGAAGCTGCTATGGCCAATGTCAGAGAAATAACTGCCTGTGATCTCTTCAAGAATTTTTATGGTTTCAGGTCTCACATTTAGGTCTTTAGTCCATTTTGAGTTTATTTTTGTGTATGGTGAAAGAAAGTGGTCCAGTTTCATTCTTTTGCATGTAGCTGTCCAGTTTTCCCAATACCATATTCATTCCTTCTTTGTTGAAGATCAATTGACCATATAGTTCTGGGTTTATTTCTGGATTTTCTATTCTGTTCCACTGACCTATGTGTCTATTTTTATGCCAGTACCATACTGTTTTAATTACTACCACTTTGTAATATAACTTGAAGTCCGGAATTGTGATACCTCCAGTTTTGTTTTTCTTTTTCAAGATTACTTTGGCTAGTCAGGGTCTTTTGTGGTTCCATGCAAACTTTAGGATTGTTTTAGTTCTGTGAAAAATGCTGCTGATGTTTTGTTAGAGATTTCGTTAAATCCTTAGGTTGCTTTGGGTAGTATAGACATTTTAACAATATGTGTTCTTCCAACCCATAAGCATGGAATGTCTTTCCATTTCTTTGAGTCATCCTGAATTTCTTTCATCAGTGTTTTATAGTTTTCAGAGTACAGGTCTTTCACCTCTTTGGTTAAGTTTATTCCTAGATATTTCATTGGTTTTGGTGCATTTGTAAATAGGGTTGTTTTCTTAATTTCACTTCCTACTCCTTCATTATTAGTGTATAGGAATGGAACAGATTTCTGTACCTTGATTTTGTCTCCTGTGACTTTATTGAGTTCATTTATCAGTTCTAGTCATTTTTTGGAGGGGTCTTTAGGGTTCATCTTGTCGCAAATAGTGAGAATTTTACTTCTTCCTTACCTATTTGAATGCCTTTTATTTCTTTTTGTTGTCCAATTGTTGTGGCTAGGACTTCCAGTACTATGTTGAATAAAAGTGCTGAGAGTGGACCTCCTTGTCTTGTTTTTGACCTTAGGGGAAAAACTAAGAGTTTTTCCCCATTGAGTGTGAGTATGATGGCTGTGGGTTTTTCATATAAGGTCTTTTTTATGTCGTGGTATGTTTTCTCTAGACCTACTTTGCAGAGGATTTTTATCATGAATGGATGTACTTTGTCAAATGCTTTTTCTGTGTCTATTGAAATGATCGTATGGTTTTTATCCTTTCTCTTGTTGATGTGACATATGTCACTTGTTTTGATCCCATTTGATCGTGGTGTATGATTTTTAATGTATTGTTGCATTCAGTTTGCTAATATTTTGCTGAGGATTTTTATATCATATTCATGAGAGACATTGGCCTGTACTCTTTTTTTTGTGGTGTCTTTATCTGGTTTTGGTATCAGGGTGATACTGGCCTCATAGAATAAATTTGGAAGTTTTCTTTCCTGTTCTATTTTTTGGAATAGTTAGAGAGGAATGGGTATTAACTCTTCTTTAAGTGTTTGATGGAATTCACCTGTGTAGCCACCTGGTCCTGGACTTTTTTTTTTTTTTGAGGGGGAGGAGTTTTTTGATTACTGATTCAATTTCATTGTGGCAATTGGTCTGCTCAAATTTTCTGTTTCTTCCTAATTAGTTTAGGTAGATTATATGTTTCTAGGAAACTCTAAGACAATCTTAATTATATTTGCAGAACTTCTTCACCTTTGCTATATAACCTGACTTATTCATTCTAGTAAAATCCCATCATATTCACAAGTCCTGCCCACATTCACGGGGAAGGCATGTACACCAAGGGGCAGGAATCTTGGAAGACCATCTTAGAATTCTGCCTCCTACACAGATGTCAGTGCCCACATATTCTTTAAACTACTTAATTCCTTGCTTCAAAGTTATGGGCATGGGTTCTGGGCCTAGGAAGACAAACCAAAAAAATCATATCATGTAAGTGCAATGAAAGACCTGTACACAAAGTAGGAAGAAAAAAATGGTTTACTATGCATAGGTGGTGAGATTGGTGTGGGAATATTTGAGAGAAACTTCAAGAAGTGATATTTCACTAATATCATTTTCCATTTTCCTAAACTGGATGTTTAGGAAAAAAATAACAGGCTTTGTATTTTTGTCTCCACCGCCTAGCACAATCTTAAGGCACCCAGTAGACCCTTGCTTGATAAATATTTGACGTGAATGACCATGTAAGTGTTTTCTAGGTAGAGAAAAGGAAAAGAACATTCTAGATAGATGGAATTTCATGTACAGAGGCCCAAAGATTTGAAGCCACATGTTATGTTCAAGATCAGTGAGAAGGATCAGATTATTTAAACATGCAAGGCAAGATGTGACAAGAGAAGAAGCAAATAATGGGACCAGAACATGGAGGGCCTTCAGTATTGTGCTAAGGAGGCAGGACTTTATTTGTAAATAAAGGGGATCACTGGAGAGTTTTAAGAAAGTGAAAGGAATGAGATTTGTGTCTGAGAAAGAGCACAGTGTGAAGGCTGGTTTGGGGTGAGGGTTAGGATGGGTGGGAGGGAGGTTAACCCAGGGCTGTAGGAGTTAGCGCTGGGTGGTCTTGTAGTGCAGGTGAGGGAGGAGGAAGATCTACACTAAGACAATGGCAGTGGGATGGAGATGAGGAATGGCTTCTGAAGCTGGTTGGGAAGCAGAGTTGACAGAACAGCATGCCTGATGGATTTGAGGAATGAAGGAGTCATGGAGGATAACCTGAGGATGACTCCAACTTAGAATGTGGGCAAATGGGGGGACCATCAATTGATCTTGAAATCTAAGAGAAAGAATAAATTTGAGGAAGAGAAGGAAAGGGTAGCAGTGATGGTGGGGAAAGGGCGGCTATGGATAACAAACATATTTGGGGACACGTTGAGTTTGAGGTGCCTGTGGAATATCCCAATAGAGAAGTTCAAGTAGAGGCAGTTGAGTTCTTAGCTCTGGAGGTCAACAGAGCTGGATACACATCAGAGTCTCCAGCTCCTACATGAGCCATCAAGTTCAAGCAGTGGATAATCACAGAGGGACAGGGCATAGAGTAAGAAAGTAAAGAAGCTCAGGATAAAACCATGAGTCCCCAACTGCAATGTCAAGGGCAGAAAACATGAGCTGGAGGCAAAGGCTCATGAGGCTCTGAGGGGACTGTGGCTCTGGGAATACATCGTTAGGGCAGAACACAAACAAGGAAGAAAAGAGGGGCTGCTTCGTAGTTGGAAGAAATCATGCCCATGAAAATCCTTGCTGGTATTTAACTGGCTTGAGCTGTAAAAATACAGAGAGGGCAAAACCCACCACACCATGTGTAATTTGAACAAACACACAACTCTAAGTAAATTAGCTGGTAGAACAGACTGTTGCAGATTTCTTAATTGGGTTAGGAAATCCTTGTTTTCACTGAGGTCTCTCTCTCTCTCTTTTTTGAAGAAAAAAAGAACTTTGAATTAAAATACATTATTCTCCTTTGATCTCTCTAATGAAGAGATTTGACCCAAGTATTCATCAGCCCTTAATGAAAATCAGTGGTGTTCCTGTTAACTTTCCATGGTTTGTTTTCTCATGACTCGAAGAACAAAAGAGGATCTTTCATAAGATCATCAATGGTAAACAGAATTTCACAAGAAGAGAAATCACTGTGGAAAAACAAAATTTTAAAAAGGGACAGATCCATTTCTGTTCAGTTTTTCTTTCCCTGTGCTCAGACCGCACCAAAGAAGCCAAAAAACGCCAGGAGTTGCTTGGCCCCACCAAACTGTGGATGTGCCTCACACATATCCAAAGAAGGACAATATACTGAATTGAAAATATATATAAAGACAGAATCAACCAAGTGTGAGTCAATTCATCACCGTCTCAGACCTCATTATCCAGAGCGGGTGCCCAAGGATAATGAGTTAGTCAAAACCCAGCCTCACTAAAATGCAGAGATTCAAGGGCCAAAAAGTAAATCTCTCCCTGCTTTCTCTTCTGCTCCCTGGAGTCTGATGTCTTGCTGAGTGGCTGGGCAGGTATTCACATTCTTGGTGACTTGGAGGAGGCAGATTTGGCAGCGCAGCAATAACATACACACACACACACACATACACACACACACACACACACACACACGCTCATTTTGGTCCTCTCCAATTCCCTGAAACAGACTTGTTTACTTCGGTTGGAATGACAAGCCTTTAAGTTCTAGAATGCCGCTGAGGATGTTTACGTGAAATGATCCTAGCTCTCTGCTAGTTAGTTAGCAAGTGGCTATTATGACTGGGCTCACAGGGGATGACAGATTGGTGAGAACCTGGAGCCATGGGGCCGAGGACCTGGGAAAGAGAGACCCGACCCAAGGACAGAGGAAGACCCTTCAAGAATGGCAGTGGCAACCAGGGTTGGTGGGAAAGGCCAGCCGCTCTGCAGCCTGTGCGAACAGAGGGCCCAGGCCATTAGCCCATGAGTCAGAGCAGAGTGGAACCAAAGAAGAAAGCACACGGAGTTGGAAAGAATAGAAAAGAACAAAGTATTTTTTTAGAATGGAAAAGCCACACACCCTTTTCCTCCCCTCCCCGGTGTGACTTGTGCTTTGCTTTGTTAAGCTCTTGGAGAAGGTGTCCCAATATGGAAATGCTCTCTGGTCTATCCGTTCGTAAGAAAATCTATTCATCATTCCCACCGAAAATGTATTTGAATGTCAGCAATAAGTGGTTTCTCATGTGGAAGTGAAGTATGTCGGGTCTGAGTACTTTTATCTCCTGCCATGTGGACTTTTGAAGTTAAAGCAGAGGTGAAAATGTGCGATGGCATGAGCACAATCAAATGGGGTCCAAATCCTGGTCCTATAACCGCTTATGGGATGACTTTGGATAGGCGCTTAATATTTCAAGCCTCAGTCTTCTCATCTGTACAGTGGGAATAGTGAAATATTCTAGACCCATAATCCTGTATCAGCAATTCTGAAACCCCAAAACCTCTGAAAAACAGATTTTTTAAAAAGCTTACAGGAAATTCACTTGCCGGCAAAACCTGATCTGAACTGACGTGACACCTTATATGGTTTTAGTTATCCCATTAAACATGATTATCTGTATTTTCACTGCAGAAATATTAATTTTTTGTTGATGGATGCTCCTCCAGACCTTACTAGGGGGTATTATGAAAAATGTGGAATATGTGGATTTGCCTGTCAGAAATCTGAACAATTCTGAATTCTGAAGCATACCAGAGACCTGGATAGAATCTGGACATAATGTGTGTGAGGTGCTTGTCACATTGCCTGGCACTTTGTAAATGCTCAGGAAATACAAACTGGACAGTATTATTAAAAAAACACGCAAAGAAGGAGCGATTCTGCTCTTGTTGGCTCTCTGGAATTCACCCCCAGGGGAAACATGAGACTAATGTTCTGACTCCCCTTCATTGGCCCTGTCATGAGGAACCCACATTTGGTGAGGAACGTACCTCTCTGGTGGGAAGCTTATGCACCATGTTCTGGTTGGTGCTGTGGCATTGACACCAAGAGCCTAAAGCCAAGGGAAAAAGTTCCAAATGCACAACATCCGAGCATTACAAGAGTAGGGAATGAAAGAAGGTGGTGGGAATTACTGGGTCTCAGTTTCTTTGTGTGTAAAATGGGCAAACAATACATACCTGGAGATTTCGTCATGGTGGTAAAGCACTCCGTGTGGAGCCTGGTACAGAGAAGATGCTCAGCAAATGACAGGCAGACAGACACCTGCACCCACCATGGATACTTGAGTGACAAAGAAAACCGAGGTGGCGGCCAAATACAGTTTTGTCTGCCCTAAATTGGCCAGGGTGCCCCCGAGGAAAGGTTAAAGCCTTATCCAAGCTGTGAAAGTGGGCAAAGAGGGTCAAGCAGAGGGGCTCTAGGTCCTTGAAGAGTTCTAAGCCCACGGTGGAGGGCACTGGGCCTGGGTTCTTCACTACCGACAAGATGGTCACGGGGCCTCTCTTGCAGACCCCTGATTCAATAGGACAGGAATGCACCACCTCAGGTTGGGGATTACAAGGTGATTTGTGGACACACAGATAGTCAATAAAGCTCATTCACACCCTGAATCCAGGTTTTGGCTGGATTACTAAGTTCCAGTTTGACTTATAAAAGGAATAATTATAAAGTGTACTTGGGGGAAAAGGGGTTTTTTTCTGTCAAAGTGAATCTTTTCATGAAGGAGACCATTCACCCAAATTATCACCTTGTCCTCATATGTCCGCAACAGCACACGAAAAGTAAACATATTTATTACAGAGGGTGGCCTTGAGATTATCCATAGCCAACGGCTGGTTTTCTATAGTTAGAGACTTTGACCTACGTAATCACATTTTCTTCAGACCTGAGCCATGGGACTTGAGAAATGTCAGGTGTGAGACATTCTCAACCTCGTGACTTTCCTAAGCACAATTACTTTCTACTTTCTGCCCATTTTGACTGGAGGGGGGGATCTTCCCCTTTCCCACCCTCCTATGGACCTCAGGGGCTCAGTTCCTCATTCCAGGTGAGTCACAGCACTATTGAGAACACACCTTCGCAGAGCCTGTCCCCCACCCCAGCATGAAGAGGCTTCCCAAACCATCCTTTGAATGGCGCCTCTCCCTGAAATCACTCCCAACATGTGAGAGCAAGATGGTGCAACAGGCAGACCAATGGCATGACCAACAAGGCTGGGGCAACAGACGAAGGGATGGAAAATGAACACAAGAGAGAGAAAAGGGAATTTTCCAGAAATAATTTGACATTTGATTAACTTCTTAAAGCATCGAAGTGTAAAATAAATATCCATGAGTCCATACTGGTACAAATAAATGACTGAAAAAATAAATACATGTAGGAGAAAGGACAGGTCTTCCTTATAAAAGAATTCCACTTAATACATGTGGAAAGAATGAAGAAAACAAAAAAATCACCACGGTAATAATTGCTGCAGGGAATCCACTGATGGAGGCTAAAATTAGCAGGCAAACATTTGAGGAGAAACAGGATATTTGCATTGTCTCAAAGTAGTTTTCTCATCATAATTATTAATTACGAAGAGAAAAAGAATAACTTCACAGTGAGGAAACCCAGCAGACACCACCCTATCCAAGTGATCAAGGTTCCCATCATCAGTATTAAGACACATCGACGCACGTACCCCTGATTATTTTGCACCGAGAAAGGTAGGCTTGCCAAAAATGCATAATTTCAGCTCAACCATGAGAAAACATTGAACCACTTCAAATTAAGCGACGTTCAGCAAAGTAACTGATCAGTGCTTCCAAACTGTCAAGGTCATAATAGGCAAAGAAAGAGAGAGGGGCTATCATAGATCGGCTCCCACTACCCCTGGTGACTAGATGCAGCATGGGATTATCTGGACTGGGGAGTGGAACAGGAAAGGGGCACTTGTGGAAAAACTGGTGAGATCTGAACAAAGTCAGTAGTTGCATTAATATTGCGCTTGTTTTAATTTCTGAATTTTGATCATTGGACCGTGATTATTGCTAGATCTGAGCGTTCAGGGAAGCTGGGGGAAGCAAGTAGGGGAACACTCTGTATTATTTGTGCAACTTTTCTCTAAGTCTAAAATTGTGTCAAAAAAGTGTTTTTTAAGTATGAAGTAATGGGACTGTTGTAGGGCCTCCTGGCATTGTTGAATGGTTTGGTATTATTTCTACTGTGAATTCTATATTGGGGGTGGGGGAGGAAAGATGAGGCACTAGGCCCATTTCTGGGCTCAGGGACTGGAAGTACTGCTCTGGGGCAAATTGACTTTGTCCCTGGAAGGTCACCAGGCAGTTCTGTTCCTCACCCAAACCCATGTTTTCCCGCCTTGGAGACCAAAAGAACCTAGAAACACCTGCTACCGCATCACCACACCCTCTTCCAGGGCGGTTCTCAGGGCTTGGGCCCCTGACCTCCCAGGGTGTGGCCATACTTTATGGTGTCACTAGGGCAATCCCACCAGAATAGACCGTTCAACCTGAATTCCAGAGACAGAGCATGCATGCTTGGGGGCAGGGTCATTTCCTTAGAGTAATAAGAGAACCTGTTTTGCAGGCTGTAATAATTAGATGAGATAGTCTGTGGTACAACATAGGTGGATCTTGAAAACATTATAGGAAGTGAAATAAACCAGACACAAAAGGATAAGTATTGTATGATTCTACTTGTATGAGGTACCTAAAGGAGGCAAATTCATAGTGGCAGAAAAGAATAGGGGTTATTAACAGGGCCTGGGGGAAGGGAGAAATGAGGACTCCTTGCTTAGTGGATACAGAGTTTCTCTTGGGATGGTGAAGTTCTGGAGATGAGTAGCTGTGAGGGTCCTACAACATGATGAATGTATTTACTTCAACTGAATTGTACACTGAGAAATGGTTACAGTGGTGATTTTTGTGTTATCTTACACAATACAAAAAAAATTTTTTTTAAAGATTTTATTTATTTATTTGACATAGCAAGAGAGAGCACAAGCAGGAAGAACAGCAGAGGGAGAAGCAGGCTCCCTGCTGAGCAAGGAGGCCGATGCGGGACTCGATCCCAGGATCCTGGGATCATGACCTGAACCGAAGGCAGATGCTTAACTGACTGAGCTACCCAGGCATCCCTACAAAAAAATTTTTTTAATTAAAAGAATTAGCTGAGATGATAAAAAGCTTCCAGAAAGCCCTGGCCCATGGCGGGCACTCATATACTGTTTGCTTCCTCCCTCACTGAAGTTTTAAAAAAATAGAACTATTACATAGTTGTTCAATGGATTTTTCTTTATAGATTTATTTATTTTAGAGAAAGAGAGAGAGAGTGAGCACACGTGAGTGGGGGGAAGGGCAGAGGGAGAGAGAGAATCTCAAGCAGAGTCCCCACTGAGTGCGGAGCCCCACGTGGGGCTCGAGCCCATGACCCTGAGATCACCAGCTAAGCCCAAGTCAAGAGTTGGACACTCAACTGACTGTACCACCCACACGCCTCTCAATGTGATTTTTTTACCATGGCGGCCACATATGATTTTTACAATTAACCACATTCTTCACTCCACGATGGCCTGGTTTTCAACATTTATTTTTTACTCTAGGCAACATTAAGACTGCATGAGGAATTTTTTTTTTTAAATAGTAAGTTTGAATGTCCTATAAGAACATTTCTGTCTACAATAAAAAGTAAAAGGAAATTGACTATGGGCCTCACAGTGCTGCTAGGAGGACACGTGGCCACGGCCGTTTGTGCAACTTTACCAATATGTTTGCAGCTATACTGCAAGCCTATTGCTTGCTTAAATCGAGTTCCTTCTCAGATTTGCCCAATCACTTCTAACCCTCTCCCCACCTCCACTGCCACGAGCACTGTCACCCCTTCCAACCACAGACACCTGAACCACCCTGGGAGATAGTTTCATACCTGGACTCTCACTAGATTTGGCATTGCTCATGTGGCCATCACAGCTGAACTTGAAAATCACGCCTAGAGTTAGTGTCCTGACATCTTCCTGCCGAGGAGCGTGTGGCCAGCCTCTGCTAATACGCTGACGCCCAGCTGGCATTCCATTGCTCTTATCACTCAGCCCTGTTTTCTGACCAGGTGAGACTTTAACGCTCAGCCTTTTTGTGAAATGAGGCTTACGGTGCAGGGTCCTGGCCTTGGACGCCAGGGTGAGGCACTGTCTTGCAGAATAGTTGTTTTATGGTTTTCTGTGGTGGAAAATTGTATTGTTCCACATTTTAGCTTTGGTTTTGTAATCACTGATTATATAATGAATTCTGATTCTGTGCCTGCAAAATCCGTCTGCCCTGTTAAAGACACAGGAGACACTACAGCTGCTTTAGAACACGCAGACATGGGACTCTGCGTTCGAGCCTTCCACCCCTCCACCCTCCCTGTTAATCTCATGAAAGATCGGTCCCACACTGTACTACAGTCTGGGGGAGTGGGATGGCAGTGGCACAGCATGACACCTCTTTCACTTTTGCACAAAGAGTAGCAGATTCCAGAACTATTTGAAACGTGCTGTTTTCAAAGACACACTACCTTTAGCTGGGCTCACTCAACCTGCCTCAGTCGTCTCCTGAAAGCCTTGACTTCAAGATGAGAGTTGCCAGGTAAAATACACAACTCCCAGTTAAAAATTCCAATTGCAGATAAACAATGAATCCTTTTTTAGTGTAAGTATGTCCCAGATACTGCGTGGGACATACTTACGCTAAAAAATTATTAATTATTTATCTGAAATTCAAATTTAGCTAGGCATCCTCTTACTTATATTTGCTAAATCTGGCAACCCTACTTGAGACCAGACTCTCGTCATTGTCCTCTCCTCTAGGTCTGTCCTTGTGGGACTCTGATAATTCTCATTCTGCCAAGAAGCCTGAGACAGAATGAGGCAAAGGAAGGATCTTAATCACACTTGGCTTTTTGTTCTTATCTAGCTCCAAGTGTCACAGATCTGCCTTAAATTCATAAATAAATTAAAACCTTTCATTTGGACGGCTGAGGTTTAGTTCATTTTTATCATGAAACTTCAGCAAGATTGGAATCCATTGAGAAGGAAGACGGTGTGAAGAGGAAAGAGTGATCTAGGGATCAAGAGACCTGGTCAGTTACCCAGGCAAGCCAAACCTTAAAGGGTTCATTTCAATGACCTCTAAAGTCCCTTCTAGGGCTCAAAATCTTATGACTCTAGCTTCAGAAGGTCTGAAACTGCCGAAGTATGTTACTGAAATCACAAGCATAGATGGAAACATTCTTAAACATCAGGAAGTTTTTATTTATGCTGAAAATTTTTAATAAGTTGCTTATCAAATATCCATCTGAGAAGAATACAAATCTTGACATCCTCAGAACTCTTGCCATTCCATTAAATATTTTGTGCAAACTTTTTACTTAATTGGTATTCAGGAACAAGATTTGCCTGTCAGAATACTCTTAATAGAATTTTCCACATGTCTCATGTTCTTAAGTGATTTTGGTAAAACCCAACAATCTAAATCGAAGCTTTAAACATGGACTCAAGTCATTAGTAGTTACTACAAGGAGAGATCAATATGATCTTGTTAGAAGAAAGATATATAATGGAAACATTTTTTTTAAAGATTTTATTTATTTATTTGAGAGAGAGAGAGAGAACACGAGCAGGGGGAGGGGCAGAGGGAGAGGGAGAAGCAGACTCCCACTGAGCAGGAAACCCTTGTGGGGTTCCATCCCAGGACCCTGAGATCATGACCTGTGCTGAAGGCAGACACTTAACCAACTGAGCCACCCAGGCGCCCCTAATGGAAACATTCTTAATGTAGGCCCAAAATACATGCTAAGGAAAAAGGCACTTAGGTGAGCCTATGATTCATTCTTCCCAAGCAGATTCAACAAACATATTGATCACATGGTCCATCCCACACACTCCTCTGGCTTCCCCCTCCATTTGTATGTTTATAGCTTCCAAATCTCCATGTCCACATTTCTCCTAAGTTTCAGAACTAAATTTCCAACACCCTGCTAGAAATCTCCACCTAGATGTTCCACAGGCACCTCAAACTCAGTAAATCCAAAATAAATTCCTATTCACCCCACCACCTGCTCTGTAGATATCCTCAAACTTGGTTAGTGGTATTGTTATCCACTGTGGTTGTTAGCACAATTAGCTAGAAATCTGGTAATTACCTCCACCCTGAGGCAATAGGGTACCAGTCCACTCAATTCTGTCTTCTCGATGTCTCTGGAATCTCTGGCCCCTAGATCCGTTCCAAGGCTATGGTCTAGTTCAAGCCCTCTCATCCAGACTGCTGCGGGTGGTCGTCCTCAGAGTCTTTCCCACCCATCTGCACAGGGGCAGAGTGGTAGTTCTCACATATGGCTCCAACCATCCTGTCCTCATGTGGCCCTGCCCATGACAGCTGTCCACTGCTTGGAGAAGACCATCCCAACTCTCACGTGGCAAATGTGGCCTTTTGACTTCTGACCACAGCTGACTACTCCAACTTCATCTCCTTCCTCACATCTCTAACACCCAGCAGTGCATCATTTCCCCAGACCCGTATCTTCTTCCTCGCTTGCCTATACTCATCCCTTTATGGAAATATTCCAACCTCATCTTCTCCTAGGCAAATGCCTACCCATCCTTCTTGACATTGTTCAAGCGTTACCTCTGGGCAGGCTTCTCAGCCTAGTCCCCCTCCTTACTCCACCACAGGTCCTGTTAATGACTCCTCCCCCTATGAGGCCTCAGCACATTGTTTATACCTTAATTGTACTGCTAACTCTTTGCATTACAATTAGCTACTTTTCATCTGCTTCCTCTGCTAAACTAAGAACCCTTTGAAGATGGGGCCTGGGTTTATTTGGCTTTGCATCCCTAAAATCTAGCAAAAGGCCCAGTATGAGGCAAGTGCTCCATAAACATTATTTTGGGGGGTGGGGGATGGATAAATGAAATAAAAAAGGAAGTGGCATTTTTAGATAGGTAATGTCCTAAGTGCTTTATCTCATTTCTTTCCTGTAACAACTCTGTGGAGAAAGATACTACTATTACCTCCGTTTTATAGATTAAGAAACCAAGAATTTAAGTTACTTGCCAAGTCCACATAGTTAATAAGTGATATAGTCCACACATGGCTTTTGTCCCTCCAGAATCTTTCCATTCTCAACTATGTGGGGGTATTAATGAGCAGAGGAGAGGTCAAATGTCAAGAAGCCTTAAGAGGCACTATAAGGAGTAGGGATATTCTACAGGCTGGGTAATCTGTTTCTCAATTCTTAGAAACTCATTACTAATTAAATGTTCTGTAAATATTTAACCCCAGGCTTCCCGGTTTTTATTTTTTTGCTTTTTTTTTTTTTTTTTTTTTTTATTCATTTGAGACGCAGCGATACAGAGAGAGAGAGAGCATGAGCAGGGGGAGAGGCAGAGGGAGAGGGAGAAGCAAGCTCCCTGCTGAGCCAGGAGCCCAATGCGGGGCTTGATCCCAGGACCCCAGGATCATGACTTGAGCTGAAGGCAGATGCTTAACCATCTGAGCCACCCAGGCGCCCCTTTATTTTTTTGCTTTTTACATTTTTTTATTGTGATGAAATATTTGCTATTACAGAAAGAGTGCGAAAACATGTATGCTTTCAGAATAATTATGACGTGTAACTTCCACCCATGTCCAGAAGTAGAATTGGCCTGGCCCCTCTTGTCTCTCTTCCTGACCACTGGAGGAGCCACCATCCTGACTTCTGTGATAATCATTTCCTTGCTTTTATTTGTTGCTTTGTCACATTGATAAATATAGATTAGATATAGATATGTAGTATATCTTTCAGTAGTTTCCTATTGCTGCCATAACAAATTACTACAAATTTAGTAGCTTAAAATCATCTTACAGTTCTAGGAGTCAGAGGTTTAGGGGTCTGCAGGACTGTGTTCCTTCTAGAGGCTCTAGAGGAGAATCTGTTATCTTGCCTTTTCTTGCTTCTAGAGTTTGCCTGCATTCCTTGACTTGTGGCCCCTTCCTCCATCCTCAAAGTCAGCAGCAAGGCATCTTGTCTCCTCTCTGCCCTCTGCTTCTCTTCTCTCTACGACTCTGACTCTCCTATCTCCCTCGTAAAAAGGACCCCTGTGATTGCACTGGGCTCAACTGGATAATCCAGAATAATCTGAAGATTCTTAACTTAGTCACATTTGCGAAGTTCCTCTTGCCATGTAAGTTAACATGTTTTTAGGTTCCAGGGATTAGGATATGGATATCTTTGGGGGCCATTATTCCGCTTGTCACAAGCGGCCCTTTTATATAATTTCCTTCAGTTATGTCTTTTTTTAACTTTATATGTATGGACTCATATGGTATATACTCTTTTGTTCAGTAATCCATTTATATTTAATGTAATTATTTATATATTGGGATTTAAAACTGCCATCTCATTTATATTTGTCCCATTTATTATGTGTTGTCTTTTCTTCCTTGTGTTCTTGGATTGGTAAAAAAACAAAAACAACAACAACAACAAAACCCTAAAAATTATTCCATTCTTTTCCTTCTACTAGTTTGAAAATTATATACCTTTGGTGATTATCCAAGAAATTAATATATATCCTTAACTTAAAGTCTGAAAATAATCAATACCTTTACCCTTCTCCCACATAATTTAAAGACCATAAAACATTTTAATTCCATTTACCCTCCCTGACATGTTATTGTTCTCAGATATTTTAATTCTCTCTTGTTTTTATTGTTGTAAGTTTTGTCCTTCCGGACATTATTATCTGTAGGTTTACCATTTTCTTTGCTCTTTCCTTCTTCTTCTATTTCAAGTCTTCCTTGTGAGATCACCTTCACTCTATTCATTCTACCTAAAGGAAAGTTTGTGAATTCAAATGTGCTTGTGGCAAACTCTCTCAGCTTTGATCTGTCTAAAAATGACTTTATTTTGACCTTATTTCTAAGATATTTTACTGGGTATAGAATTCTAGATTGGCAGTTATTTACATACATTGATGATTTCATTCCACTCACTTCTGGCTTCCTTTGTTACTTCCTTTGTGACAATTAAGAATTCAATTATTGTCTAGTTGCCACTACTTTGAAGATTATCTTTTTCTCTGGTTGATTTTAGGATCTTGTTTGTCTTTGTTTTTTTTTAAGTTTCATGATGAATCTAGGTGTAGATTTCATTTTATTTTTTATGCTCATAATTCTTGTATCTGTGGATTGATATCTTTGATCAGTTCTGAAAAGCCCTGAGCCATTATCTCTTTAATGTTATCTTTTCCTAAGCCCTCCTCTCCTCTCCTTTTAGGGGTCTGATTAAATGAGTGCTACATCTTTTCATTCTGTTCTCCATGTCTCCTAACCTCTCTTTTTTATTTGCTTTGTTGTGTCTCTGAACTATCCTCTGAGTAATTTCTTCTGATCCATATTTTAGTTTTCTAATTCTATCTTCAGTTGTGTCTAAACTCTTTGAGCATGTCTACTGAGCTTTTAACTTTGGTTATTATATTTTATATTTTGAGTTCTACTTATTTCTTTTTCAAATCTGCTAGGTCACTTTTTGTTGTTTCCTTTTCTGTACATATAGTTTCCTTTTTTTTTTTTTAATTTAGTAAGCATAGCTGGTTTTATTGATTCTGTCTAGTAATTTCAAAATCTGAAGTCTTTGGAGGTCTCTTTTTATCCAGTTCTTATTCTTTATGATTTATTCTTGTAGGCTCAGCTATCTTTGAGTATATGCTGCTCATGTCTTTGAAAATTTATTTCCGGGGGGGATTCTTTGAAGCCTAGGATGACACAAATTTTCTCCAGAAAAAACTTTCATTTGCCTCTGCTAGGCACACAGGGGCACTTTAAACTAAATTATTTTAAACTAAATTTACAACTTGAGAGGGTTTTATGATTCTTTTTTGTTTCTATTTATTTATTAATCACCAAAGAGATATGGACTTGGAAGCTGTGAAAGTACAAACTTGCAGTTATAACTTGTCAGAGCAGGTTCCTACCATTATCAGCTGTCCTGCTTTGCTCATCATAAGGACAACTTGTCCTGTAATCTCCTGGGCCTGAGGGGAGAGGTACATTTACTCTTAGTTTCACCCTGACCCTGAGGGTTTGACCCATATTAGTGAGGGGAAGGGCAGGCCCTGAGCTTTAATTCTGTCTCCTTGAGAAGCTCTTAGAACCTAAGTTCAAGTTTGCCTCCATTGGCAAATGCCCTTACTTCAAAAATAGCTTTAGGGTGCCACTTAACTTTCAGAGATCATGTTTCCCTTTGGTTTTAGACTTGAGTTTCTTACTTACATGCCAGATCTTAACTTGTTTTTAAGAAGTTAAAAAAAATTTTTTTTTTTTTAGTCAGCAGTTTTGGTTGTTTCTGGTGGGAGATTGGTTGGATCCCTTTCCTGTCTTATTCCTGCAACTGAAGTCCTTCCCTGATCTTCCTAGGCTTGGTTGAACTGCACACTTAGAAACTAAAAAACCAACATGACCTGCTCTAAGTTAACATATGGAAAAGCAGCCATATGTTTTTTAATTCTTCTATACTTCAGGAAAAGAATCATTGCAAGATTCCCTTAAATAGACTGTAAAAACTGAATTACATAAAACTCTTCAGGGACATATTTAAAATTTTCTAAGAAATGTTTTCCAAAAAAATTAAATTTTCTAACGACTATTAAATTATTTTAAAATTGCAACACTTTACCCAAAATTACTTTTCCAGCAAACTCAACCACCCAAGAATCCATGACTAAATATAAAATGACTACATAGTCCAGTTAGATGGCAACAAGTTCATTACTTTATTTACTGTACTTTATTCATCAGAAAGTCCTCAAGGCTTCATTCAGTGTTGACTAACTTTTATTTCATACACAGTTCAAAGAAACCTCATCCTCTGGTTTTCTAGCCCATAAACCCTTAGAGCAATAACTTGAAAGAAAACATGCATTTTGAAAGGTGGGTTCTTTATAAGAGCCAGGAATGGCGTCTGACAGCTCCATGAGTGGAGAATAGACAGGACAATAAAAATATGTCCAAAAACTCAAGAAGAGGCACAGTGGAGACATTTAGCCCAACATACAACAACAGCTCATGGGATGCTCATTGCACTTCTTCACGGCTTTGTGAAACAACATCGATGCCCTTGGTGCTGATCCTGTGGCAGCATCAAACCAGTGAAGCTGTTTCTGAAAGCAGAGAGGGATAGGATTCTTTAATACATTTTCTATACTTATAAGGAATTAAAGTTAAAAATTACCTTTATGGTAAAATTTTTTTTTCTGATTTGGAGACACTAACAGTGTCTGATAAATATGTATTTCCATATTATAGCCTCTTAAAATCTAACTTCCCTCTGAGACTGACTCCAGAAAATTCAGAGCTGATTAACACCCTAAAGGTACCTTTCAGTCCTTTAGCCTTCAATCTAGGAGTTAAGAGAAGGGGTATTTTTCTCCGTATCATTGAGTTCTAAAATAGGAACTTCAGAGAAAACAAGCGTAGTGGTCATGTTTGAGAGAAAGAGATAGGGAGTGTCTGGCTCTACTTCAGAGCAGCTCCACTTTGGGCAGCTTATGGAGATACACAAAAGAGGACTTTATCAGAACAAAATGGAAATTTCAAGATTGGTAAGTGACAGATAATAATCGGGGTTCACAGGTGCTTATAGAAGGAAGGGGAAGTGAAGGGAGTCAGAGGAAGAAAATGCTCCCAGATGGTCTTGCTTTTGTTTATCCCCCTTTTAGCACAAAGATTGCTGCCCTTGCCTCCTAATGCTGAAGGCAGGGCTCTCCACTTACACATTGATTTTGGATCCAACTGAAATCCCTATTTCTGAGGTATGTTAGAATCATGACTTAAAAGGTTTCAAACTTGGCTGATCCCATGAGATGAGAGTCTGAGTTTAGTATCATTCTCATTATTGTATCATGGGTATCATTCTAGAGTCTCAGAAGCTGGAAAACCCAGACACCTGCTTTTTGTGAGATGCTGGCTACTCATATCCTTCCAATGTCATTCTCTGTGTTTTCCCTTAGTATTTGTCATATCACCTTGACTTTTTAAGTACTTAATTTATATTTCTGAGTTTTCTTTTCTTTTTTTTCTTTTTTTTTATTTCACGAAGGGAGTTAACAACTGAACTGCAGGAGAAAGGAACTTGCATTTTGTTCAGCATTGGCAAATAGGTTTCATTTTGTAAGCCAATTCTGGTCGATTTAATGCAAAGCCATGTTTTGAAGAACATTGAAATTGCTTCCAGGTCCAAGAAGGAAGAGGTCTAAGATCCATTAGCAATGTCTGCCCCAACACCAGGACAGGCAGTGTGGCATGCCTGTCAAAAATTTTTTATCCTTCGCTTAATTTAAGAAATACTCATTGAATGTAAAGTGCATGTTCTTTCTTTCTTTACCAAATATCGATATTTTTTGTTTTCAATAAAGGAGACCTTGTTCCTGACTTTACAAAGTTATAATGAATGGCAGACACATGAACAAACAACCAAAATACAGTGTGAAATATGCAATAATGAAAGTGTACATGAGATCCAGAGGAGAGAGAGGAAGAAGTGAGTTGGGGGCATCAGGGGAGAGGTCTAAAGGAAGGTCAGATGTCAGCAATTTCAGAAACCTGGATGGCCTCAGTTTTGGTCTGGATCTATCCCTTCTCACCTCAGCCACTTCCAAAGGGCAGAACACCAGTATAGCGCCCCTTTCTAGGCAGGTTTCCTATAGGCATTCTGCTAAGTAGCTCTATAGCTCTTCTCTCGGTCATCCACAGCCTTCATGTCCTTATCAGTGAATGCTGGTTGAAGGCCACAAGGGTATAGACTACTGCCCTATGGGCATCTGGACGAGTCAAGGTAGAACTGCACAGAGAGCACCCCAATGGGCTCAGGCTGTTAAAGTACACATGCTAACAATGACAGGAGTGACCCATAGCCAAGAACAATTAACTTTATTATTTTTAATTTTTTATTGAAGTATAATTAACATACAGTGTTATATTAGTTTCAGGTGTACAACATATTGATTCAATGATTCTATACATTGCTCACTGCAATGTGTCATCACCATCTGTCACCATACAATGTTATTACAATAGTATTGACTATGTTCCCTGTGCTGTACTTTTCACCTCTGTGACTTCTTTATTTTATACCTGGAAGTTTGTACCTCTTACTCCCCTTTACCTCTTTCGCCCATCCCTCTACCCACCTCCCCTCTGACAACCCCAGTTTGTTCTCTGTATTTTTTTTTTTAAGATTTTACTTATTTATTTGAGAAAGAGAGCAGGGGGAGGAGCAGGGGGGAGGGAGAGGGAGGAGAAAGAATCCCAAGCAGACTCTGCACTGAGCGTGGAGCCCAACACAGCGTTCGATCCCATGACCCCGAGATCACAACCTGGGCCTAAACCAAGAACCAGACACTCAACTGACTGAGCCAACCCGGCACCCTCTTCTCTGTATTTAAGGGTCTTTTGTTCACTTGTTTGTTTTGTTTTGCTTTTTGATTCCACATATAGGTAAAATCATATGGGAGTTGTCTTTCTCTGGCACTTGACATAACAATACCTTGTGGGTCCCTCCGTGTTGTTGCAAATGGCAACATCTCATTCCTTTTTATGGTTGAGTAATATTTCATCACACACACACACACACACACACACACACACACACACACACACCTCCTTTATCCATTCACAAGAGAATTATTTTTAAAAGACACCAGCTTTGTGAGTAGTGCCAGGAAGATCAAAATCCACAGTAATATGAGGTTTATGAAAAATGCTAAGCAAAAAGGATTTTACAATCTATGTTTAGACTAAAACAACCAGCCAGGTAAGACTTTGATCAATTCTTGGGAGAGATACTTAATGCTAACATGTATAGGAACATAAGAACATTATAAGAAAAATCATAATTACCAAATAACTTTCCATAATTTTCCACTATGTAAGGTGTCTCTAAAAGGTGGTACATCAGAATGCTTTTGTTAAAATGTATATTCCCAGCTCGTATCTCAGATGTACTAATCCTAAATCTCTGAGAGCAGGCTGTGAATGTGTATTTCTAACAGGCTCTGCTTCCTCCAAGTGATTGTGATGTGCTCTAAAGATTTAAACCACTACGCTTAAGGACAAAACAACAACAGTTATAAGGAAATGAAGTCCAAGATAAATGAGGAGATGATAAGAGAGTACCAGCTGCCTCAAATGAGTTTAATTCTGCAAATCTTTTGAAATACATCTAAGACAATAAAATAAATTGCAGATGTGATCATACAAACACCAACATCTATCTTTAAGCGGTCCTGGAAATGGCATGATCACCGGAAGCTTGGAGACAGGCAAATATTTGTTACCATTACATGGCAAAAAGGGGGATTTAAGAAAATGTAAAATTGTTGGGTTTGTATGGATTCCCATCAAAACTTTGGAAAGAGTTAACGAAGTGTTTGTAAGCACTTAAAAATGCAGTGTTGATCATTAAGAGCCAGCCTGGAGTTACTACAAACAAATCTATATGTGTCTTTTCTTTTTAGCTGCATCAACTCCTTGTTGAAAATAGTCAAGTTATAAATTATAAAAAAAAAAAACTATACATACTAAATTGGCCTCATTTTTTCTTTCTTTTTTTTTGGATAATTCTGCTAGAACAGTGGAATGATAAAGTTAATTTATGTTGAGTTTTTCCTAGGCATTTGACAAAGTGTCTCATGATATGCATTGGGCAAAATGGAGAAATCTGAAAAAACTGATAGAACTATTATTATTTATTGAGAGCTTACTATATGTCAGGAACTATGTTAAGCATTTTGTGAGTATTAATTCATTTAATCCTCAACCCATCCCTATAAAGTAAAATCAAGTGTCCCATTTTACAGATGAGGAAACTAAGCAGAGATTCATCAGGTAATTTGCCCAGGGTCATATAGCTAGGGTTGGAGGGGTCTACTCTGAGATCAAAGCTTGGGTGCCTAAAAACTGCACTATATTTCAGAACGATGGACTCACAGCTGGGTAAAATGCCTATACAGAAAGAGCTCTTCTGTAGATTCATGCCAACCCGAGAGAATCACTAATGCCTGCCATGAGCCTACAAAATTGCACCAGACTTGCTCAACATTTTCATTAGCAACTTGGATAAAGTATAGAAGTTGGGCTTATCAAATTTACAGATGGCAGAAAGCTGGGGGGGGGGGGGAGAGCTAAAATTCCAAAAAAGAGAACATAATTTTAAAAAATGTTTTGACAGATGAGAATAACAGGCCAGAGCCAAGAAGATGAAATTTAATAAGGACCGTGGTAAAATCCTATTACTCTGGTTACACAATTAAGTACAATTAGGAACACCCTGCTTAAGAGCATAAGACAAAATGTAGAAACCTAGGAGATTCATTGGATCCATTGATATAGTCAGTCTCCTATAGATTGAGATCAAAACGAGAATTATGCAACAACAGCAAAATGACCTCCTGTACGTCTCCACCTGGCTCCCTGACCTATACCTCTCCAAAGCTGAAGCTACCCTATTTCATCCAATCTGAGATGCCATTGATTGTAAGATGCACCAGGGCTTAGTACCGCCGAGAAAGAGGGAGGGAATGCCATCAAAAAAACTAGGACACAATACTTTCATATCACTTAGCATTTTTATTTTATAATAATTGAAAGAACTTTTTGAACTTTAATAGCTCTTTGAGGAAGATGTGGTGGTTGTTGCAGATCCTGACTCGCAGCTGTTGGCTCTTGCCCAGGAACAGGCTTCTAAGGAGGTTTTTAAGGACACCAGAAAGAAACCCATGGAGCCAGAGAGGAGGGGTTTACCACGCTAGAGTCACACTAACCAGCCACAATGGAAAAGCCCTGCAGACCATGTCAGTGGACTTGATTGGAGGCACAAAGGAAAAGAACCTCAAAGTGAAAGGACTTAGTCTTCCACCAAGATTCTTAGAATCACTACAAGAAAAATCTTTCATGGGGCATGTTCTAGGGCTTGGGATTATTTCCAGATGAGAATCCACAGGCAATCATGGATTTGGCCATTTCTTCCAAGATTGTTCAGCAGATTATTTCCATCAGTATCGAGCCAGGAGTGCAGGTTGGAGTCACTATTGCTGATGCTTAAATTAGCTTTTTAAATTAATTGATTATGAGTTACTAAAAAAAAACTTCGACAGATCCTATCACATCAATTGTGCATAGTACAGAAGGAATATGTAAGAGAAACAAATAGGTTAAAGTATTCCCCCAGATGTCTCACTTGGAGTCCAATCTTCTGAAACGCATTTCACTTCAAAGTTGGGTATGTATGTATGTATGTATGTCTTGTTTTTCCAAGCACAATTGTCCTCTGTGCCACCAGGAGTGTCAGTTATGCAAATTTTAAAAAATTTTTTAATGATTTTATCTATTTGAGAGAGAGAGTGCACACATGAATGGGGGGAGGGGCAGAGAGAGAGTGGGAGAGGGAGAAGCAGACTCCCTGCTGAGCAGGGAGCCCAATGAGGGGCTCAATCCCAGGACCCTGAGATCATGACCTGAGCCAAAGTCAGATGCTTAACTTGCTGAACCACGCAGGCGCCCTTATGCAGGGTTTATTTAAACAGTACTTCCAAGGATTTTCTTCCAAGCCAATGACTCCACTCTCTACCCCAAGTTTTAATACAGGTCCTTTCTTGGTCTTTTTAGAAGGTGTCAACAGAGGATTTCAGAAAACAACCAGGATTTTTCTACTTCCTGAAATGGTCCTTAAATTGTCTATTGAATGAAAAGTTGATGAGTTGCTGTTGTCCGTTTGTGCAGTTAGAAACCTCAAGCAGGTTGGTACATGGGCAGGCAGCCACTGCTACATCTTGTCTGTTGCCTGGCCAGCAGCAATTATAAGATACCATTGTTCAGAAGATGAATCTTAATTTCAGAGATGTTAAATGTGAAAAGATGTGTATCTAGGGATCAATATATTTCTGTAATTATGCGTTACCTGCAGGTTGGACCCCATTCAAACTTTGGGATCTGTGCTGTCCCATGACAAGGGAAGTTCAAGGGACTCTTACATTCACGGATTTAATAGTCACAGTTCTGTCTTGTCTGGTGTAACTTAATCTAATAACCCATAATTTTGCTAAGAGAAGAATGTGAATCCTCGGCTTTCTAGGCAGGGGCATGAGTTAGGCAGCTGGAGAGTGACTTTGGCTAACTGACAATCAGTAGCCCACCTCAATGTGTCTTCCCAGTCCTTTACACCTCATGGAACGGGCAGTAGTCATCACATACTCGACAACAATCTTTCCTAGAATGTGTGGTGATGAAGTTGGGGATTTCCAGACAACAGGATGCCTCTTTTATAAATATTCTAGTGAAGAGCATATATATTGAACTCAGGCTGAGTTGGGTTCTATTCTGACACTTACTAGATGTATGATCTTGGCCAAGCTCACCTTGCTAAGCTTCAACATTCCTGTTGGTATAGTACTCCATTGGTATGATAATGATTATCACTATTAAATATGATAATGTATATAAAATGCTGAACACCATGCCTGACACATACAGTGAATGAACAATAAATGGTGTACCAGAATGAATTTCAGATGGATCAAAGATTTAAATGTAAAAAATGAAATAATAAAAATAGCTGAAGATGATATGGGAGATTGTTTTTATGTGAGAATGGAGAAGGCTTTTCTAAATATGATATATGTGAAGAAGGAGGAGAAAGAGAAGAAAAAAAGCCCAAAATGAGAAGATGGATACCTTTGACTACTCAAACACCAAAACGTTCTATGTAGAAAAATATACCATAAACCCAGTAGACAGCCGAATGACCACCTGGAAAAAAAGCAGTTGTACCATATAACAGAAAGGGTTAATTTCCTTAAAATATAAAGATCTTCTAGAAACCAACAAGGAAAACACCCTTAGACTAATTGGAAGTTTTGCAAAGGATATTTAAAAGAAATATAAATTGCTCTTATACACATAAAAAGATGCTTAAAATCATAAGAAAAGAAATTAAGTAGATAAATAAAAACTCCAACAAGCTATTTGGCTTCTGCTCCCTTCCTCCAACAATGTGTTATACCCACTTGCTGGGACCTCTGCCCACTAACAAGGGTAGGTTCAGGTTCTTCCTCACCCTGCTGCTCTTCACCTTGGACTCCCTCTCTTTTTTTTTTTTTTTTTAAAGATTTTATTTATTTATTTGAGAGAGAGAGAAGGAGAGACAGCATGAGGGGGAGGAGAGTCAGAGGGAGAAGCAGACTCCCTGCTGAGCAGGGAGCCTGATGCAGGACTCGATCCCGGGACTCCAGGATCATGACCTGAGCCGAAGGCAGTCGCTTAACGAACTGAGCCACCCAGGCGCCCCTGGACTCCCTCTCTTGCCTCCTTCTAGGAACCCCTACTGAATGTAAGCCCATTGAGGAAGGAAAGGCTTGCCCCTCCCCTGGCCCCAGGACTTCCCCTTAGCTTCCAGGTTCTGAAGATGCTAGACTGGCTCTCCCCAGTGAGGACGGAGCTCTAACTAGGATAGAGCTTAGAAACATGTTTTGTTTTGTTTTTACGTAGTACTGAGTCCATATTCAGGGAGTAATACTCTGGAATATTCTGCACTGATTCAACCCACATTCCTTTCTTAGATAAAGGGCCGTGCATTGAAAGGAGGACAGCCACCTGGGGGGTAGGTATTGAAACTATGTCATTCAGGAAGCAGATGAAGGAACTGAGGATGTGAGGTTTTTGGGGAAAGTACTGGAAGGAAGCACAGCTGTCCTAGAGCAGGTGAGGGGCTGTCTGTCCTAGGAGGTGGGTTAGGCTTGCCGAGTACTGAAAGCAGAACTCAGGGCAAAGGGTAGAAGCCATGGGAGAAGATTCACTAAACTTCAGAACAATCAGAGCTTGCTAAAAATGGAATGAATACCTTAAAAGGGAACGACCTTTCTGTAGCTAGACATATACAAGCAAATGGTGGATGACAGACTTTAAGGGAGAAAATCCTTTTCAGAGAGGCTACCACTGGCCAACCTAAGATCTCTCTGTCGGTCTGTCTCTGTCTCTCTCGCGTGCGCACACACGCCATTCTTTGTTTCCCCTTGTTTACTGTCAATCTTCTCAAACTAGAATGGAACCTTTTGGAGATGAGGTATTTGGCCCATTCTCTTCATTGCTGCTACATCCCCATGATTTAGGACATGCTTGGCCCATAGCAGGCATTCATCGCTGAATGAATGAATGATCAGGGGTCATTGTAAGAGACTCTGCCTGGGGTGAGTAGTGGGTCTGATTATCTCTGGGTGCTTCCCAGCTCTAGAATCTTAAGAGTTTATAAGTCCTATGAAGTGTGCCCTGTGGCCCCAGACATTTGGAGCCACCTTGGCTGGAGAAGCATGTGACTGAGAAGATCATCAAGGCCATGTGTGCGGATTTCTAAATAGGTGCAGAATGCATGTGGCCAGTGCAGAGGAGGGACAAGCTGACTGTTGCGGGGGGCTGGGGAGGGGGCTTCCGCGAAGGGAAGGATTTGAGACATGAGCTACAGAGAGGCAGACTTGGGTTTTGGTGGGAACCTCAACCTTTGAGCAAGTTACTTAATATCTCTGAGGCTCAGTTTCCTCATTTATAAAAACCTCACAGGGTCATTGTGAAAATGAAATATGGCTCACTGGGCTCTGGCCAGTCACAGAAACATGTTGTTCAGGGCTGGCTCCCCACACGGTGACTGCTGTTGTGCTCTTTAACTTGAGTTTTGACCAGCTGAGGTTTTCTAAATAGGGATGTGTAAAAAGGACTTGCCAAGTAGAGGACAGGAGCTCTGCAAAGGCTTGCAGGCCAGAAAGCAAAAATTACCCTGGACTTCTGACACCAAGGTCAGAAGCAGGGAGTCCAGCCCCAAACTGCATGGGCTCAGATCCTGGCTCTCACTTACCAGCTGGGTGACCTTGGGTAAGTAACTTAACCTCTCTGTGCCTCAACATCCTCATCTGCAAAATGGGGCTAAGAGCAGTCCTTGTGCTACAGGTTGTTATGAGCACCGAATGAGTTGTGAAATGTAAAACGCTATGAGCACTCTGCATGTGTTGGCTATTAGGGTTATTACGTACTCTGAAGAAAGTCTACCCATAATATCTGTGTGGTTACGGTGGAGGAGGGAGGTGTGGGAAGGTAGGGTGAAACCAGACATGAGTGCCATCAGAGTGTGAGCTCTGTCCCACATGGGCTTTTCACATGTGTAAGTCCGGGCCCACCTTCAAGGCCCAGCCCATCCCCCCACAGAAAGCCTCTCCCAGCTGCTCCGCTCCCTGGGTTCCTGGAGCACCTGGATTGGTGCTTTCCATGTACTGCCTCCTACGGTCATGTACGTCTTCATATTCTGGCTCCCCAACTCAACTGTGAATTCGTGGAGGGAGGAAAGACAATGCCTGTCACAGGCCACAGTTAATCCAGTCTCTTTCCACTATGTCCTGCCATGAGTGTGAGCGGGGTCTGTGGCTGGGTAAGAACAGCCTTGGAATCAGGCAGTCCTGCATTTGAATCCCAGCTCTCCTACTTTTAGATACATGACCGCTTCACCTTACTAGACCTCTGTTTCATCATCTATAAAATGGAGACAGTATTATCACCTACCTCATAGGGCTTTTGTAGAGATTGAGATAATGCATGAAAAGTATTTAGCACAGAGCCTGTGGTCATAGTAAACAATGGGTAAGTGGTAGCTTTGATTATGCTCAAGAAAAAAGAAAACATTGCTAAGAAATGATCACATCAGAAGCAGAGTCTGAGGCAATGGATTGGGCAGGGGGAGCCAGATGAGGCCCCCACTGCAATAGTCCAGCATGGAAGGGACTTTTGATCTATTGGCCTTTGGCCCGCGCCTCCCCAACTCCAAAGGTGGAAGCACTGGTCATTCAATCCCATGAAAATACAGTCTTAGTTTCAGTAACAAAATGATGAGTACCTACTATAAACTGTATCAATATTAATTTCCTGGTTGGGACATTGTGCTATAGTAATGCAAGAAGTTACCATTGAGGGAAACTGAGTAAAAGGTATATGGGATCTCTACTATTGTTTATAACTGAATGTAAATGTACAGTTATCTCAAAAATCATTTAAAAACAAGTACCTAGAGGCGCCTGGGTGGCTTGGTCAGTTGAGCATCCAACTCTTAATTTCAGCTCAGGTCTTGATCTCAGGGTCGTGCATTCTAGCCCTGCATTAAGCTCCATACCCAGCATGGAGCCTACTTAAAAGTAAATAAATAAATAAAATAAAAATAAGTATCTAAATTAACTCTTATTTTTCATGCCCCCCTTTGATAGCCTTCTTTCCCCATAACTCCCTTTCCATAGGTCTTGATTATCCCTGTGTCCTGCACACAGTAGCACTTAGATTGAGTAATATCGATGCCCCACTAAAAACATGGTGAGAAAAAAAATAATAATGGATTATAAATGAGTGTTTGTAGTGTGCCAGAATGGCTCCAAATACTTTATATGTAATAACTCTTTTAATCTTTACAATAATCCTTGGGGTTTTTATAATCCTCGGGGTTTTTATAATCCTCCTCCTACAAATGAGAAAAATCAGGCTTTGAAAAATTAAATAGCCTGCTCAAGGTCATGCAGTAGAGCCAAGACTCTAAGTTTACTGGGCTCGAAAGCCTCATTGGCCACTATTCTTTGTAGATCTCATAAAATCTGAGAGTTCAATCAGGAAAAACAACATTTTAAGATTTATTTTTGATAACCATTTGGGTTTCCTTTATCTGTGCTCAACAGATTTTGTAGACAGGCCCCCAGGAATCATACAACATTAAGGAATAGTAAACCCAGTCTCTCGCCTCTGTCAAGCCTTTGCCCAAATGTCTCCTTGTCCACGAGACCTTCTGTGACCAACGTATTAAATGCTTGCAACCCCCTATACACACCTACCCCTGCTAGGTGACCAATTGTCCCCGTGTGCCAGGAACTGAAGAGGTTCCTAGAATACAAGTCTTTTCACTTTTTTAAAAAATTTTAAAAATACTTTATTTATTTATTTGTCAGAGACGGAGAGAGCACACAAGCAGGGGGAGGGGCAGAGGGAGAAGGAGGTTCCCTGCTGAGCAAGAGAGCCCAATGTAGGACTCGATCCCAGGACCCTGGGATCATGCCCTGAGCCGAAGGCAGACGCTTAACCAACTGAGCCACCCAGGCGCCCCAAGGCTTTTCACTTTTAAAATCAGTACAGTTCCTGCAAAACCTGGAGGAGCTGGTCCCCCTACCTTGTTACCTTATCTCCCTGCCCTGCAAGTCAGGCAGACATCTAGGGGCAGAACATTCCAAGCAGAGGCAATAGCAAGTACAAGGCCTTGAGGCAAAACATGCTTGGTAAATTAAAGAAAGAGCAAGGAGGTGAGTGTGGCTGATGAGGGGTAAATGGAAGAGAGCATGGTAGGTAATTAAGACAGAGAGTGAGGGGAGGAGGCAGGTCACGTAGTACCTTGTAGTCTCAGTAATGGCTTTGGATTCTACCTTGACTAAGAACAGAAACCACTGGAGGGTTTGAGTAAAGCACGAACATGATCAAACTTGCATTTAAAAAGGATCCGTATATTGATAATAAATTGGAGTGGTGAGGACGCAGGAACGGGATAAGGCAGAAGCAGGATGAACAGTTGGGAGGCTATTAGAGTCATCCGGGGTGAAAGATGGTGACTTGGACCAGGAAGATGGAAGTGGACACAGTGAAAAGTGGTGAGGATCAGGATAGCTTCAAAGGCAGAGCTGGATTGGCCGATGGATTGGATGTGGGGTATAAAAGAAGAAGTGGAGTCAAAAGTGATTCTAAGATTCTTGGCCTGAAGCCCTGGTGGAATGGAGCTGCCGTGTGGAGAAGACCGGGGGAGGAGTAGGTTCGAGGGCACAAGTCAATAGCTCAGTGTGGGACGTGTGAGTCTGAGACTCCTTTTAGCACGCAAATGGAAGGTTGAGTGGCAGCTGTAGGTAGGTCAGTAGAGGGTTCCTCAGAGGGATCCGGGTTAGAGACAAAGAACCGGAGTCATCACAAAGAGGTGACTTTCACCAGCATGTGAGTGCATGAGAACACCTGGGGAATGTGTTGATGGAGAAGAGAGGAGGCCCAAGGGCTGAGCCTGGGGTCCCTCCATTGCTTAGCAAGAGGGAAGAACAGGAGGAACAAGCAAGGGAAAACAAGAATAACTGGGCGGGTCCACAAAACCAAAAGACAACCGACAGAATGGGAGAAAATATTTGCAAACGACATATCAGATAAAGGGCTAGTATCCAAAATCTATAAAGAACTTATCAAACTCAACACCCAAAGAACAAATAATCCAATCAAGAAATGGGCAGAAGACATGAACAGACATTTCTCCAAAGAAGACATCCAAATGGCCAACAGGCACATGAAAAAGTGCTCAACATCGCTCGGCATCAGGGAAATCCAAATCAAAACCTCAATGAGATACCACCTCACACCCGTCAGAATGGCTAAAATTAACAAGTCAGGGAACGACAGATGTTGGCGGGGATGTGGAGAAAGGGGAACCCTCCTACACTGTTGGTGGGAATGCAAGCTGGTGCAACCCCTCTGGAAAACAGTATGGAGGTTCCTCAAACAGTTGAAATTAGAGCTACCGTTCGATCCAGCAATTGCACTACTGGGTATTTACCGCAAAGATACAAATGTAGGGACCCGAAGGGGTACATGTACCCCAATGTTTATAGCAGCAATGTCCACAATAGCCAAACTGTGGAAAGAGCCAAGATGCCCATCGACAGATGAATGGATAAAGAAGAAGTGGTATATATACACAATGGAATATTATGCAGCCATCAAAAGGAATGAGATCTTGCCATTTGCAACGACGTGGATGGAACTGGAGGGTGTTATGCTGAGTGAAATAAGTCAATCAGAGAAAGACATGTATCACATGACCTCACTGATATGAGGAATTCTTAATCTCAGGAAACAAACTGAGTGTTACTGGAGTGGTTGGGGGTGGGAGGGATGGGATGGCTGGGTGATAGACATTGGGGAGGGTATGTGCTACGGTGAGCGCTGTGAATTGTGCAAGACTGTTGAATCACAGATCTGTACTTCTGAAACAAATAACGCAACATATTTTAAGAAAAAAGGAAAAGAAGAAGATAACAGGAGAGGAAGAAAAGGGGAGTATGTCAGAGGGGGAGACGAACCATGAGAGATGATGGACTCTGAAAAACAAACTGAGGGTTCTAGAGGGGAGGGGGGTGGGGGGATGGGTTAGCCTGGTGATGGGTATTGAGGAGGGCACGTTTTGCATGGTGCACTGGGTGTTATGAACAAACAATGAATCATGGAACACTGCATCAAAAACTAATGATGTAATATATGGTGATTAACATAACAATAAAAAAATTAAAAAAAAAAAGAATAACTGGGCGGTGGGTGGGAAGATGGCCAAGAGAAAGGTCAAGAAACAGGGTTCTCAGAAAGAGGAAGAGAACCGCCGTGTCCAATGAAGACACTGAAATGAGTACAGAGAAAAGACTTCAGCATCTTTTTTTTTTCCCACTATTGGTTTTAAGGTTTCTTTTTTTCCCCCCTTTTTTAAAAATTTAAATTAAATTAATTAACATACCATGTATTATTGGTTTCAGAAGTAGAGGTCTGTGATCCATCATTCTTATGTAACACCCAGTGCTCATGACAGCAAGTACCCTCTTTCCTGTCCATCACCCAGTTACCCCCCTCCCCTCCAGCAAGCCTCAGTTCGTTTCCTGTGATTAAGAGTCTCTTATCGTTTGTCTCCCTCTCTGATTTTGTCTTGTTTTATTTATTTTTTAACTTTTTTTTCTTCTCTTCCTCTATGATCCTCTCTTTTGTTTCTTAAATGCCATATATGCGTGAGATCATATGATAATTAAGGCTTTGGCATCTTGCTGGCTGCCATGCGGCTTCTTTGGCTGAATGATGGTCACTGATGACCTCGATGGGAGCTGTTTTTGTGGAGTTCTGGGCATGAGAGCCTGAGGAGACTGAGTGTAAAAGAGAGTGGGCTAAATGCATCGGATCAAACAGAAATGGAACATTACTAGAGAAACTGGTGAAACCCTAGTATAAAGTCTGGAGTGTGGCAAATAGTAATGGACCAACCTTAGTTTCTTGGTTTTGACAAAGGACTATAATAATGTAAAATGTTGACATTAGGAGGAACTGGGTAAGAGATTTGGGGGAGCTCTCTGTCTTATCTTTGCAACTTTTCTGTAAATCTAAAATTATTCCAAACTAAAGGGCTGAGGCAGGGGTGGAGGAGAGAGAGGAAATGGAGAGCGAGCAATGACAAGGACTAGCAAACACAGACATCTCTCTCAAGACCAAATAGTTAGTCTGTGGATGACTGTGGGGCTCTGTGGAAGTTCTACGGCGAAAACTTTCAACTTTCAGCTATTTGGCCAAGAATCTATTTCCCTACTTTAAAGCAAATATTCCTATAGAAGGTAATCCATGAATCATGATTAGTCCTTTATACTTTAGTGTAGATGAGTTTATCAGATACTATTCTGAAAGCAAGTGGCACAAGAAGGTGGGAAGTCAGGGTTTCCTTCCTTCACAACTTCGTCTAGGATGAGACGTCTTTTTTTTTTTTTTTTTAAAGATTTTATTCATTTATTTGACAGAGACAGACACAGCGAGAGAGGGAACACAAGCAGGGGGAGTGGGAGAGGGAGAAGCAGGCTTCCCGCTGAGCAGGGAGCCCGATGTGGGGCTCGATCCCAGGACCCCGGGATCATGACCTGAGCCGAAGGCAGACGCTTAACGACTGAGCCACCCAGGCGCCCTAGGATGAGACGTCTTGAGTGAGGCACCATATGCAGGTTTAGCTTTTGCTTTCGTTCTTTACATCACACAAGTATAAACTCCTATCATTCTTAAGCCTGTTTCTTTTTCTTTTCTTTTTTCTTAAAATGGCTGCTTTTACAAAATTAGCAAAAATTGGGGCAGTAACTTGTTTCTCCCTTGGTTACGAGTGCTTTTAGGAAGTTGCATTTTTACTATTTTGCTTCTGGCAGTAACCCAAGGGTAATTCACTTCAGAAAACCGTATCTGAGGCCCCATATGGTGTTGCTTCGTCAGAGGATGATGGTGGGAATGGCAGGCTCCCTGAAAATTACATGTTCTTGCCTTATCTCTCTGTCACAGATCCTTAAACTTTTTACTTCTCCTGTTATTCAGGCAGAGTGTATTAGATTCCTGGGAGTAGAAGAGAAACTCATAACAAGGTGAGAAGATCTTATATTTAAAGAAGCTGTTCTCTGCATCCTTTTTTCTGAGTCAAGTATCATACTTGGAACTTTATCATCCAACATTAATAAATGTCTTATGAATGAAAGCAATAAATCTATATTGAACTAACTGTATTTTAAATAAGAAAGTTCACAGTGTTACAAGCAACCAAATTATGACTTTTCAAGGATAAAATTATACTTAAATAATTTTGATTTAATTCATCAAAGCAAAAACTTGAACTTCCAAAGGCAGAGGGAAATACGTGCTAGCTAATTAGTAACTGTGCAATTCCTACTAAACTTTAAAATATAATTGAGTTCGTTATTATATATGAAATCTTTATCTCCATAAAATGTGCATTGTTGTTTTTTATTAGAAAAAAATCCAACCATAGTATCATTTTTCAATTTATAATATTGTAATGGGGCCTTTTTGATTTTGCATATCAAAGTTCTCCTCAGCTTATGAGGCCTGTCATTGCCTTCAAGACCAATTTATAGAAAAATGAGAACCTGCCCAAAATCTCATTAAAGAGAAACACAAAACCTTTTATGTTGATTGGATGTTCAGCTTAAAATCACAGTGCTAATGGAACCAAGGATCCTTGTTTCAACTGTAATTTAAAATCCTATGTTTTTACCTGGAAAGAAAAGGGGGTCCTTAGCTTGCCTTCACACACTGATCAGAAGGTTCCTTTGGCTTGGGTGGTTAGGAAGGACCCCTCTGGAAAAGTGACATTGAAGCTGAGATTGAGCTTATTTTCATTTTGCATTGGGCTCTGCAAATTATGTAGCCAGTTCTGCTTGGCATGGAGTAGTGCTTTGTGGAATATTTGTTCTGTGGATGACAAGAAGGAGCCAGCCGTGCAGATGGATATGCCAGGCAGAAGGACCAGCAAGTACCAAGACCTTGCAGTGGGAAAGAGCTCAGTGTGTATAAGCTGGGGTGCCATACTGCACATTTCTGGGGGGCATCATTTACCCTGCAACCTACTGAATGCCCCTCTTGGAGTTCCACAGTGCACAACCCGCACATCTGCACATGGTGGCCCTGTGTTTAAGAAACAGAAAAGTCAGTATGGTTAGATCATTACAAGGTGGAAGAGAGCTAGGGCAGGCAGATTATTACAAGGGAGAGGAGAGCTGTCTAACGTGAGATGGGACAGTCAGACAGTCAGACAGGGGCCGGATCGCATACGTCCTCACAGACCATGGGGATGAGCTTGGATTTTCTTCTGAGATAAGAAGGAACACAAATAAGTTTTAAGCAGATGAAAGACATGATCCAATTTACTTATAAGACAACTCCAGCTTCAATGTAGAAAATGGGTGGAGGGGGTCAAATAGTCCATGTCAGTGAGAGTGTCATGATGGCTTGGACTTTGGTGGTAGCAGCAGAAAGTGAAGTGTGAGCTGATTCAGTATATATTTTAGAATCAGTAGTAGTATTTACTAGTGGTATTTCTGCCTGGTTTCTGCTGACAACTACTGACCTTTGTTCTATGTCGTAGGAAATCACTAAATTCTCAAGGTCATCCAACTTGTTGAAATTGACAGAGTCCTGTCTACTTCACCTGTTACAAGTGTGCACAGCTGCATAACATATCTCAGTCTATTTGATCTAGATTTTGAAGTTATGCTCTTATATGAAACAAGGAACGTGGAATGGGTGAATATGTTTGTTTTGGGTTATCAAGAGTATTTCATATTAATAGGAAATAAAATCATAAAAACTAAAACTATCGACAGTACTCAAGACAGAAACTGCTGTATTGTAATGACTGTGTTCCCATGGGGAGCTCACAAGATATACAAAAACCTGGGGCCACTTTACCATCAGCACATGACTCAGGATTGACAATGAACCCATTGGTAGATGGTAGATGGTAGATGGTAGACTCTGCCTGTAGGTGCAGAGTCCTTCCAACAGGCAAAAATATTCACCAGGAGCAGGATGCTGGAAGCTGCCATAGAATTCTGCTAACTTTAAAGCCCCCTGAGGCACTGTTGTCAAAGGTTTAGGAATATAAAATAATAAAAATCAAATTGAGCGTTTTGGCAATAAGCGACTTTGTATGGTGCCAACTCCAAGATCAACCTCAAAACCAACAGGCAGCCTAGAGCATAAGATCACTTTGGTGGGCTTTGTCCTGGACCCAGGTGTCCACCACCTTTAGCAAATCAAGCTGCCTACACTTTAAAAATTTGTGGCAGGTAAGATCAGCTGTGCCATGGATTTGCACTTGAGTTAGTCTTTCTAGTCATCTTAGTCAGGCTCCTCTTCCCAGCAGCGGGCTGACAGACATGTGGGTAGAAGGGTGTGACAACCATTTTGCATGGCTCTGAAGCTGGGATGCAGGGTAAGGTACGCCACAAGGACAAAGGCGACAGGACTTTGGAATGCTTGGGAAGAAAAAAAAAGCCCATAAACCAAGCTGGTGTGTCACAATTAGACTCCGGATGGCTCAGCTCAAGCAAACAGGAGGCAGAGAGAACCTTGATAATTTTGGAAACTAGTCCTACAGATGGACAGAGGGCCACAATCCAGAGGACAATTTTTATAGCCCAGCCTGGTGTCAGGGAGAATGCTGAGGCTTTCTGTGTAGGCGTAGTCTTGGGAAGAGAGCAACAGTGGCCTCCGGGGCCCCTTCTAATGGGAAGATGAGACCCAGAATGGCACGGCTAGTCCTGGCTCTGCCACCAGCTGTGGAACCCTGGGCATATCCTTTAAGCTGAGTCTCAGTTTTTCTCATTTGTCACCAATGATCGCTTCTGAGCACTGGTCCTATGTGTTACTGCTACAGCATTTGGCACCAGCATCTGCCCTGACCTAAAGGCTCCTTCCTTCTTCCTTGACCTCTCTAATCTCCTGGTCTCTGCCCCTCCTATCACTCTGACCAATCTTTATTTGTTTCTCTTCCAGTGCTCGCCTCTGATCCCTCTTTTCATGTCACACGGGGCAGTCCTATTCCTACCCAAGCTCTGACTGCCATGGAATTGGCCAAGTCTCTGTCTCTAGCACCAACCCTCCCCAGGGTGCTTGGACAAGTATTTCCAACTGCCTACAGGATTGGATGTCTACCTGGATATTCTTCAGTCATCTCAAATTCATCATGTTGAGTATCAAGGCTGTATTCTCCTCCTCTCGTTTTGCTTCCCCTAGAATCTCTGCCCCATTAATGTGATCAGCGTCTACTTACCGAGAAACCTAGGAGCTGTCCACTTCTACTTCCTCTCTCACCATAAGATCAAAACAGTCACCAAAAGAGAATCTATTTCTCAAATCCTACATTCCTTTCTCTCCAAAATATAACCCATTGCTTTAGCTCTGCCCCTCACTTTTTTGCCTGTCCCAACACAACAATGACAAAGGCTATTAATTCTCTGCCGGAATTCATTCCTTGATTTTTCTTTAGTAGAGAACCTCTAGTTTTAGCTGGATATAAGCTGCCCAGTTAGAGACTACATTTCCCAAGTTTCCCTACAGCTGGGTAAGCCATGTGGCCACATGACTATCTTCAGGCCAACTGAAGGTCAGCAGAAGTGATGCATTCAACTCATAGGCATTTTTTTGAAAAGGAAATGGTTTGCCCTCTTCTGACTTTCTTTCCCCCTTCCCATAGGCTGGTCGCACAGTTTTGACCTGATTGATGGGGACATGGTCCTAGGTGAGTGTTTCTCACGCTGGAGTGCTCATCAGAATCACCTGAAGTGCTTATTAAAACAGGTTGCTGGATCCCATCCATGTTCATTTCTAATGAATTCCCTGGTGATACTGATGCTGCTGAGAACCACTGTCCTAGGGAATAGTAGATCAATAACATTAAAAGGAACCTGGGTCCCTGAGTGGCCTCAGAGAGTAGTGCCAACTCTGTGGCCCTTGACCACTCACTTTTTGACACTTTTGGACCACACACTTTCAGAAAGAACAAAACTCTCTTGTTTGTGTCTTATTTTGAGTGTCTGTGTCACAGAAACATAGTGTACACCCAGATAATACACCCTCTAGTCCATCCTTCATGATTCAACTCACAAGATCTTTTCAAGCCACAAGTCTGACATGGTATTCCCCTGCTTTAAATTCCCCAAATCTTTCCTTTTGCCTAGCACAACTTCACTCAACCAGGATGCCCTGAGAAATGATGGGACCCGGAACACTGGGGGAAAAGGGTGAGAATTCTCAGTGGCAAGCTGGGAATTGGGCATGACATCCTCTTATATTCCTCAGATTTTCAAAATCTGAGTCCTCCCAAAGGAGAAAGTATACAGTGAATATCTCATCAGGGCAGGTAGTAATAGCTAGTATCCTGAGCTATATGCCAGGCATATAATCCCCCAGTTACCCCATGAGGGATCTGTGACTAATATTTCCATTTTGCCAGCAAAGGGACAGAACTGCAGATGTAAGGGAAGACACAGAGGTAAGGACCTGCCATGCCCCTATCACCAGGCAGCGTCCTCTCTCAGGGTCTGCCCGGCTGCAGAGACCCACATCACCCAGGGTCATGTCCTGCCTGGGCGTCTGGTGACTGGGCATGGTGGAGATGCAGGCCTGGCCATTTCAGCTTGAAACAGAACAGCTGGGACAGGCCATCCTCACTCCAGAGCTTCCCTGAGACTCTGTGGGGTGGCTCTTGGACACCTTCCTCTGGCCAACCCTGCTTCCTCCTTCTTCCCCTCCTAGGCATTGATTCCATCTTGCATTCCAGATTCTGTCTAGGGGTCTGCTTCCAGAGAACTCAGCCTGCAACCTGCCCGAAGCTGTGTAGCCAGCAAGTGGTAGAGTTACGCTTTGGACACAAGCAACCCGCCCAGTTCCACAGCAGGCTGCCAAATCTGCTCACAGGTGCATTCGGGTTCCTTAGGGTGGCATTCAAAGCCCTTTATAATTTGATTCCAATCATCTTTGCTCACCTTACTTGGCACCACACCCCATGACAGGCTCTGTTCCAGCGTCCCACTGAGCATTCATTCGAGTGGTATTTTGACTGGAATGCCCTCCCTCCTCTGAAGAAGGTCCTCCCAAGTTGAGCGCAGACATCACCTCCTCTGTGGAGCCTCTCTGAGACTCCCGGAGAGTCACAAACGGTACAGAGTAGTGAATGCAGCCTGGAGTCCTTGGGGCCTGAGTTCAAATCCCAGCTCCATGACAGAGCTGTGCGACATGGGCAGAATTACGTAAGTCCATCTCCTACCTATAATATGGGGTGAATAATATCTACTTCACTGGGTTGTGAAGGAAATAAAATCTGTGAATCACCTAGCCTCGTGCTCCTCAACCTTTAATGGACACAGTGGTATCCCAAATGTCTTGTGAAAACGCAGATTCTGAATCAGTGGGTCTGGGACGGGGCCTGAGATTCTGCATTTCTACCAAGCTCCCCGGTACCATAAGAGCTGGGGGTCTTCAGACCACACGTGGAGTAGCAAGGCCCTAGCCCAGGACCTGGCACTTCGAGACCCTCAGTGACATTTCCTTCTCCCTGCCCGCTCTACTCCTCCCTCTGGGTGTCTGTAACATTTTGCTCCTGCCACTTGCACACTGCTCACCACATCATCCTTTAGTGAGCTGCTGTATCCGTGTCTCCCACTAGGCTGTGAGCAATTTGAGGGTAGAAACTGTACAACCCTCCCCACGAGATCCTCCGTGCCCTGCATCGGGCCAGGTATATAAAAAGGGATCAAGAAATGATGAACTAAGCCCATCAACTGGAAATAAAAATATCAACTCTGCCCGTCTCAACAAGTTGTTGTCAGGAGAAAATGTGATAATTTGGGAGAGCGAGCACGGAAACGTATCCTGCGGCACAAATATAAAGTATTATTATCCATCAGCTTTCTACTCTGCCGCTGCTCAGACTCATACAGCTGAAGCATGTTTGCTGTGGCAGTGGCTCGGGCTCTGATGATTATACAAACTCAGACTCATCTGTAGTTTATAAATAAACCAAATTCTCTTTGGGCTACCAACTGTGGCACTCTCTGCCTATGGGAAACGTAATTATAATGATGCAAATGAAGAGTGTATCTTTCATCCATCCATCAGTCGATTAATCATGAAGCAGGCACCAAGCACCTCTCAGCAGGTGGTGCTGGGCTTTCTCATCGACCTCCCTGAACTGAGCGAGTAATAGCAATCAGCCTTAGCTCATGCCCGCTGGAAGGTGGGGAGCTGGCTGGAGGCAGGTGAGGTCAGAAGTAGGGTCGATGTGAGAGCGGAGGAACGAGGCTGGAGACCAGGAGGAAGGCACCCGTGTCCCTCTTGAGGAGGGGCCTGGGGCATGAGGTGGAGTGTTCCGAGTGCCTTTACACGGTGAGTGGGCATGACCCCGCCTGTGCCATCAGCAGATGGTTCCAGGAATGTTGGGAGGGCCTGTGCCTTAAAGCTAGTCACTTGGATGGAACTCATTCAGAAAAAAGGCTCTATTTGAGAGCTCATGCAGCG
Organism: Callorhinus ursinus; assembly: GCF_003265705.2. Lineage (NCBI taxonomy): Eukaryota > Metazoa > Chordata > Mammalia > Carnivora > Otariidae > Callorhinus > Callorhinus ursinus. Next base: position 46,931,832 of record NW_027397067.1, on the reverse strand, counting down.
ATTCACCTGAAACACATTCAGGTATGTTTTCCTTTTGTATTGCAAATGATGATGGCAGGCAAGCCACCCCCGAGGGCTCTGCCAGCCTTGCCCTACTCCTTGGTGGTGGTGGGGGGGTGGTAGTGACAGCAGAGGGGTGGCTCAAGGGGGCCGAGATGAGAAGACCCCGTGTAATGCTTCAGTTTCTCTGAGCAAGTGCAAGATTCGAGTCAGTTATTTCTAAGTAGGGATGGGAGAGGAAGAAGGTTAATGTGAAGGCAAACTTCCTAAAATTCATCAACCTGGGGACCTTTAGTAAGGTGTGGCTTGTGTGACAGTTTCATAGAGATCAAGAATAAGTGCCTACAAACCAATAAAATAATACTTAAAAAATAATTTTGGTGATAATGAGATAAAGTTCATGGCAAAGAAAAATTTTAAGAAACCAAATACAAAGCCAGATATTAAGAATGTTCACAATAAGTTGACTACATATGTATATATCGTTCACAAAAATATTAATTCTGGTTATACTTGAGTGATTTTAAGTTTCATGTTTATTTTTTCTGTATTTTTTCCTAATTAATATGTATTATTTTATTACATGGGAAAATGTTTTCCTCAAAAATAAAAAGGTTAGAAATAAATGAATGTACCAAAAGATTAGTAGTAAGTGTGAATTATGGGGTCACGAATATTTTATATTTCTTTATTTTACTTTTTGTATGTTCTAGATGTTCTATATGAATACATATTGCTTTTATAATTTAAAATTTTAAGTTTTCTTTAAAAAAAAGATTTTATTTGAGAGAGTGTGTGTGCAAGCAGGTGGAAGGGCAGAGGGAGAGCAAGAAGCAGACTCCCTGCTGAGCAGGGAGCCGGCCAATGACGATGCGGGGCTCTATCCCAGGACCCTGAGCTCATGACCTGAGCTGAAGGCAGATGCTTAACCAACTGAGCCCCTAAAATTTTAAGTTTTCTTGAAGTATATAACAGCAGCTGCAAATAAGGAAAGTTCATGTTGCCCAGTTCTAAACCTCAAAATGATCCCTGATTCCTTTCTCTTTTACCCCCTGCACCTAACTTATCATCAAGCTGCTTAGCTCTGTCCCCCAAACAGACCCAGAATCTCACCATCTCTCCCCTTCCACCTCTAGCTCCGCCTGGCGCAAGCCCAGCACCTGAATTTTACTGCAATAACCTCCTGATGTCTTTGATTCCGTTCTCTGCCCTCTACAATCTCTTCTCCACATCATAGCCAAAGAGAGCTATTGACCCATTAAAGGGTCATGTCTGTCTTCTGTCTAGAACCTTCAGTGCCTCACAATTGCCCTTACAGTAAAATCCAGACTCCTCACGCCAGTCGGAGCCCATCTCTCCAGCCTCCTCCCCCAGCCCTCCTTCCCCTTGCTCACTTCTCTCCAGCCATTGTCCCACTTGTTTTCCCAGCTTAGGAAGAGCTTGCATTTGCTATTCCCTCTGCCTTCGAGTGCTCATCCCACAGACCTCCAAATGCCACTTCCTTCTCCTCAGTCAGGTCTTCGCTGAAACAATACCTCCTCACGGAGGCCTTTGCTGACCATCTTTAATCTAAAGTAGCCTGCACGTTCTAACTCGTCACTCTGGTTTTGATTTCATTTTTTTGTAATAGCTGATATTTTCTATTTTCTAGCTGCTTACATCAGAAAGCAAAGAGGAATGGCCTCCTCCTTCTTATTCACCCCTATATTCCTAAGAACCTAGAACAGAGCCCAACACACAGGGCTTTTAGAATAAAAGCCAATATTTTAGAATAAATCAGAGGTGGGAAGGGGTGGCTAATGGAATTCCAAGTCTGGGCTCATCAAGGCAAAGGAAAGCAAAATTCTTTCTTGACGTTTCTGAGTGACTTCGTGGAAAAGGTAGGTACACAATTCCCACAAACTGGCTCCAACCTACCCTTTTAGCCATCTTGTCCAATATTTCCAGACACTTTCTTTAAAACCTTTCCCCGAGTATCCTTACTCTCTTATCACTGAATTCCTGCATTCGCATCATCAACCCTTTAATCTCTTGATCTCTGGTCAAACTTCAGGAGCAGACTATATAACAGCCGTGGAAGCCCATAAACCCCCTTCCCTTCCCAGCACTCAGTCCTGGAACACTCATGGTTCCAAAAGAAAACGGAGCCTTCCCTGCACCACCTTTCCCCACTGCTCCACGGAGGCAATGGTGGGCATCCCTGAGCAGCAGTGCAAAGATTGTTACACTTCGGGTTGTTGGTGTCTGTTTTTCTAGAGCCTGTGTGTAAGGAGAACCATGGCAGGTGAAAGTCCTGCCTTTTGGTGGTGTTCCCTGAGGACTTTGCATTTAATAACTAAGTCTGTGCCATCAGGTAGACATGCAATTTTAAATGTATTCGATGCAATAATATATGTACATAGACCATTAAACCCTGGATGATCCCCTAGGTCCTTTTTCCTAGACACAGCCACTATTACCATTTTGAGAGATGATCATTTAATTCATGGGATTTAGTTATGGTTACTGTTTAAGAATCTCCAGGACTGCAAATATTTTCTCTACCCTTCCCACATTTTTGACCATCACAAAGACTCTCTGTAATGAATATAAGATACAAAATCTAGAGATCGTTTCCTGATATTTTTTAAAGATTTTATTTATTTATTTGAGAGAGAGAGAGAGAGTACAAGCTCGGGATGGGCAAAGGGACAGAGAGAAGCAGACTCCCGCTGAGCAAGGAGCCTGATGCGGGACTCGATCCCAGAACCCTGGCATCACAACCTGAGCCAAAGTCAGACACTTAACCAATGGAGTCACCCAGGCGCCCCGTTTGCCAATGTTTAATTCAAATTCTAACCAGGCACTTGCCTGACTCTTTGAAGCCCTTCATGGGCCTGTGCTGTTTGCTGCAGTTGGACAAATTTCTAGATAAACCAGAATCCAGAACAGAATCTAGAACTAGGTTCCAGAATAAGCTCTACACCTAGGCAGATAACCCCGCTCTAATGATTTCAGAGATTAAAAGATTCACTGTAGCCTAATACGACCCACATGGGCTTTCTACAACAGGCATGACTCCCTCTACTTTGCTCTAAGGTGCTGTGGGGTATCATAGGGCCATATAAAGAGCATGTGCTAAACAGGCCTGGATTTAAAGCCCAGGTCTATGTGAAACTGTGTGCCCTTGGACATGTTGCTTAACTTCTCTGAGGCTTCTTCCTCCAGTATGAAGTCAAAACAATATCTACCTCATAGGGTTGTTGTAAGGGTTAAATGTAATAATATGTGTGAATGGCTCTCACTGAGTAAACATTCCCTAGTTTGTTAAAGAACTGAGGATCCATTTAAAACTCAGATGACTGGGGTGCCTGGGTGGCTCAGTTGGTTAAGCGACTGCATTCGGCTCAGGTCATGATCCTGGAGTCCCAGGATCAAGTCCCACATCGGGCTCCCTGCTCAGTGGGGAGTCTGCTTCTGCCTCTGACCCTCTCTCCTCTTGTGTTCTCTCTCTCTCATTCTCTCTCTCTTTGATAAATAAATAAAATCTTTTAAAAAAATAAAAAATAAAAAAATAAATAAAACTCAGATGACCTCCCCCGAGAATGTCTTATGAGCTTGGGCCCACCCAGCTCTGTGACATCAGCATCGCTGGTTTCTCCAAGAATGAGTCTCTCTTCCTGTTTGGAGCCAGCCCCTTTGTGAGTGATCCCATCACCTACCCCTCCTAGCTCCTCCAGGACCCCCTTCCATCATTAACTTTTTCTCCCCTGTATCTGAAGTCTCTCTAGTCCATTGGCTCTTTGCTTCCAGGCTTGTTCAAGTCTTTCATACCAAAAACAAAAGGTCCATCAGTGAATCTTGTGTGCTCTACCACCTCCTGCTCTTTTGCCTTCTAACAAACTTAAAGAGCCTAGGTAAGAGGTCACACCCTGTGGGCTGGACCAGAACTTCCAGAATCTGCTCAAAGCTATAGGCTAAGTAGACCTCCCTTTTCCTTCCATGTTGGTGGTAAATGGGGAAGACTGTGGATCCCAGCTGAGGCCTGGAGCAAGGTGGGGAGGACCCAACAGTGATGAAGGGAAGGGACCCACTTCTTCATTTTTCCCTGCTTTTAAGAGCCCAGGGAGATTTGAGATGAAAGACCAGCCTTCCTGTAGAATAATTCTACACACCATTTTAATTGAGTTCAAATTTGACCCAGGAGAGGAGGACATCTTGGGCCCCCCTTCACCCTGAAGTTAGAGGACTGCATTTTAGATGGGTCCAAAGTCACATCCTCTGTCTCTCTTCCAGAAAACCCCCCCATTGTCCAGTGGGGGTGCAGCAGGAACAAGCCTGGGCCCCATGGGAATAATGGGGAATCTCATATTTAATAACATTATGACTCTCTAGACCCCAGAAATTGGGGGGCTAGGCAAAGTATGAGGAAATCAGAACAGGGGCACTACCTAAAGGGGGATGGGGCTCAGGAAAGCATGCTGATTCGGAGGGTTGACAGATGGTCTCGCTCTTGTTCCCCAGCCAGATTGGCTCAGTGAATGCTATAATCATTTCTGTGGAGCCCCCTGGGTTGTTGCTTCCCCCATGGGAAGGGATCTCTGTTGAAATGAGAGACTAGAATCTATCATCCACAAGTGGAGGGAAGCAAAAAGATGCAGAGGGTTAGAAGTGTCTAGTGAAAGTGGGGTGACATTGGGGAAAGGAACACCCCTGAATCCTCTACCAGTATCTGTCTTAGGGGCTCTCCAGTCTACTTTAGGGTTCTTGCTTTCAATCACTTGGCTCCCAGGCAAGAGGGAAGGCAGGAAGAAAAGGCACCCCCCTGAAATGACTGTGGTCTACACCAGCATCTCAGGCTGGAGAAGGTCAGCAAGCCATGTGACAGAATGATCCACACTCCGTCTTCACCTCCTCCTCATTTCTTCACTCCTGCACACCCGGAGGACCATCGTGCCCAGGGTTACTGAAGACTCCCTTTGTGCAGAATCCGATGGACACTTTCAAGTCCTCATTTCCTAGAGCTCTCTTAGGAGTTGCCCCCTCTCCTTGAAACTGTTCCCTTGACTCCTGAAGCTCTTCCATTCTGCTTCTCCTCTTCTGGTTTCAGGACTTTTATTCCTCTTCATGGATTCTTCCTCTGCCTCCCCACTAAAAGTTGCTGCCTAGAAATTTTTCCTTGGACCACTGTCCTCTGTCTTGCCCGGGCAAGCTCATCTAGTCTCAGACTTTAACGACCACATCTATGGGGAGAACTTACAAATCTTTAAGTCTAGCACTGACTTTTCTTCTTGAGAACCCAGAAACTATATAAAACTGAATGCTGAACATCTCTGCTTGGAAATCTCACACACACATTAAAATTAGCATTTTCAAAACTAACATTATTTTCACTCTATGTAATCCCACACCCCTTAGTTTCTAGAAAACAAAACCTGGGATCCACCTCCCCTCTGTCTCATATGTGAATTCATGGCACTGCCATCTACTTGGATACCCAAACCAGAACCTGGGTGTCCCTCTAGCCTTCTATCTCCCTTATCGAAGCTTCCTTTTGACATTGTGTGTCCAAACATTAAATCCTGCTGGTATTTGCTTCTGAAACGTTTCTTTTGCACTACAGTAATTCACAACTATCTTTTCTTTTGGACTGTAGCCTCCTAACTGCCTCTGGCTTAGCTCCTTCTTGAAATCATATTGAACCCTAGAGCTGGAGTGGCAAAACCAAATTTGCCCTGTCATTCTCTTGCTTTAAAAACTCAGATGACTCCCTTTTACCCAGGAGATTCAAGACTCTCCTTGATGTGACCCTTATCTATTTCTCCAGCCATCCCACAACTTAAATTTGTTATTCCCACAACTCACCATGCTAATTCTCTTCTCTGTGTTCTGGATTATGCTGGGAATGCTCTGCACATCTCTGTTTATCTGCAAAACCTTACTCAGCCTTTTAAGATATAACTCAGAGGTTATCATCTCTGAGTACCCTCCCCTGGACCCTCAGGGTAGGCTGTGGCTCCCTATCATCATACCCTGTTACCATGTGTCCTGGGAAATAATGGGAAAGACTAGCAGTCTCTGGGGATGTCCCCCTAGTGAAGGTACCAGTCCCAGCTCTGGTAGGAGTACTCAACCTGGCAGATCCCAAAACCTGATTTCATCAGCATGTTGAGAACAGAGCCATCTCTTAGTGGCTAACTCGAATTAAATTAACGTCCTTGAAAAACGAATAAAGTCAAAATATCAACAGATTAACTACATAAGAACTAGAACTTTCCTAAGGACTGGTTTCCCCAGAGTATGAGAGGCCAGTGTGTTCTTTCCCTGCAAAGAGACCTACCCCTGGAGGTGAATAAGAATCAGAATGACGGCAGCTAGATAAATCAAGCAATTCATGGAATCAGGCTAAAAAACTGTGATACCTCTACCCCCATGTTGGGAATGGGCTTGCCAATGGAAATCTGTTCATTAATGTCCCCTCTCCCCGGGCCGAAGCTGGGGTAGTCACTGCCCAAGCTAGCCTCTGTCGTCCCCTTTTGCCTTCCCTGGCTGACCAACATCCCCTCTTCCCCTGCCTCCTGCTCTGGGTGCTCCCTCTCATTGTTCTTTTAATGAAGTGAGTGACTGAAGAGGCCTGTTAGCAAAGGCCATCCTTTCAGCTTTTGCGTTGATCCCTTAAGTGTGGATTTCAGAGTTTAAGGACTCGACCTTATTTCCAGGCCCTTGAGGGAGGCCTCTCTGTAGCAGCCACATAGAAACTGGGAACCTTTATCTGTCATCGTGAGAGGCAGTGGCCCAGGGCCTGGCACGGGAGGCAGGCTAAGGGGACCGAGAGGCTGGCGCAGCCTCCGGCTGTCTGTATTCTGTGGTTCTAGCACACCAAGGACGTGTAACACATGGCTGATGAACTGAACTGAATTGCATAAACTGGATCCGATATGTTAGGATCATTTCATTTATTCTTAGGTCTCTGCGATTAGGCACTATCCCAGATCTCTCTTTCACGCTGTTTCTGTCTGGTTTCCGCAGAGGTTCCTTCTCCCCTCCCCATTTCGCTAACTACGATGTGCAGAGCTCTCAAAGGCCTGTGCCGCAGGCTGTTGTTTCCTCTCTGGGTTCAGTCCCTCGGAAGCATTCACACCATTTCACACACCACCGCTGTGCTATCCCCTCCGGCTGCAGCCTCCCCCCCAAGGCTCCGGCATCCATACTCAGCAGGACCACCTTACCCTCTCTAGCCCCTTCATTCCTTCCCGCCCAGCCCACCCCCAATTGTCTGACCTCGTTCTGTCTGTGAAGGGTCTCACCAGTCTCTCTTACTTTGGCTCCCACTCCTACTCTTACTGATGCCCCTGAGTCTCTCTTCCATCTGTTGCACCTTGCATCCAGTCAACACCTCACTCGTGTTTAACATCTCAGTTCCTGGGCAGTTGGGATTGGCTCCCAACTCTTCTCTACCTCAGTCTCCCCTAGCTCTGATCCAACCACAGCTCGGGTTAATTTTCCTAGGACAGCACTACAGTCCTGACAGAGAGGGGAACACCGCAGGACGAACTGCTGAGAACATCACGTCGCCCTGTTTCACTGGTCCAGGCACCACTCCCAACAACAGGGAGTTTTCACAGGCCCCTCTCCACGGGGTCCACCAGCCCACCTTGTCCTTACCCTTGAGCTCAGCTCCCCTCTCTCCCCGTTTGCCTTGATTTTTCTCCCCTTCCCTCTCAGGCTGCCCTCTGGAACTCAAAGTTTATTCTTCGTCAGTCACGTCAAGCCATTTGACTCCTAACTCATTCTTGCCATGCCCTAAGGACTACCTTTTGACAATCAAAATGGCCTGAGAAAGTGCTGTGCTAAGTCCAGGTCTTTAGCTAGAGGCAGTTTTTTCTCCTAAAAGAAGTTCTGTTGACTGCCTTTAACCTTAACTATGTATTTTTTCTTCCCACTGCAGGGCGATGAAGGATCAAAGAGGTTCAGACCACAGTGGGTTTTATCAAGGATACCTGGCCTGGGCCAGGCCTATAGGCAGATTAGGGCCTCCAGAGGCTCCCTGAGTACACGGGAATCCTGAGAGAGGGAAAGCACCAGCTTTGAAGCAGGTGGCAAGAAGAAAGTATATAGAACTGGAATCTGGCTGGTTACCCTCCCAGAGAGAAAGCTGAACCTTGCCTTTTGGGTGCCACTAGAGAGAGAAGGCAAGAATTGAAGACCCAGAGGCCAAGAGACACTCTGATTGATCACACAGAAACCTCCTAGCTAAGAAGGTAAACCCAGACATTTCTTGGGAAGGTGTTCCTAGATTTGCTTGGGATGACATAACTGTTTTCGTAATGAATATGCATCTCTCAATCCTGGGAAGATTTAGAATTAAATAGAGATATAATGAAGGAAATCAAACCTCATGGTGTTATATTTTTGTATTAAAGAATCTACATATTTGGTATTTTAAATGTCTCTAATGTGTGATGTTTTAAATACTCCTCATATTTAATAATATTTAATAGAAACATTCTTGATGTCTAATAAAGTATCTGAAAATTAACCTTGCAATGCAGATTTAAAGCGTGTAACTGACTAGTTATTAAGACTTTTGATTTTAAGTTAAAAATCCTTTTAAAGTTTATACACTATATTGGAACTTTTAAGAAAACTTACCACTTACCGCATGTGTTTATTAGTTTTATGAGAATTACTTAAGAATTTGGGAGGCTTTGTTAATCAGAAAATTGATGTGTTTGGGAAAAAATATTCGAATTATTAAATTAATAAACACAGTTTAAAATGATTAACCAAGTGAAGCAGACATCAATTTACTAGCTTTATAAATTGAATAATAAATGGGTATATTTAATGTAAAAGCTTAAGCACAAATTTTCAATTTGAAAGTAATGAACATTAAGTTTTAAAAACCAAAGTAACTTCTAAATAATCATTCCAGGGTAAAAAGTCTTAATGCATTTTTAAAGTCCTTTCCTTTTCCTTTTCTTTTCTTACGACACCCATAGGGAAAGTTCACAAAGGAATATTCCAGTCTATAAATGTGAACTCTTCTCAAAGTTGCCAAGAAAAGAGCCCTGGAGGCTGTAGGAGTAGGCAGCCAGGGTACAGTTTGGGAAACGGACAGGGGTTAGCAAAAATAACACAACATACATCCTGACTTCTCGTCTTCTTTCCAGGCTTGTTGCTCCAACTGTCTATAGGCCTTCAGCTACACTTCCTTGCACCGCCTTCAACTTTGCATTTCCAAACTTGGCTCATCCCTTCTTTATCCTCTCTTGCCTACTCTTGGCCTCAGCCAAAAGGCTTCCCTTCAGAAATAACCTATCAATCGCACCACCATCAGCCTAGGTGGCAGGCAGAAACCTCCTAGTGGCTTCTCATTCTTTCCCTGCTTCTCTAAGCCACCATTCAGTCCCAATGAGCCTTTCTCCGCAAGGTCCACTTTTCCTTCCCATTTCCTCAGCCACCTCTACAGTCTCTGACTCTTGTCGCCTCATGCCAGGACTACTGTGCTGGCCTTCACTCAGTTTCCCCTGCTGCAATTCATGCTACACATAGCTTCCAGAAGAGTCATCAAGCTTTGTTTTCATCTGAGCTTTTGCCAGCTGCTCAATATCTGTCAAATAAAATCCAAGTTCTCCTTGACATCTAACGTCTTCTAACAACTTGGAGTCCTCCTCACCTTAGCATCCTCAGCTTTCATGGTTTCTGGATGGGACCACTTATTATTGTCCAGATAATTTGCTTGCCACGTTGCCCACACAACATTGTGTCTACGTGCATATCTTTGCATACAATAGCTCATTGCCTCTCTATGGAAGGCTTGGATCCCTCTTGTTTTCTGACCCCGTGAATCTGATTTCTTCCTCTCCCTCAAATCCTGTCAGCACTCATCTATATACAATACACAATCTCCTTGGCATCTGTCATGACATCATAATTAATTTCCATGTCTTTATATTACCCTATACCAATGTCTTAAGTTTTGCATGTATATCATTTTCTTTTTTTTTTTTTTAATTTTATTTATTTGACACAGAGAGAGAGACACAGTGAGAGAAGGAACACAAGCAGGGGGAGTGCGAGAGGGAGAAGCAGGCTTCCCGCTGAGCAGGGAGCCCGATGCGGGGCTCGATCCCAGGGTCCTGCGATCATGACCTGAGCCGAAGGCAGACGCTTAACGACTGAGCCACCCAGGCACCCCACATGTATATCATTTTCTTAAAGACACTACATAAGTTCTTCAGGGAAGGAATTTTACCAGCCTTGTCAACCACGGAGGATTAAATGAGATAGGTTATGTGGAAGTACTTTGTAAACTACCAAGTTTTATCAAATATACTGTTAGAGTAGCTGTGGTATGGCTGAAAAAGCCAAAGATTTGAACTTGGAAGTTTGACCTGGAAGAGTTGAGTTCACTTACTAGCTCTATCTTTTGCCAGTCATGTTGTTTTAAGCAAATGTAATCTTTTCTGAGTTCCAGTAACCTCACCAGTAAAAATCGCCATAGGATGCCTTCCGGGGTAGAGGTAGTTGTAAAGATCAAATAAATTGACATCAATAAAAATCTTTTTGCAAACTTTAAAGCACCACGTGAATATATATTTTTCAGTAATGACAAGATAACACTAATAAATATTGACATAATGACCAATACATGTTGATGTAGTGACTCGAAAAGATTACGAGGAGCACGTACCACTTTGGCATAAGCAGTGACACTTCATAGATGACATATCACAGCAGATGCAAGCAGCTTTAGTGACTCAAACGTAGTAAACATCTCTGACTTACAAAAGAAGTAAACAGGACTACAGATAAATGTTAATGGAATCAAAAGCATATAAAAGTATTTCTTTTAGAGTAATTTACTATGTTTATTCAATTATAAAGGACTATTTGAAAGACAAGGTACTTGTCCAAATGCTTTTAAGTTCTGGACACTATGTTTGAAGTGTATTCAGTATTTGCTCACTCAACATATTTTGTTTTAGCAGGAATGAATTGTATACCAACCGTATGCCACACATTGTTTTAGGTCCTGGAGATATATCTGTGAAGACGGTTCAAGTTTCTGTTCTCAGGGATCTTACATTCCAATGGTAGAGAGATAAAGTGCAAATAAATAAAATAATTATAGATTATAGTAAGTGCTGTGAAGAAAGTAATGTGGGGGTGGGAGGGAAGGAGGGCTATAGATGTCTCACTGAGAAAAGACATCAAGAAGACAGTGACATTTAAGCTGAGGTTGGAGAATGAAGTAGAGAGCCACACAAAGAGCCCAGAAAAGAGCATGTTAGACTGAGAGAAGAATGAGTGCAAAGACCCTGAGGCAGGAAAGGGCTGGCCCTGTTAAGAGGCCTGTGTGGTTGGAGCCTAGTGATTAAGAAGTCTGCAGACAGATCACAGTGCCTGGTGGGCCTTGGTGTGCAGTTTGGATTTTATTCTATGTGCAATGGAAAGTCACTAAAGAAGCTTACGTATGATTAAAATTATAATCATACTATTTAAAAAAAATTATAGTCCATGGTTTTCATACTATAACATCTTGGGCTGCTTCACAAAATTTAGTGTGATTTGGCTCAAAATATAAGTTTAAAAGAAAAAGGACTAGGCATTTTAAAATTTGGGACTCCTCTAATATGGGTGGGGTGCACTGAGTAGGGGTTGCCATAGGTTCTACCTGCTGTTATCCTCATCTGTCTTGTGAAATTAGGATTCTTCACATTCCAAATGCAAGCTGTCTGATCAGTTGTCAAGATAGCAGACAGGCCACTTTCTGGGACCCTTTAAAATAGATTGTTAAGACTATATCATAAGGATAAAGGAGACTGTTGATGTACTGATACACAGTGACCCCTAAAATATGTTAAGAGGAAAAATCCTTGTGTACAACAAAAGTGTGCTATCATTATTTGTGTATACATAAGGCATCTCTGGGATACACAAGAAACTGACATTAGTCTTACCCATGGTGGAGAGACCCCAGTAGCTGGGGGATAGAATGGGAGAAAATTCTTACTGTATACCTTCTTATATTTTTAAATGTTTTAACCAACATTTATGAATGTATTATTACTTATTCAAAAAAATTAAAATCCTACATTTTTTCCCCATATACTTATCTTAAAGAAAATGGGCAATGTTCCAGAATTGTTGAGAAAGAATTTGCCTCATTGGGTAAACCTAAAGTTATTCTATATAATTACAAGGAGATATAAAATCTAGACCTATGCTGTCCAGTACGGTCATCACAAGCCACATGTCTATTTAACTTTAAACTTAAATTAATTTAAACAAAATCAAATTTCAAATTCAGTACCCTGGTCACACTAGCCACATTTCAAGTGCTCAGTAGCCATTAGCTACACGGGACTAATGGCTATATCATATGGATAGCACAGATGTAGAACATTTCCACATCATGGAAAGTTCTATCAGATGGACTGCTGTAGACTGATGCAAGATGCCACCAGGGCTATGAACTAGCTCTTCAAACTTAGCTGATCAAGACAGAGAAACTCTGGAGTACAATAATACAAATATATTCCAATGCTAATTTTCCCAAGATGACTCACTAGAACGGCACTTAGAGGTGTAATCAAAACCCCTGCATTAGGTTTCTAAGGCAGACTCGTATATAATTTTGTCATTACAAAAAAATCAGTCTGCACTAGGATAGCACTGGCAGTTATTGTGTTAAGAGTTAAGAATTATTTTTCTAAATGTAAACTGAGATTAAATAAAACTAACATAGTTGATATTTACTGAATTTGATATTCCACATTGATTCAATGAGTCAATAGTACTGTAGCACAATAAGAGTGAGTAATGAGATTCAATTATATTCAACTACTTTAGTACAATTTGTCAACTTTTGTCATCTTTGCTATCATTATTAAGTCAGCTTTTCACAAATTAACACATTTTAACTAACCATAGTCATCATTTTCCTTTTGATACTCAAATTGACAGAATTTAGCAAATGAGTGTCCCTGCATTCTTCTATGCAACACCATTGTTTTTTTAAAGCATTCTTGCTTTCTGGCCCAATAAAATATTCCAAGACTTACCTGTATCTTCCCAGACCCAGACGTGAATCAGCCCATTTTTCTAAGGTATATTGTGTTTCCTTCAAGTGAAAATAGTATTAGACCCAAGAATGTAGGCATTAGGAGTGCATATCATCCGGCTCATGTGGTGGAGTAACAGTATTCCTTGGCCATTTCATTGAACACAGTTAGAAAAGACGTATTTATTATATGTTATTAGTTTATATTAATATTTCCAACTTTGTTCTCATATTACAGTATGCCTATTTAAATTTTTTAAAAATCCTTCATCCAAATTATATTTCCCTTTTTTACAATTCAATGAAACATTCAATTATCACTCTAAATAGAGATGTTGGATTCTTGACAAAGTTAGCATAATCACTCATTTCTCTTATCTGATGATAAAAGGATCAAATAGTAATATAAATATTAATACTAACAGTGAAACTACTCCATAACATTCAATTTTTCTTGCTTTTCTCTTAGAATGCATCTCACGGAAGTTATCCAGAACAATTATTTTGCCACTCAATAAGACTTCATTTTGCTTGCTTGGATAATACTTATGAGTGTACGGTTTGGTCCTCGTGTCTTTGTCCATGAGCAGGCAGGCAACTAACACTTCTGAGTTTTCGGAGATAGTGGTTTCCAGCTTCTTACTTTTTCCTCTTGGGAAGCTAGGATTTTGTTTTGAAATGCAAATTAGCTTAGCAATAGTTAAATGCAGATAGGCTATCTTCATGTTATCTTTTAAAAATAGGTTTTTAGGGGCACCTGGGTGGCTCAGTCATTAAGCGTCTGCCTTTGGCTTAGGTCATGATCCCAGGCTCCTGGGATCGAGCCCTACATCGGGCTTCCTGTTCGGCGGGGGGCCTGCTTCTCCCTCTCCCCCTCCCCCTGCTTGTGTTCCCTCTCTCACTGTGTCTTTCTCTGTCAAATAAAAAAATATTAAAAAAAATAAAAAAATAAAAATAGATTTTTGTATGGAAAGAAACGGACACTGTTCCAAAATTATTAGTGAAAAGGAAATGGTATCACCTGGCAAACCTAAAGTAATTCTAACTGATTAAAACCCAGACTTAACAACTATAGGTTTCCAAGTCAGAGACACACTGGACAGGTACCCACACTCACAATTCTGTAACTGTGATCATTCAGAGTACACTTATGAAGACATAAGCAGTTATCCACCAGTTAGCCTAAGTATATTTTCTTGCTCAACCTATGAATGAGCCCAAAGAAAGATTTCTAGAAGGAAGTTGTTCAGGGGCGCCTGGGTGGCTCAGTCAGTTAAGCAGCTGCCTTCGGCTCAGGTCATGATCCCAGGGTCCTGGAATCAAGCCCCGCATCAGGCTCCCTGCTCAGCAGGGAGCCTGCTTCTCCCTCTCCCCCTCCCCCTGCTTGTGTTCCCTCTCTCGCTGTCTCTCTCTCTGTCAAATAAATAAATAAAATATTAAAAAAAAAAGAAGTTGTTCATACCTGATTGGTATCCTTGAAGAAAAAGCAAAATAAACCAGTGAACCATAGTTATAGGAGTGCCTAATGATTTTTTTTTTTTTAAATTAGGATTTTTTTTACTTAATTTTTTTTTTTTAAAGATTTTATTTATTTATTTGAGAGAGAGAGAATGAGAGATAGAGAGCACGAGAGGGAAGAGGGTCAGAGGGAGAAGCAGACTCCCTGCCGAGCAGGGAGCCCGATGTGGGACTCGATCCCGGGACTCCAGGATCGTGACCTGAGCCGAAGGCAGTCGCTTAACCAACTGAGCCACCCAGGCGCCCCAGGAGTGCCTAATGATTAACAATACAAAACTGGAATTGAATTTCTTCATTTAATCTGACAGGTGGGTGACTTATGACTCAGGAGAGATGCCACAGGGCTCTATCAGGGCCTACCCCAGAGGAAGTGGCACCATCACGAGTACATTGCTTATAGGCCTGGACATAGTGTTTAGCTATGGGCTCTGGACCTCACTTTGCCCTTCCTTTGACCTGTGTGTTGAGTATATGGGCTTGCTGAATGGTGGTTGTTATCAAATTAGGGAAACTCAGCCTGATTGCTCCTCTTACCTCCAGCCCCAAGCACTCAAAGCTGAATTCAATGCACCTGCCTTGTGTACCCAGAGTACCTTGCACTCACCCTACCAGTATACCATGTATTGTGTTGCATTGTAATTGTTGGCCATCATGTCTGTCACCCCATTAGACTATCTACATCCTTCATGTAATATTTTACAATTATAGAAGTCTCCAGAAAGTATAAGTCTTCAATTGGGGGTTGCTATAGTCTCTCATTATTCACGTCAAGCAGGCCTCTTAATATTAGACTTAAAACCCTCATGAAACCAGTCAACTCTAATTTATCTAATAAAATGAGATGTAAGTTATTCTAGGTTTATCCTAGAGAACAGTACCTTGAAATTATTTATAAATCTCTAAGGCAGTTCAAATGGCCAAGTTTTCTAGAGAACCTTGCAATCCGTTCACTAAGATTAAAAATACATCCATACAGAGAGGTGAAGTTAATGGTGTTAACGTCATTACATATTCTTTAAGGTAGAGATTCTCTTGCCCACTTCTATACCTGCAGTGTTTCAAGGTTCTTAACATATCACTCAGTAAATATATACTGAATGAGTGAAGTACATATATGTAAATATATAAATACCTTTGTAATCACCAACCCAGAATACTTGTCCTTTAGTCACCTACCAGAGACCTCAGTTTGGAAGTGACTTCAGATCTACCTACTTTAAAAAGCCCACTGATACTTGAGATATGTTGGCTAAAGGCTACCTGACCCTCAGTCAGTTTGGCAAGCTTAATGTCAAATTTAGCTCTCAACAGACATAACCTTGCCAGATTGCAATTAGCCATTATTAAGAGTTGACAAAAGAAAAACATCCACATGAAAATTGTTCCTGCAGTTTTTGTGAAATCACTAAGACAGTTGCCTGATTTTTCTAGGAAGTAAGCTCCATGAATGCCAGAGACTTCACTGGTTTTAATATTTGACATGCAGTGCCTTAAACAGCACATGCTATAGGCCTAAATGAATACTTGGCTTGTAGTGAATGAATGAATGAATGAATGAATGAAGTCTATAATCTGATGTCTTTTATATAAAGAGCTATACAATAACTTCTTTTTAAGATTGACTACAGGAAAGAAGTTTGTCTTCCTGAAGAAGCTGGTGTGCTTCTTTTCACTAGACCGTAAGAACATGTTTTCTTTGACCTCACTTCGGGAAGATTCAAGCAGGAACCTTCCAAGAATATCCTTTGTCTGTCCTCTTTCAAATTTAATATCTTTACTCCCCCCACCAGAATTGCCTTCTGATAAACCACAAGGCCACAAGATTGGATCCTGTGCTCCCTTTTCATCCAAGCCCCAATCTCCGTTTCCTCGTACTTGCTCCCCACTCTCATGCTCTCACTTGCCTTTACCCACCTCTGTCTGCCATGTTTCAGCCATGGGATTTTGTCATATCCTCAACATCTCTTCTTATCTCTTCTCATGGCATTCCTGATGTTATTTCCTCCACCTGGGAATGCCCCTTCCTGTCAGTATTCCAAGTACTGGCCCCCTGAATTCCCAGACCAGAGACCTCGCCCTTTGAACTTGCACTGCCTGTGTTTGAATCAAAGTTGTTCTATAAGCCCTAGTATCCTCATTGGCAATACTGTAGCTTTATCATACCCCCTAGGGTTATTGTGAGGAGGTATGTAAGTGCTCAATAAATAGTAGTGCTTAGTACTAACATAATTTCTTTTATTTTCCTAAAATGTATTTTTCTCAAGCTTTATATCTGAATTTATGTACTTAGGTTGTGTCTTAGGAAACATGGTCCTAGAGTATAGTCCATTTCAAAATTCTCACATTGACCCTCCCCATATAATCCACAACCTGGATAGGAAAAAGATAGGTTTTTTGGTTGCTCATCTAATACTTACATGGTCTCAATGTAGCCACTTGTATTTTTCTGCTTTCCACATTAGTTTAGGACAGTGACAGTTGTATTTTTTGTATGTCTGTCTACATGTGTCTGTCTCAGTTTAATAGTTATGTTTATAGAGACAGGAGTTGTTCCATCAATGTCCAGGATCTATTCAGAATATATGGAACAACAGGAGTTGCTCCATCAACTGCACATTATGTAATTTAGACTTACAAATAACACCTTCTGCAGGTCTCGCCAAAATCCTCTTAAGTAGATAGTGGTATTGCTGTTGTAATAGTATCCCTGCTGTTGGCATGGGCTTAACGCACATGCTGTGCCATTAGAGAGCACTTCGTAAGGAAACCTAAATATTCTGACATTTCTCTGAGTTTCTTATTCTTTCCTACAACAAAGCCATTAATTGCCTTTTCCTCCCAATATTGTTTCTGGTTTTCTGAGCCTGTGTTAAGGCCCTAAGTGGGTCTGTTTCAGGATCTACTTACTTGGCAGCCATTTCCTCACAATTAACATCATGTACATCATCTGACACACAATGTCAGAACTAATTTCCAAACTCTTTTATAAATCTTTTTCTTTGTTCTTGATTGGTATGAGGGAAATATGTAATGCATGTGGAAGAAAACAAAATCTGAACAGGTCACCTATAGGAAATCCTTCTGATCGTGGGCATGATAATTTACAAATCTGAGTAGGTATTGTGCTCCTCACCAACCCAGCAAACCAATGAAGCAGATAGCTAATCCTCTTAAACATTATATAATCTTTAAGTCAGTCATACTACATAATGTCCTCAGCTTTGGAGGTCCAGAAAGTTCTTTGGGTCTTATCATGGACATTGTTTAATATTTTTCTCTTTCAAGGATCTACAGAAAGTTTATCCCTCCAATTGGCAGAGGGTTGCTATACCTCCTTATTATTCATCTCAACTATATCTCTCAGTAATACCTAAAGACCTTATAAGGCCAGTCAGCTTTAATTTGTCGTATGTTACATGGAATACTATAAATTATTCTGGATATATTCTGAATATATCCTGGACATAGCTGAAAATTATTTATGAATCTCTGGTGAAGTTCAGGTGAACCACTTCTCTGGAATACTTTACATTTTATTTTATTTTTATAGGTTAATTGAATGATGTTGATGTCATTAGACATTCTCAGGCATCCACAGTGAGATGCTGCACATATAAAGACATTATTCTGTCCCACAGCTTGCAGTCTAAAATTAGATATACACAGGCAAGCCAGATAAACATAGCACATTTTTTAAGACCAAAAAGAAATGATGGGAGAGAAAAATGAGAGTAGTGAATCAAAGAGTCAAAGAGAATTGACAAATATTCTATCTTCTGCCCTTCACTTGTAGCCATAATTTCCTCTATCAGAAGCAATCATACAGTTAAAAGTCAGTCATACTGTATAATGTCGTCAGCCTTGGAGGTCCAGAAAGTTCTTTCATCCTAGCAGTCATTGTCACTGCTTGCCTGACTCTGGGTACTGAAAGTCTACTACCTTCAAGCTCAGCCCTGGAAATGAGTGCCCAGCCAGTATGTTAGGATATATTCCCTCTAGGAGCCTATGGAGTTTGAAAGTGGTGCCCTGCAGTAGGCCAAGTGATCTGGACTTGAACACAACCCTAGGTGCCCATGCCATGGGAACTTCCGGGTGAGATCTCCCTATTAACCTCCATCCTATGCGCTCCGTCCACAAACCTGGCTGGCCTTCTCCCTGAGTTTAGGATAAAAAAAAAAAACCCAAAACAAAAAAAGCACCTCCAGTGTGCCTGGCTTCATGCTCCTTGATAGGCTCTCTTTTGGAGTTTACAACTCATTTTGGAGTTTACAACTTACTTGGAGAGAGAGCTCATAAAAAGACTCTTTTTAATAGAACGTGGTAAATATAGTGGCAGAGAGGTGGTCAGGCTAAAGCCCAAAGGAAGAGTACCCAACCCAATCTGGTGGTCAGGGAAGGGTGATGATGTGATGAGAGATAGTCTGAGAGCTGGGCAGAAACAGGAGAGTTGTAGCCCAGAAGCCAAGAGAGTGTGTTTAAAAAAAGAGAGGGGCACTGGGTGGCTCAGTCGTTAAGTGTCGGCCTTCAGCTCAGGTCATGATCTCAGGGTCCTGGGATCGAGCCCCGCATCGAGCCCCACATCGGGCTCCCTGCTCGGTGGGAAGCCTGCTTCTCCTTCTCTCACTCCCCCTGCTTGTGTTCCTTCTCTCGCTTTGTCTCTCTCTGTCAAATAAATAAATAAAATCTTAAAAAAATAAAAAAAGAGAGGGAGGAAAATAGGGTCAGATTCTGCAGATGTCAAGCAAAATGGACTTGAAGTGAGTCCACTGGATTTGTCAAATAGAGGAAGAATCGTTGGCAGGGCAGTTTGAGTAGAGGTGGAGGTGGGAGACCTATCACAGTGGGTTGAAGAATTAAGGAGAGACAAGAAGTGGAAATATGAAGTTTGGCTGTGAAAAAAGTGAATTAGAAAGGAAAAGGTCATCAAGGGAAAGTCTGAGTTTTGATGAGAAAAACAGGTTTCTAATCTGAGAGAAAGGGGCTGCACAGAGGTCCTGATTGACCAGCTTCCTTCCCACAGTATTAAGCCACAAAGAATTGATGTATTTTTCCAGTGACTAGAATACTTCTACCATCTAGGGTATCCATTTCCTATGTCAGAGTGCCCTGGAGGCTCAACTGTTAATTGGACTTATCAATTAGGAAGTGGCTTGTTCAAAATGGCTTTATGGCAAAGAGAAGTCTTTTGAGAGTTATTTAACCCAGGCTCTAGTGAAACCAGAGAGTGAGCCCTTTCTAATGACTGAGGTACTCAAACCCAACCTAGACAAACTCCACTCTTGTCAAACTCTTGTTCCCTGACAAAATTTTCTAGACTCCAAGCAGACCATTTTTACCTTTGTTATTTACATTCATGATTTAGTGAGGTCCACCAAACTGTACCCTCATCTGCCTCCACCAGAAATATAGGTAAGAGCCCCTGGATAATCTTAAAAATTATGTTTTGGTTTGGATAGTTTTAATTTTTTT